>NC_064626.1:561926047-562237411 GCF_023864275.1 Schistocerca cancellata | reverse complement strand
TGTTAGAAAGAATACATTAACTTTCATTGTCAATTATTTGAATTTAATATCATCTGTCATGATGCTACTATCATCTGGGAGTTGAATATTATTTGCTCAATAGATTTTATTTAGCTCATTCCTAATAATGCTCCTTGTTCTTGGAATTTTGAGTTTTTGTGCATAGTATATGGTTTTCGCATTTTTTGTGACACAAGATAGAATTTTGCAGTACTGCTGGTAGTGTATTTTTAAATCTTGATTCTCTGGGTCACGATTTTTCAGGATGTTATCAGAAGTTGAAAATCAAAATTCTATAAGTCAGCCTCATCAGAGGATGAAAATAATGTTAGATTCATTAATCAGGTAGGTAATTTAGAGAACATCAAAAGGAAGATGGGTAGTTCAAAGTTATAGTAGGAATTTTGTTCACGTGAATGCAGAATAATCAACACAAAATTAAATTGGAGTAACACTGGAATTGCTCTAACAATGAATAAGAAAATGTGAATGGGGATCAACTACTATAAAACGTAATGAATGTGTTATCATAGCCAAGAAGACTCTCGCTGATTTCAATGTAAGATGTTTTTAATAGTTTCCACAATGAAACACTGTCTTAAAACCTGGCAGAAAATGCAAAGAGATTCTTTTGCAATTTCTACATTTTTTGACGTGGAACCAGCAACCCTTCATTTCATGAAGTCTTTATGATTGCAAGTTTGTCACAGTTGCAGTATATATATTTTGATGACTGGTTCATTCTCAAGCCTGACCAATTGAAGCTGCACTTAAAGTGCCTGATCTTAATGGACCATCTCAAATTGGCAACACGGGCATGACAGAGCAATGGTATATATATGTCACAATATACATATGATCACTATACAAATCAGAAGCAAATTGAAGGTAGAGTGAAAATCAAGATCAGGCACTTTCAGCACAGCCTCAGCAGGTCAGGCTTGAGAATGAACCAGCAGGTTTGAAACTAGTTACAAAAATATACATGCCACAGCTGTGACAGATTTGTTGTAAACACTTTGTGAAAGAGATTGTGCTCATATGTAAAGTACACCATCAGCTAGACATGATCATTATCTTCACTGTGCGATAGTGGTGGTAATGTTACTGATGCCACTACCACTATAGTGGAATTACAAAACACCAAAGAAGACAAAATAAATATTCTAGAATTCAAATCAAGAACTACTGCAAATATGAGCAACTTAGAAGTAGACATCCTTGGTAGAGCAAAGTGCATCAAATCAGTAAGTCCAGACACTATACCAATTACATTCCTTTCAGAGTATGCTGATGTAATAGTTCCATACCTAGCAATCATATGCAACCACTCACTTGACAAAATATCCATACTGGTATCTAAAGATTGGAAAGTTGCACAGATCATGCTAACACCCAAGAAAGAAAATAGGAGCAATCCGCTGAATTACAGACCTATATCACTGAAGTTTATTTGCAGTAGGATTTTGGAACATATGCTGTGTCCGAAAATTATGAAGCACCTTCATGAAAACGTTTTATTGACACAGTCAGCATGGATTCAGAAATTATCATTCTTGTGCAACACATCTAGCTCTTTATTTTCATGAAGATATGATAGCTATCAGAAATGGATCTCAAACTAATTCCATATTTCTGAATTTCCAGAGGGCTTTCGATACCTATCCTCAGAAGTGGTTGCTAATCGGATTGCATGACTTCGGAGTATCGACTTAATTGTGCGACTAGATTTGTTGTTTCCAGTCAGAAAGGTCACAGTTTGTAGTAGTTGATAGAAACTCATCGACTAAAACGGAAGTGATCTCTGGTGTTTTCCATGGAAGTGTTATAAGGCCCTGTGATGGTCCTGATCTATATAAATTGTTTAGGGGACAAACTGAACATCTCTTTAGATTGTTTGCAGATTTATCCTCTAGTTAAGCCACAAGATCAAATCCAATTGTATGGTGCAAAAGTTGGGAATTGGCTCTAAATAATGAAAAATCACCCACACGAGTAGGAAAATGAATCCGTTAAATTTCGGTTACAGGATAAATCGCACACATCTAAAGACTGTCAATTTAACTAAATACCAAGGGATAACAATTACAAACGACTTAAATTGGAACGATCACGTAAATAATACTATGTGGAGGGCAAAACAAAGGCTGCGTTTTATTGTTAGAATATTTAGAGTATGCAACAAATCCACTAAAGAGACTGCCTGCACTGTGCTTGTCTGTCCTCTATAGTATTGCTGTGCGGTATGGGATCCTTCGCAGACAGGACTGATAAACGACATTGAGAGAGTTCAAAGGACAGCTCTTTTAGTACTATTGCAAAAGGGGACCACAGATATGATACGCGAGTTTGTGTGGCAGTCATTAAAACGAGCTGTTTCCGTTGCGGCGAGATTTTTTCACGTATTTTCATTCTCCAACTTTCTCGTTTGAATGCGAAAATATCTTACATAATGACACATGATCATCGCGATAAGACAAGAGAAATCAGAGGTCGCATTAAGAGTTTTAAGCGTTAGTTTTCCCGCCCGCTTTCGAGAGTGGAACGGAAGAGGTAGAATGTGAAAGTAGTTCGAAGAATCCTCTGTCAAGCATTAAGTGTGAATTGCAGAGTAGTCATGTAGACGTACATATAGATACAAAACTAAGAACTGCTATACGAGGTTTGTTCAAAAAATTCCGGAAGTTTCTCCATAAAATTTTTGTACTCTTGCCTTTTACTTATTATCCGTGATCATCTTCGAAATACTCTCCCCCACGATTGATACACCGCTCCCAACGCCTTTTCCATTTCCGGAAGCAGTATTGGGGTAAGATTCTTGCTGGATCGCGAGAAGCGCCGTCTGCGAATTTCCTTTTATATTGTCTGTCTTTGCAAATCTTCGGCCTTTTAGCGGGGTTTTCAACTCTGACAATAAAAGAAAAACCGCAGGGGCCAGGTCTGGAGTGTACAGAGGATGAGGCAGCACAGTGTTTTCATTTTTTGTGCAATAGTCGCACACCAACAGGGATGAATGAGCGCGTGCGTTATCGTGGTATAGGAACCATGAATTACGTCGCCACATTTCAGGCCCGTTCCTTCTCACATTTTCTCGCTGAAGCCGCAACACGTCCCGATAGTACTATCCAGTGCTTTTATTCTAAAAAAAAGTTTGAGGGTATTCAGACA
Source organism: Schistocerca cancellata (assembly GCF_023864275.1). Classification (NCBI taxonomy): domain Eukaryota; kingdom Metazoa; phylum Arthropoda; class Insecta; order Orthoptera; family Acrididae; genus Schistocerca; species Schistocerca cancellata. The sequence goes on along the minus strand of NC_064626.1, from coordinate 562,234,243 downwards.
TTGGATACAATGCAGCGAAAATGACTTGTAACTGAAGCATGGGATACCACCTGTCTGCTTTTATCCATGACGTCCTCAACATGTCGAACAAAGAAAAAGGTATCTGACTCTTCAGTCGACTCCATTTCGAAGCTGCGGCAACCGTTCTTGACAACTGAATCGCTGGCAGCCAGTTCGACAAGCGTGTAGTCCCCTCGCCGCTAATAGTGGGCGATGGTATTGCTAAACGGATATGCGATATGAGATAGGTTAAAGTATGTGTTCGGTAATATTTCCTTGTATTGTTTTGTATGTCGGAGGGTTGATTGGACTCACCTGTTTCATTTGAGGTGTATTATAGGTCAATTGAAGTGTAAGATACAATTTTCTTTTATTGTTCAGGGGTTGGTGGGAATCCGATGCTTCATTTGAGGTAATGTAAACTGAAGTGTTCGATACCACGTTCTGTTGTTTGTGTGGGTGTTTCTTGGTATCGCCTGCTCTATTTAAGCTTCGAAATGCTTGAAACAGTGAATGACATCGCTTTTCCCACCAAAAACTGCACTGGTATCGTTCGTATTGCAATTACCAACACGAAAAAAATGAAATAAAAAATTTACGTCCGTGAAATAAATCTTTGGCACTCTTCCAAGTTCTCAACATCGTAAAAAAAATACTTTGACGACGAAAAAGTTTAAGGGGTACGCATCCCCCAGCGTTCCCCCAGAAAAACAGCACTGGTACCATCTACTAACAGTTTGTCCCTGTGGCATGAATTCATGATGAACTAATCCTTCCAAATCAGAGAAAACTATGAGCATGGCTTTGGCATTTGATATGACCTGATGAGCTTTTTTTGGTCTTAGAGAACAATGGCTCTGAGCACTATACGACTTAACTTCTGAGGTCATCAGTCGCCTAGAACTTAGAACTACTTAAACCTAACTAACCTAAGGACATCACACACATCCATGCCCGAGGCAGGATTCGAACCTGCGACCGTAGCGGTCGCGCGGTTCCAGACTGTAGCGCCTAGAACCGCTCGGCCACTCCGACCGGCTCTTTCTTGTGTTGATTCAGCCTTTGTCGTCTTGACTCATGAACCGTGGGACGAACTTGGCGGCAGCACGATGTATTCCAAGAAGCTGCGTCAGGATTTCATGACATGATCAAACTGAAATGTTACATTCTTGTGAAATGTCTCGGACAGTCAGTCTTCGATTGGCAGGCACAATTTCGTTGAAGTTCCTCGCAAGACATAGTCGGTAAACGTAGAGAACGACGGTCATCTTGGCCATTTATAAACTGTGTGAACAATTCGTAACACCGAGTATGGCTTAAGCACTCGTCACTGTCGGATTGCTGCTTAATTTAGTGTGTATCTGTAAGGATTTTCTAGAGTTCCAAGCAAAATTTAATGGAGACGCGTTGCTCCTCTAACTCTACCATTTCGAAATTCGCAAAGTGTACGACACAGCGCTCTGAACAGCTAACAGACATACTCGTACAACAATGAGTCTTCCAGCAGTTACACATTAAACACAGGCGTGCACGGGGATGCCAACCGTATTTCGCTCCGACACACCACTGGCGCGAAATTACGAACGTTCCAGAATATTCTGAACAGGCCTCGTAGTACGATATTTATATGGCTGCCAGCTCCACAGATGAAGAGATTGAAAGATTGTATGAAGAGATTGAAGAAATTATTCAGTTTCTTAAATGGAATGAAGACCTAATTATTAACAGGGTCTAGAATTTGGAAAAGAAAGGGAAGAAAAAGTAGTTGAAGAACATGGACTTGGGGAAAGAAATTAAATGGAAGCACGTGACGGCGTATCATAGCACAATGAACACCTGAAATGTGTGGTAATGCAGAACGGGTATTCCACGATGTCGACCTGCCAAGCCTTTGAGTTTGGAGCATCACCAGAGGCACATGGAGACAAATGTAGATCAGTTTCTTTTCTACCTTATGCTGGGATTGTATCATCATAAACAGAGGAAGTTTTCGGAATATTTAACACAAAAGTGAGTGAGTAGTTAGTCGGCTAAGACTACAGCTCTCCTGAACTCTCTTGAAGATGATCTGGGGCTAAATCAAAATGGCTCTGAGCACTATGCGACTTAACTTCTGAGGTCATCAGTCGCTTAGAACTTAGAACTAATTAAACCTAACTAACCTAAGGACATCACACACATCCACGCCCGAGGCAGGATTCGAACCTGCGACCGTAGCGGTCGCTCGGCTCCAGACTGTAGCGCCTAGAACCGGGGCTAAATCAACCAGGTGTAAATAAAGTACCGTGACATTATGTGAGAGGTTATATAGGCCAGATTTTTCACACAGTCGAGAACGGGTGTGGAACATCGCCACTATACTGGGTTACAACAACCAGAGCAATAGTTGACTGATGGACACAGTGAGATGTGACGAGATGCTGCTATATCTTATTACTTGTATTATATTCTGAAAGAAGTAATTGAAATCAGGACAGTTGATAGTAATAACCTTGTTATAATACAGGAGACCTCTAATTTAAGCAAAACATGGAACTCTACAATAAACTACATCATAACATTATGGCTCTGCCGCCTGAAGGTTTTGGTACCAATTTTCGGTAAGAGTTGAGTCATTCCTGCCACCAATTGCCTCATGATGGCTCTGGATTCCTAAATTACGTTGGAGATAGCATTGACAAAACGATGCAGCCACCCTAGGGATAACGAAGTCATACAGCCCCTAGGGCAGGGCTGAATTTGAATGCAACCAAATTTCTGTCTATGGCTTTGTCTTGTCTAGCGGGATAGTTGCATCTGCCGTTTTCAGTTCATCTGGTAAATGAATTGAACTCAGTTTCCTATAAGTGGACCAATAATTAATATAAACGTGGCAAACTATTATAAAGTACTGGAGCCGAAATGAATAGTTTGCAAGAAAACTGAAAGTCTCTGTAAACAGATTTCATAAACACTGTTAATTGGTGTGTACTGTGAACCTGGACTGGTAACAATTGCACCAAGTGTGCTTAAAATAAAATGTTAACATCAGTAGAGTGACTTGTGAGCCCCTATAATGCTGAAGCCCCAAGTAAATTATTGTTTGATAAACGAGGAATAAATACGAGTCTCGACAGTTTGTTATATTGTTACATAAACACAAGCCTTAACTGAGGCTAACGCAAATAATTCAGAGTTCCAACTGAATCATTAACCACAAATAAAAGTCTACACATAAATACAAGTCTGACTGTTGTGAACTAGTGAAACCTGAAACTCAACCAGCACTCATAACTTGAAATATTACAAGTTCTCAGAAATGCGCTAGAGAAATTGTCAAACCCCATGAAATCACCAAGTAAAATTAGTCCAAACTGCTAGACAGCAGCAAAATTTTCACAGGTGCTGAGTGCACGCAGACTGTGGGTTGATACAAGATGACCTAGACAAAATTTCTAGTTCGTGTGATGAATTGCAGCTGGCTGTTAATATAGAAAAATGTAAGTTAATGCGCATAAGTAGGAAAAAACCCGTGACGTTCTCATACAACTTTCGTAGTGTCATGCTTGACAGGGCCACGTCGTTTAAATATGTAGGCGTAACGTTGCCAGGCGATACGAAATGGATCGAGAATGTGAAGATTGTGGTAGGGAGGGCGAATGGTCGACTTCGGTTTACTGGAACAATTTTAGAAAAGTGTAGTTCTGTGAAGGAGGCGGCATATAGGTCTCTAGTACGACCTATTTTTGAGTATTGCTCGAGTGTTTGGGATCCATACCGGACTGAAAGAAAATATCGAAGCAATTCAGAGGCGAGCTGCTAGATGTGTTACTGGTAGGTTCGATCAGCATGCAGATGTTACGGATATGCTTCGGGAGATAAAGTGGGAATCCTTGGAGGAAAGAGACATTCATAACAAAGAACATTACTGAGAAAATTTAGATAACCGGCATTTGAAGCTGACTGCAGGACAATCTTGTTGCTGCCAACAGAAATTTTGCGTAGAGATCATTAAGGCAAGTTACAAGAAATTAGGGCGCCATACGGAGGCATATAGGCAGTCGTTTTTCCCTCTCTCTACTTGAGAGTGAAACAGGAAAGGAAACGAGTTGTTGTGGTACAGGTTACCCTCCGCCATGCACCGTACTGTAGATGTTGATGCAGTTGTATTGCAGACGAGTGGAAAACCGTAGTCTAATCAGGTAAGTCCCGATTTCAGTGATGGCCCTGGACGCAACTTGTCAACAAGGCATTGTGCAAGCTCGTGATGGCTCCACAATGACGTGGTCTGTGTTTTCATGAAATGGACTGTGTCCTCTGGTTCGAATGAATCGATCATTGATTGGAAATGGTTATGTTCCGCTACTAGAAGACCATTTGCAGCCATTCATGGACTTCATGCTCTCAAATAACGATGGAATTTGTATGGATGACAATGTGCCACGTCACTGCGCCACAATTGTTCGAGATTAGTTTGAAGAACATTCTGGATAATTCGAGCGAATGATCTGGCCCCACAGATTGCCCGACATGAATCCCATCGAACATTTATGGGACATAATCAAATCGCCAGTCCGTGCACAAAATCTTGCTCCGGCTACTATTTCGCAGTTAAGGACACCTGTAGAGGCTGCATGGCTCACTATTTCTGCATGGGACTTTCAAAAACATGTCGCGTCCATGCCACGTCGAGTGCAGCAGCGCGTCGGGCAAAAGGAAGTCCGACACGATATTATAAGGTATCCCACACCTTTTGTCACCTAAGTATACTAAACTGATAGTTCGGTAATATTCATGGTCACCACCACTTGCCTTCTCAGGACTCTGAATTAATACATTATTCTTGTAGTCTGTGGACAGTTCACCTGTCTCATTCCATGATGCTACTCCAGGCGGGTGTAAAATGAATGTGCGCAACGGAAAATAATAAACGCTAAAATGAAGATTTGGCTCTGTCTGACTACCCCCTGAAGCAGATCTTAGGATCTCTTAATTCTATAAATTACAATCTAAACATAAATGAATGATCAAGGCAACAAATCCTACTAAATGATAAACGTTGTTCCTGCTTGTATATTTATTGTAGATTAAAACAAAAACCTTTATATTACAAAGTTCACATTTCCTAAGTAAAATTACTAATCAATTACCCAACTCTGCCCCTTATTATGACTGCGTGGTCTAATATCAATAACGCGAAATGACTGACATCACCTACGTACCAAACACTAGAAGACACTACTTTCAAAGATGATCTACGGCGGTGTGAAACCTCAGTGGAAATAAACTAACGTGATCACAGCTGTTTAGCTTTTATAGCCCCAATAAACCGAAGCAATTTGCGATATCACCGTATGTACGGAGTCCGGTGCGTCGAAGTGATGATTATCATACTCGTCTGCGACGATGGGAGAACTCCAGCCACAAATAAACTCTTTCAAACACTAGGACGGCAGAAGGCGGTCCTCTGACTAATATACTCTAATACTGTCCTCCAATGTCTTCTCCTTTCTGTGTTCTACAGACGAGAATCGCGAACTCCCAGCCACAACGACGGAGTTCAGATAATGTCTCGATGTAAGTATAGGCAGAAGTAGTGCTCTCAATTACTGAACGCTGCGTACTCAGCGACGACTTCCAACCCGGAGGTGAAGTCCAGAATCGTATAGGTTCGCAACAGTACAGTGCCTAACTGTTCTAACTATAAACTCTCCTGAGAGCAAAGACAGCAAGTCCGTCTGTATCAACAAAGCTGATATCAAGCGACCGTCACACACGGGCTCTCACAACGGAAGACCTCGTCTCTCCTTCGCTGGCTTCCCAGCAAGGCTTGGCTCCCCACCATCGTAACTTCAAAAACGAATCATATTCCCGAAACCATGGAATATTCTCTCTCTCTCTCTCTCTCTCTCTCTCTCTCTCTCTCTCTCTCTCTCTCTCTCTCTACAGATTCTTCCGAACGCCGACCAACCAAACTTTAGTCTTTTGTCGTCCAGCGCGGAAAGTTTGCGACGAAAAACCTATACTCGTACAATGGTACGCTTCTGAGTAAAAATCCTTGGAAATAACCCAGCCTGTGTGGTTTCAGAGTTGCCACTTCTTCGTTCCTCTCACATGCGTCCAAGATTTTCGTAGTTTCCGTGGTATAATCCTTCCGGTTCGGCTACAACCCTGGCCTGTCGCGACTCTATTGTGCTCCGGCGCTTAGGTGCTACAACGTCCGTCTTGCTGTTTCCTGTGTTTAAGTATGACCAACACCCAGGGCTTGAATTCCGTCTGCCCTTTCATTTCCACTGTCGTTCCAACCTCTACTAGTAGGATAATAAAGACACTGTCACCTTTCATGCAACAATCTTTAACAATTATTTACAAGGCGTATGTGGCAATGTCAGTCTCCTTTAAATATTTATAAATACGATGTACTGCCTATCAAATAATACCAAATGTGGTTGTAGATCACGGCAAAGTATGTGGATGAGTGCTTGTAGGTGCGAAATTATAGCCACCTTACATCATATATCTTGCATATCAGGTGGGATATTTTTGTCATGGCTGGCTCTCCAACAGATCTCGATAACTTTCCGGCAATGTCCTCTACTCAAGACACCTTGTTTCCAGTTAGGTCTTTCAGTGCTCTTTCAGATCCTTCTCGTAGTAATACTTGAAGACCTCCGCTGTAAGCTGCCGTAAGGGACATTCGTTGAGAAACGGAGCTTTTGCGTGTCAAATTACGTACTTTACGTGCTTTACTCACACTAGCTGATACACTCTAAGACAAGAAACGACGCACCTCGAAGGAATTATCCGAATGGGTGGAAATCTGTAGAGGTGATGTATATGTACAGACAAATGCAATAAATGATCACAATTTCAGAAAAAGTGGATGATTTATTCAAGATCAAGAGCAACACAAATTGAGTAATTGTTCCCCCTCTGGCCCTTATGCAAGCATGTCCTACTAAGGGATATCGTGCCGAATTCTGTCCAATTGGCGCGTTTGATTGTCAAAATTCCGAGCTAGTTGGAGGACTCTGCCCATAATGCTCCAAACTTTCTCGATTTGGGAGATTTGGCGACTTTGCTGGACAATGTAGGATTTGGCAAGCATGAAGACAAGCAGTAAAAGCTCATGCCATGTGTGGGCGGGGATTGTCTTGTTGAAATGTAAATCCAGGGCGGCTTGCCATGAAGGGCAACAAAACGGGGCATTTTCGTCGACGTACCGCTGTGGTGTAAGGGTGGCGCCGATGACAACCAAAGCGATCCTCCTATAAAATGAAATGGCACCCCAGACGATCACTCCTGGTTGTCAGGCCATGCGGTGAGCGCATTGGGGCTTAATTCGAACTGAGACTTATCACTGAAGACATTTTTATTCCAGTCAATGAGATTCCCCGCCTAAGACGTGTCTGGAGACTCCCCGGACAACGGTGGGATACCATTCCGACTGTCGCCCCCCCCATACGGGTCGACAATCAGGTGTGATGGTCTGGGGTGCCAATTCTTTTCATGGCAGGACATCTTTCGTTGTCATCCGCGCCACCCTTGCGCCACAGCATTACGTCGACGATATGTTTTTATTTTTTAGTTTACATATCTAGTTCCGTAGGACCAAAGTGACGAGCAAATCTCCAAGGTCGTGGAAAGTGTCATACATGAAACAGCAACATAAAAGTAATAATAGGTAAAATGTCCATGAATCCAAAAAAGAGAAGTTTAAGTAAACGCAATCAACAATATAACACAGGAATCAGCTTAATTTTTCAAGGAACTCCTCGACAGAGTAGAATGAGTGACCCACGAGGAAACTCTTCAGTTTTGATTTGAAAGCGCTTGGATTACTGCTAAGATTTTTTGAATTCTTGTGGTAGCTTATTGAAAATGGATGCAACAGTATACTGCACACCTTTCTGCACAAGAGTCAAGGAAGTGGGATCCAAATGCAAATTGGATTTCTGCCTAGCACTAATTGAGTGAAAGTTTCTAATTCTTGGCAATAAGCTGATATTGTTAACAAGAAACGATAGTAAAGAATATACATATATTGAGAGGCCAATGTCAGGATACCCAGACTAGTGAACAAGGGTCGACAAGAGTTTCTCGAACTGAACACCATTTATTGCCCAAACTGCCTGTTTCTGAGCCAAAAATATCCTTTAACGATGGGAAGAGTTACCTAAAAATACCATACCATAACTCTTAAGCGAATGAAAATAAGGAAAAAAAAATATTTTTCATGTCGAACTATCACTTACCTTAGACACCGTTCGAATAGTAAAAATGGCAGCATTAAGCCTTTGAACAAGATCCTGAACATGGGCTTTCCGCAACAGATCACTGTCTATCTGAACGTCTAGAAATCTGAACTGTTCAGTTTCACTGATCATACGTATGCCCATTCTGTGAAATTAAAACGTCGGGTTTTGTTGAATAGTGTGTGAGATACTGTAAAAACTGAGTCTTACTTTGGTTTAGCGTTAGTTTATTTTCTACAAGCCATGAACTTATGTCATTAACTGCACTATTTGAAACAGGTCCAATGTTGCACACAACAATCTTTACTACCAAGTTAGTGGCATCAGCAAACAGAAATATTTTAGAATTATCCGTAGTACTAGAGGGCATATCATTTATGTACATAAGGAACAGGTGTGGCCCCAACTCTGATACCTGGGGCAGCCCCCTCACCCCTCATTTGACCATACCCCACTCAGACCCCATATAACAGCCATTCTCAACATTGTAAATAAAGACCTATTGCTGTCTGTTGTTGAAGTAAGAGGTGAACCAATTGTGAGCTACTCCCCGTATGCCGTAACGATACAACTTTTGGAGCAATATTTTGTGATCAACACAATCAAACGCCTTAGTTAAATAAAAAAAAAATATATGCCAAGCGTTCGGAACCTTTTGTTTAACACATCCACTACCTCACAGAGAAAAGAGAATATATCATTTTCAGTTGTTAAGACTTCTAAAGCCGAACTGTACATTTGATAGCAAATCGTGTGATACAAAATGATCAATTATCCTTACATACACAACCTTCTGAATAACTTTAGCAAACACTGATGGCATAGAAAAAGGTCTAAAATGGTCTACATTATCTCTTTCTTCCTTTTTATTAAGCGACTTTACTACTGAGTACTTTCATCATTCGGGAAACTGACCATTGTCCGCAGCTCGTGGTCGTGCGGTAGCGTTCTCGCTTCCCGCGCCCGGGTTCCCGGGTACGATTCCCGGCGGGGTCAGGGATTTTCTCTGCCTCGTGATGACTGGGTATTGTGTGATGTCCTTATGTTAGTTAGGTTTAAGTGGTTCTGAGTTCTAGGGGACTGATGACCATAGATGTTAAGTCCCATAGTGCTCAGAGCCATTTGAACCAAACTGACCATTCTTAAAGGAAAAATTATAAATATGGCTAAGTACAGAGATAACGTGTGCAGCATAGTACTTTAATATTCTGCTAGGCACTCCATCATATCAGTGAGATTCCTTGGTCTTCACTGGTTTAATTATTGACTCAATCTTCCCCTTGTTAGTATCGCAAAGCGGTATTTCAGATATCAATCTCGGAAACGCATTTTCCAAGAGAGTAATATGATTCCTGGGAGAACCTAAATTTTTATTTAATTATATTTATATCGTCGACCATGTGCTACTGCCCAGACACTTCCGTCACAACTGATCATATGCTTTTAATTTTATCCTGTAAATTAGCTATTCTGATTGCGTAGCACATACTAATTGCCTTCTTAATAACAGTTTAAGCACCTTACAATCCTGTTTTTAATGAGCTACTGTAGCTTGAGTTTGACTACTTCTAACATTTTGATATAATTCCACTTTGTTCTATATTATATCCTTATGCCACTAGTGAGCCACCCAGGCTGCCTTTTACTGCTAATACAATGTATAGAACGTTGTAATGGAAAGCATGAGCCGGCCGGAGTGGCCGAGCGGTTCTAGGCGCTACAGTCTGGAACCGCGCGACCGCTACGGTCGCAGGTTCGAATCCTGTCTCGGGCATGGATGTGTGTGTCGTCCTTACGTTAGTTAGGTTTAAATAGTTCTAAGTTCGAGGGGACTTATGACCTCAGCAGTTGAGTCCCATAGTGCTCAGAGCCATTTTTTTGGAAAGCATGAGAAATGTGCTAAGGAAAGCATAATATTTGTCATCTACGTTATTGGCACTATGAACATCCTGCCAGTCTTGTTCCTTAACGACGGTTAAAAAACTCTGTTTCCATTGGATTATCTCTTTTACATAGTTTGTAATTATATATAACATTTGCTTGAGTACTAAAACCTTTTAGTGATAAAATTTGTGCATCATTGTCTGGAAGGCCATTCGCTGTTTTATTAACAGAATGCCTATCTAGTAATGAAAAATGAATAAAGATATTGTCTATCGCTGTGCTACTGTTTCCCTGCACCCTGGTTAAAAGAAACACAGTCTACATCAGATCTTATGAATTTAGGATATCTTCCAACATCATTGTTCTTGCAAAATCACCTACAAAATTAATACTGAAGTCACCACATATAACTATTCTACGCCCCATATTGTTGCCCTTCATGGCAAGCCACCATGGGCTTACATTTCAACGAGATAGTGCCCGCCCGCACATGGCGCAAGTTTTTACTGCTAGTCTTCATGTCTACCAAATACCAACTTGGCCAGCAAAGTCTCCAGATCTCTCCTCAATTGAAAATTTTTTGAGCGTATGAGTGGGAACCTCCAGCCAACCTCGGGATTTTGACGATATAACCCTCCAGTTGTAAAGAATTTAGCACAATACCCTTCAAGAGCACATCCGGCAACTCTGTCTATCATTGCCAAGCCGAATAACTGCTATCATAAGGACCGGAAGTGGACCAACGCGTTACTGTCTTGCTCAGTTTGTGAAGCTCTTGGTGTTGAGTAAATCATCCAATTTTTCTGAAACTGTAATCATTTGTTTGTGTGCACATGAACATCACATCTGTCGATTTCCGTTTCATTCGGATAATTCATTCGTGGTCCGTCGTTTTTCTATGTCTTAGAGTGTAGTTCTACGTTAAAACGAGAAATATAAGCTCTAGCTCTCATTTCAGATTTCCACTAATGACAACATTGTTAAAATGTGTGCATGTAAATAGTGCCAAAACCATGGCTGCTAGTTGTAGTAACCTGTGCGAATTTCTTGCTAGGAAAATGCTTTTCACAGACCATTTGTATAAATCCGAGGATGATGAAGACAACTACGACTCAGACAAAGATGCTGAATATGTTCCTGAACGCAAATGCCCTTTAAAATTTGTTCCTAATCCGGTAAATGTGACTAGTTCTTCAAGCAATAATATAATGTTAAAGTATATCCCTTACCATTGTTTAAGTGAATTTACGTGACAGTGTGAGAACGGAAATGTTAAGGGACATCCTTAATGTCATATATTACTTTCTGAGGTTGTTATTCTTTATTATTTCAAAACGTGGCAATGAAAATCTTAGTGTCACAAACGGAGACAAATCAGAACTTTTATATTTCTATTTTTCAGAGATTTCACGCCGTTTCGTTACCTCGACCGGCAGATAAACAGTAGTAAAGAAATGGTAACTCGTGCCAAGTGGACGCTGTCTACAAGTAAACCGTGAAACAATGTTATGCTGCTGCTGACGTATTTTTAAGAATAACATTTTTGGTTAGAATTTACGATTTTCAACATATGTTGTTACTCTAGAAATACTTAAAGACAATGACTTATCTGAATAAAAAATTGCAATGGATTTACTTAAAACACCTTGTTTATTAAATTATTTTAACTTTACAGCGCAATTTCTCAAAACAACTAACATCTCTCTTAACCATTGTTGACAGCCGAGGTCTATATATTTCTCATTCCATCTTCATCCGCGTCCTCTACCCTGCTGTAACGCTGGCTCCTATATTGGCTTGTAGTTTACTCATGCAATCTTTCAGCCTTTTCGTAAAGACAAGTGTCTTGCACTTTTTTTCCAGTCACGCAGGACTAATCGCTGCACCGGAAACTCTCGGTAAGAATGCTCTGTGCGCCCGTGTCACCTGGGTTAGCCTGTCAACGCTTTACAGAGGAAATGAACTGCTTGCTAGTGGTTTTTTTCGCGAGTACTCCTCGAGGCCAGGCCACATGATGTCTCGTCGCTATCGATTTCAGGAGCGGCCGGGCTCCGGCGCCTACCTGCGTCACTAGCCGGCGCCTTAGGATAGGCCGCCCGTGACGCACCGCACCTCGCCGCTGATGCACAATCTTCGCTTCTTTCACTTCATGCTATCGCACAAGTTTTATCTGCCGCGATGCAGCCCTTATGCTAAATTTCCTTTTGAAGATATATAGATGACTTTGCATAGTGTAGCCCCACGGAGAGGACATGCTAATGTAGTTTTTAGGCCATTCAACTCGATTCGTAAGAACGTTACCACGTAAACAGAAAAAAAAGATTGGTTATCTGCCATTCTCGCGTGTTCTGGTTAAATTACAGTATGATGACTCTCTAGGTCACTCAGTTTATCGCAAGGATTTACATTTACAGTCTTCGAGTTGTCATCATCCGTCGCGAACCATGAGTGTGCGTAAGAAACTTGAACATTGGCAGACCAAGAAGGACCTATCATTTAAAGGGAAAAACAGCACTCGGAAAAAGAGGACAGTTTGCCGCCAAAATTCACATTTTTTTCTGTTCGTTGGCAATGTCTCGTTGAAGGCGGTTAGGACCCATCAGGAAATTTCGAGTGTTAGTCGTTTTCCAGCGAGCAACTGAGCTTACAGACCTTCTTGAATTGGTGAGGGACGGTTTATTAGCAAGGTGGTCTGGAAAGGTCTGAAAAAAATCGGGCTAATGTTGAACGGCACATACAGGTTGTCATAGGAGGAAAGGTCAATATTCAGGGACGTGACAGAAAAAACCGTTCGAATCAAAAAAGTCAGGTAAACACGGGCTCTAACCGGCATAATTTAAGAGCAACGAGCACTTGTTCAGTAAAAAAGATGCCTTTCAATATGCACTTTAGAGCTTACGTTTATTGGACTTTTTTTCCCTTGGTTTGGTCCATCTACCCTCTCTCAAAATATGGAGAGCAAAGATCTTGCAGCATACGTTTATTTCACAGTATCGAAGGTGAAGAAATGCTCATAGCTCTTAAGCTATGCGTTTTGGCGTCGGTGTTTACTAGAGTTTGAATGATCATTCTTGTCACATCCCTGAGTATTGACCATTCCTCGTGGGACACCTCATGTAGGTCAGACTACACTCACGTTTTACAACACACGAAGTCTGCCGTTGCTAAATATTGAGTATCCATCAGGCATACAGTGAAAATTCTGTATAATAGATTACCAAAAGAGACTAAAGAAATTGCAAAAATATACTTGTTTAAAAAGGCTGTTGTGTAATACATTTTATACATTGAAAGATTACTTAGATAAAACAGAGTAGGGGTTTGGTAAAAAAAAATTATACAAATAAATAATGATCATAAAACATCTAACATTCCACATACACCTTCACCCTGTTTTTTTCTCTTCTTTTTTCCTTTTCTATAAATACTTACCCACAAGCTATACACAGCACAGCACAACACTAACACCTCTTCCTCTTTTGAGCTCAACATGTCACTCTTTATAGAGGGATGCTAACTCAGTTTTTCAGGATAGCAAACGGGAAGTTGTGGTACGGAAAATGGCCCAGAGATCACCGGTGTGTGTGTGTGTGTGTGTGTGTGTGTGTGTGTGTGTGTGTGTAGTGAGAGAAGTATTACGAAACAATGTGTGTATAATGTGTGCAGTGACTGATAGTGAGATATGAGTGAACAGTGCAGCATTACATTATTTGATAAGTTATTTGTAAGGAAAGGATTGTATACCAGGAATAAATCTAATGATAGTCTCTAACTAGACGTCTGTAAATTTATGTGTATACGAATTAGCTTATTTTAAATTAGTCTAAACTTGTAAATACTTTGACATGTCCTATATCCTTGTAAAAAGAGATCTACGGATGAATAAAGCTACTACTACTACTACTACTAAATAAGATAAAACTGATCATTATATGTGGCAGTAAAATGAAAACGAAACAGATAGAAAAAAAATTTAAACTGTTTATTATTTAAACAGTAATCGCCATAACTGTCAATTCGTTTATCTCTCTGTGAGACAAGACAGTCAGTGCCGACATAGAAAAATGTTTGCCGTTGCCTGCGTATCCTTGATTACACCCAGGCGTTCACCTCTTCGTCCGAAGGTAATCGACAGTCACGAATGTTTTTCTTCACGGATTCAAAAGTATGGAAATCATGTGGATAGAGGCCGGAACTGTAAGGAGACTGTGTAAGGACTTAAATTTCTGCAGCATAATCGAAACAACCTTGACAATATATGGGCGAGTGTTGTGCATCACCAGAATGACGCCGCCCATATACATTCCTGGGCGTTTGGACTTGATGCACCGCTTCGCTTTTTGCGAAGTGCCGCGTACCGCTGTGTGTTAATTGCGGCGCTGTGCTCCAGAAAGTCAATGAGCCCTTGCAGCCAAAGGAAAATATTATGACTTCCCTGAAGCTTAGTGCCTCTTGTTTCGACTACGCTGTAGAAGTTTCGCTGGGAAACCCTTACACATCTTCCATACAGTCCCTATATTTCCCCATACGATTTCCACATTCGTGGCCGCCGATTTGCTTCGGGCTAAGAGGTGCGCGCTAGGGTACAATTATCGTCCCGCAGGCTTCAACAAACATTTTTCCACGACGGCATTGAGTATCTTATCGCACAGTGGGATACAAGTGTCGACGGTTAAGGCCATTACTTTTGAAATAATAAGTAGTTTACTTACTCTATTCCATCTGTCCCGTTTCATTTGATTGCTTCTTATAATCTTAGGATAACGTTATTAAAGAGTTCATGGGAGTACTAATGACGGAAAACCTTGTTGACTAGCCCGACGCTATGAATTCCGTAACACATAGAATCCCATGGTTTCCACTATTCCGTCTCAGTGAAGACGACGGAGCAGGCTGTCGGCCACGTCTGATGGTAACGGTCTAAGGCGCTGCAGTCATGGACTGTGCGGCTGGTCTCTGCGAAGGTTCGAGTCCTCCCTCGGGCATGGGTGTGTGTGTGTGTGTGTGTGTGTGTGTGTTTGCCCTTAGGATAATTTAGGTTAACTAGTGTGTAAGCTTAGGGACTGATGACCTTGGCAGTTAAGTCCCATAAGATTTCACACACATTTGAACTTTTTTTCTGATGGTAACCCAACGGACAGCTGAGTTCTGTATTTCCACTATCGAGGTCGCTGCTCCTTGGCATTGTCGTTGATCTCAAAGTTACTGCCATAAGGCATGCAGTGCGCTAATAAACTGTGCGCCTTCTGCCCCTCTCCAGATCTCCTTCCTTTGTTTCGAAATGCTTGGTTCGGTATCCTTATTTCCAACTCTTCCATCACACCCTTTCGAAGACAGTCTTCCATCAAAAATTTCTCTTCCAGCATCTCCAGCAAAGTGCTCGGTCTTTTTTTCTTTTTTACAATGATCGTAGGTGGCTCTAGTTCGCAACAAACAACAAAATTTTACTTGAAATCTTAAATGTACAATCAACTGTTTTTAAGCACACGCCCATGTTTTATATATTGTGAACCATGTTTGCGTATTTCATTAATGCTCATGGGTGAAGAGCGGGACTCCGGAATAACATTTAAGAAGAAGAAAATAGGCTACCCGACGTCAATCCTTGACGGATAATTTTGTGGCGTTTCTCCTATTTAATGGCCTGAAAGACTGGGTTTAACAGATAAAAGTCCAACTCCAGTCGCGAACGCTCACTCCAAGCTAAACGTCAGTTATGCTAATCTGTTTCGGGTGAATCACCCATAAAAAGGTGCCTAACATAAAAATCCCCGATTATGCGTAGCGTGTCCAGTGCTTAAAGTTTTACTGGCTCCCTAAATTTGCATCTGATTACCTAAACACACTAAATACTTACAATAAACAAAATTTCGCCGCTCCATGTGAATAACAAATCCAAAGAACAATCCACCACAAGCAAAGCATAATTATATCTCCTTCAAAACGTTAATATTACTTAAATGACCAACAAGAAAAGTTGCACTGCATTGTAAATGATTAAATTAATGCCGGCCGGAGTGGCCGTGCTGTTCTAGGCGCTACAGTCCGGAACCGCGAGACCGCTGCTGTCGCAGGTTCGAATCCTGCCTCGGGCATGGATGTGTAATGTCCTTAGGTTAGTTAGGTTTAAGTAGTTCTAAGTTCTAGGGGACTGATGACCTCATAATTTAAGTCCCATAGTGCGCAGAGCCATTTGAACCATTTTTTGAACCATTAAATTAATCGTCACACGCAGTCTGGAATCTACTCAACTTGTAAAAGGGAAACAGTGAAACTAAACAAATAAATACTAACTATTTTCCGAAACCACAGTTACAAACACATTGCCTCGTATTATCGTATTATTTCTTTAAAATTCATTGTTATTCTAGCCTGGTGCAACTAAAAGAATTATGTCAGTAATGAGTGGATGCAATACTGCGTTAACAAATAAACGTATGATCTTCGATTATCTCGGCCACAGCTTTTGTGTATTCTTTGCTGTACGAGCTGCTGTTGTATTGCCGTTACCGATCACCCTCCTCCGTCCAAGTACTCCATATCCTGGCGGGTTGAGGTGCTGCGTGGCGACTCGTTACTCAGCATTAAAAGATTTGACACAATTAATTGATGTGATTATCTCCCTCTTGCTGTCTAATTCAATCACTCAGCAAAAACTTTCATTGACACAGTCGAGCGTTACTACATTAAAGAGCGAAATAAAAGACGAGTATCTACTGCCGATAGAGTCGGACTGATATAAAACTGACGATGTCTGGCGGGCGCCCAGATGAAAAAATCGTGCGTGGTGGAAAATGACGGCCAGCTGCACTCCCGAAACATAGTCGAGTATTTAGAACACCGAGAAAATTTTAAGACTCTACTACTGCAACATTTTCCACTTATCTCTTGCGCGGACTGCTCCGTTATAGCGTTATAATTGCTGTTTCTGGCAGCCCGCCTTTTGCTGCTGATCGACTGCGACTTCGAAATGACAAATCCCAGGACAGTCTCAAAAATGGGGTTATCAGGAAGGTCAACCGGACATTTGTAACTGCGGAAAATTACCAGCTGCCCATATCATGGCACATCAGAAACGTAGCAGTGGCAATCTACCCATCCAATGTGCGTTGAAGACTCGATACATTTGAATGAAGAAGGAATTACTGTTTCTCGTCAGAGGTCAGCCTCTCCTAGAGCTTCGTTTAGCCTGCTAGGTTAATTTCTCTTTCACATGTCGTATATAGGCTTTTTCAAGAGGAAAAAACGCAGCACCCAGAAAGGGAGGAGGAAAAGAAATGAAACATGGCAAATTGAGGCGATGTTGTTGTTGTTGTGGTCTTCAGTCCTGAGACTGGTTTGATGCAGCTCTCCATGCTACTCTATCCTGTGCAAGCTTCTTCATCTCCCAGTACCTACTGCAACCTACATCCTTCTGAATCTGCTTAGTGTATTCATCTCTTGGTCTCCCCCTACGATTTTTACCCTCCACGCTGCCCTCCAATACTAAATTGGTGATCCCTTGATGCCTCAGAACATGTCCTACCAACCGATCCCTTCTTCTGGTCAAGTTGTGCCACAAACTTCTCTTCTCCCCAATCCTATTCAATACTTCCTCATTAGTTATGTGATCTACCCATCTAATCTTCAGCATTCTTCTGTAGCACCACATTTCGAAAGCTTCTATTCTCTTCTTGTCCAAACTATTTACCGTCCATGTTTCACTTCCATACAAGGCTACACTCCATACAAATACTTTCAGAAATGACTTCCTGACACTTAAATCTATACTCGATGTTAACAAATGTCTCTTCTTCAGAAACGCTTTCCTTGCCATTGCCAGTCTACATTTTATATCCTCTCTACTTCGACCATCATCAGTTATTTTTCTCCCCAAATAGCAAAACTCCTTTACTACTTTAAGTGTCTCATTTCCTAATCTAATACCCTCAACATCACCCGACTTAATTCGACTACATTCCATTATTCTCGTTTTGTTTTTGTTGATGTTCATCTTATATCCTCCCTTCAAGACACCATTCATTCCGTTCAACTGCTCTTCCAAATCCTTTGCTGTCTCTGACAGAATTACAATGTCATCGGCGAACCTCAAAGTTTTTATTTCTTCTCCATGGATTTTAATACCTACCCCGAATTTTTCTTTTGTTTCCTTTACTGCTTGCTCAATATACAGATTGAATAACATCGGGGAGAGGCTAGAAACCTGTCTTACTCCCTTCCCAACCACTGCTTCCCTTTCATGTCCCTCGACTCTTATAACTGCCATCTGGTTTCTGTACAAATTGTAAATAGCCTTTCGCTCCCTGTATTTTACCCCTGCCACCTTTAGAATTTGAAAGAGAGTATTCCAGTCAACATTGTCAAAAGCTTTCTCTAAGTCTACAAATGCTAGAAACGTAGGTTTGCCATTCCTTAATCTTCCTTCTAAGATAAGTCGTAAGGTCAGTATTGCCTCACGTGTTCCAGTATTTCTACGGAATCCAAACTGATCTTCCCCGAGTTCGGCTTCTACTAGTTTTTCCATTCGTCTGTAAAGAATTCGTGTTAGTATTTTGCAGCTGCGGCTTATTAAACTGATTGTTCGGTAATTTTCACATCTGTCAACACCTGCTTTCTTTGGGATTGGAATTATTATATTCTTCTTGAAGTCTGAGGGTATTTCGCCTGTTTCATACATCTTGCTCACCAGATGGTAGAGTTTTGTCAGGACTGGTTCTCCCAAGGCTGTCAGTAGTTCCAATGGAATGTTGTCTACTCCGGGGGCCTTGTTTTGACTCAGGGCTTTCAGTGCTCTGTCAAACTCTTCACGCAGTATCGTTTCTCCCATTTCATCTTCATCTACATCCTCTTCCATTTCCATAATATTGTCCTCAAGTGCATCGCCCTTCTATAGACCTTCTATATACTCCTTCCACCTTTCTGCTTTCCCTTCTTTGCTTAGAACTGGGTTTCCATCTGAGCTCTCTATGTTCATACAAGTGGTTCTCTTATCTCCAAAAGTCTCTTTAATTTTCCTGTAGGCAGTATCTATCTTACCCCCTAGTGAGATACGCCTCTACATCCTTACATTTGTCCTCTAGCCATCCCTGCTTAGCCATTTTGCACTTCCTGTCGATCTCATTTTTGAGACGTTTGTATTCCTTTTTGCCTGCTTCATTTACTGCATTTTTATATTTTCTCCTTTCATCAATTAAATTCAATATTTCTTCTGTTACCCAAGGATTTCTACTAGCCCTCATCTTTTTACCTACTTGATCCTCTGCTGCCTTCACTACTTCCTCCCTCAAAGCTAACCATTCTTCTTCTACTGTATTTCTTTCCCCCATTCCTGTCAATTTTTCCCTTATGCTCTCCCTGAAACTCTGTACAACCTCTGGTTCTTTCAATTTATCCAGGTCCCATCTCCTTAAGTTCCCACGTTTTTGCAGTTTCTTCAGTTTTAATCTGCAGGTCATAACCAATAGATTGTGGTCAGAGTCCACATCTGCCCCTGGAAATGTCTTACAATTTAAAACCTGGTTCCTAAATCTCTGTCTTACCATTATATAATCTATCTGGTACCTTTTAGTGTCTCCAGGGTTCTTCCATGTATACAACCTTCTATCATGATTCTTAAACCAAGTGTTAGCTATGATTAAGTTATGCTCTGTGCAAAATTCTACCAGGCGGCTTCCTCTTTCATTTCTTAGCCCCAATCCATATTCACCTACTACGTTTCCTTCTCTCCCTTTTCCTACACTCGAATTCCAGTCACCAATGACTATTAAATTTTCGTCTCCCTTCACTGTCTGAATAATTTCTTTTATTTCATCATACATTCCTTCAATTTCTTCGTCATCTGCAGAGCTAGTTGGCATATAAACTTGTACTACTGTAGTAGGTGTGGGCTTCGTATCTATTTTGGCCACAATAATGCGTTCACTATGCTGTTTGTAGTAGCTTACCCGCATTCCTATTTTCCTATTCATTATTAAACCTACTCCTGCATTACCCCTATTTGACTTTGTGTTTATAACCCTGTAGTCACCTGACCAGAAGTCTTGTTCCTCCTGCCACCGAACTTCACTAATTCCCACTATATCTAACTTTAACCTATCCATTTCCCTTTTTAAATTTTCTAACCTACCTGCCCGATTAAGGGATCTGACATTCCACGCTCCGATCCGTAGAACGCCAGTTTTCTTTCTGCTGATAACGACATCCTCTTGAGTAGTCTCCGACCGGAGATCCGAATGGGGGACTATTATACCTCCGGAATATTTTACCCAAGAGGACGCCATCATCATTTAATCATACAGTAAAGCTATTGAGGCGATATGTGATGTTATTTCGAGCGATTACAAAACGGAGTCAAATTTACAAAGATGTGGCCGCACGAGTCCAGTTATCAGTATAACGTTGCGCCATCTCTGGCCTGGATGCACGTATTGATTCGTCTGGGAACGCTGTCAAAAGTCTTTCTATGTTGTTCTAAAGAGCGTTGGTCCACTACACTTCTAATAGATCATTGATATCGGCATACTGGCACTAGGATGGAGTTGATGTCAGTTGTAATTTGTGCGACACTGAAAGTGGATTCGCGCTCTTTAGAGTATGTCCACCATATGTACACAGATTGCTATTTTGTGCCGTGTTTGTACGATGTAACAAGCTTCTGTGAGCGATATGTATATGGACATGGCCCTTTACACAAGCTGTTTTATGTTTCTTTTTAATATTTTAGCGATGACAAACTGTTTATAATGTGCTATTTTTATCTACTTGACATTTTGTGCGTGAGGTTCAGCGTAAAATGAACATGTTTACAGCAAAAAGATTTTAAGGTATGTAAATGTACAGGTTCAGTTCCGGTTTTCGTAATACCAAACTAAAACTTTCATGTCAAATGTTACATCTTAACTTATGAGACATATTCCATGTGTATGCCCTTCTTTACAGACATGAAAATGACAGCAAAATCTGTTGTCTTAAATGAAGAAATACTTTATGCGATCTTGGCTGTTGAACGGTGTTTTATAATGGAAGATGGGTGAATGACATCAGCAAATACGCTGGAGAGACATGGTTTTCTTGTAACTGAAGACCATACATAGGATTCCGTTAACAGCAGTTGTTGTCAGATGAGTAATAGTGGTGATCATGACCATGACTGTATCCATGGCCGTGGTGACTATGACGGTAATGATAATAGCACATAGTTGCTTGAAACGAACAGCATTCTGATCCGGCGACTACAAGACTGTCTCAATTCGTGGACGTTTGTGATGGATGTTGCACTGTGTGAAAAGCCCCTATGATCACGGCCAAGACGGGTTGGTGGTTGGAGGTCAAGTTGTTGATCGTCTGCATAGCCACGTCCAGAACATCTGGTCTATGATGGGGGTTCGATGGAATGTGCGTTGGGTCCTCAGGTGCGAACGTAATAGCGTCAAGCCTTTCTTCCAAAGCATAGAGTCTCTCACCTCTCCAATTCTTGCATCGAGTGTGCCATGTGAAGTACTTTGCGTTAAGGCCGCCACACATCAAGATCGGTCAAATATCACCAGGAGATCCTCTTCAACGAAATGTCTGTGTGGGCTGCCAGCCGGTGTGGCCGAGCGGTTCTAGGCGCTTGAGTCTGGAACCGTGCGACCGCTACAGTCGCAGGTTCGAATCCTGCCTCGGGCATGGATGTGTGTGATGTCCTTAGGTTAGTTAGGTTTAGGTAGTTCTAAGGTCTAGGGGACTGATAATCTCAGAAGTTAAGTCCCATAGTGCTCAGAGCCATCTGAACCATTTTTGGCCGCCTCCTGAGCTGAGTACCGCCGGCACAGCAGCTCAGCGTGTTCGCTCAGAGGGTTATCTTCCCGTCTGTATTAAAAAACTGAGAGAACGGATCAACGATGAACTTGAACACGTGTCATGGGACGTCCACCGCGAACAAATTCAACAAAAAGAAAAAGACGTAGTAACTTGCTTGCATATCTTGTAGCAGACCCGGGTTCGACTCCCGGCCGGATTGCAGTTTTTCTCCACCCGTGAACTCGGTGTTGCGTTGTCCTCATTATCACCGACGCGCAAGTCGTCCAATATGGTGTCACCTGAAATAAGACTTGCACTCGGCGGCAGATAACTTGCAGACAGCTGTAGAGAATGCTGGCGTTCACTCCTGACGACTGCTGTGTCTTAACTGGAACAGTCCGATGTCGGCGTGCAGTTACTTAAATCGTGTGCTCGCTGTTTGAATACTGGCGGATGTATCAGATAGTTCCCGGTCACTAATCACCCATACAGGTGCCCTGCTGCGGCACTGCATACATATTCCACCTTCCATGTCCCTCAATGCCTTATCTAACCTCTCCCGCCGGAATTTTAATCAACTCTCACTCCCTAATGATGAATTCCGTCCCGAGATATACCCCTCTTTCCAACTCCTCACCGTTCTCGCTCCACACCCTTCCCCTTCACCCACCTTACTGACATCCAGTCGCTACCTGCAGCTCTACAGGGTCCTATAGTCATACGCATCATCGCACCTCCATCATCACAGTTTTTCATGTGTCAGCAAGCATCAGCATTACACCGTGGCATCATTCACGTTCATCTGTGACTATATTTTGACTATAATATAAAATCGTCAAACCTATTTTAAAAACCAGCAGTATTTTCCATCTATGTGCATTGTACAAAATCATCGTTTCTTTCAATTGTTGTATTTCAGTGCCCCATCTGGGACGGGCTGGCAGCAGCATAGGCGTTGCTCTTCAGCCGAAAGACATTAAGTATACAATAGAAGACATTTAAAATAACATAAAGGAGAAATTATGGCGTACATAGATATAAAAAGGGGGAACATTATGGAAGAGAACAGACAAAAAGGGGGCGACTGTAAAATAAAGATAAAAACTGTAAACAAGTACTGCACACAAAACACACACACACACACACACACACACACACACACACATACGGACAATTAAAAGAACACAAGGCGAAGTATGGCCGGTGCATAAAAGTACCGATGGATGGCGTAGCACATAAAAATCACTGACAATAACAGTGTGTACAAGTCCAGCACAGCTCCTGACATCATGGGAGAACAGCATCAAATACAACACTGACATAGCACACTGATGACGATGAGCAAACTGAGAGGATCCGCCAGGGGCATGGAGACAAGGGAGAAGGGAAGAAGGGAGGCAGAGGAGAGAAGATGGGGGAGACAGTCGGGGCACGCGGAAGAGGGCCGGGGAGGGAAGGACGTGGGAGGGAAACAGTTGGGGAGGGGGTGTAAGGACTCTGGGGGTGGGGGGAAGGAGGGAAATCCGCTCTGGGAGTAGGAGGGGAGGGAACAAGGCCAGGTTACAGTTGGAAGGAAGTGTAGATGTCACAGCAATGTTCAACATCTAGGATGGGGAGGTGCTGGAAATTGCTCTGATGAAGGAGACGGAGGGTGTGGAGGTGGAGAGAGGAAGGGATACAGCGATCGAGGGCCGGGTATGGACGGGGGGGGGGGGGTGGAGAGGAAGAAGGAAACCAGGGGGGAGGGGGTATCAAGCCTGTGGTCAGTGTAAATGATGCAGAGATGTTGGAGGAAAAGGAAGAAGTGGGTGAAGGGGATATGCTCATACATTAGTCATGTTGGGGAAGGAAGGCGGATACGGAAGGCAAGGTGGAGCACGTGGCGTTCTAGGATTTGGAGGACGTTATAAAAGCAGGGGGGGGGGGGGGGGGGCGGAGATCTAGGCAATGCTGGCATAAGAAAGGAAAATTCGTTTATTGTCGGTTGTTTTTATGTAAAAATGGTCAGTATCGTCTATTTACGCGTTTTTTACAAAATCGTCTGTTATCGCCACCTTTTATACGTTTTAACTATCTTTAAATACAGTTTATGTAGCTTTTGGATGAAGAGCTGTTTTTATACACTGCCAGTCCGCCCTTGTTGTAAGGAAATGAGATAACAATGCAGAAAAAAAAATTGTTTCAGGATTCAGCGCTCTCTGTGGTGGCAGACGTAACTATTGGCTGGCGAATTGCCTGTTTGAAAGTAGTGGAAGAACAAAGTAGTTCCCCGTATGTACGACATCTAGGAGACGGTTGACGATACTGTATGTGAGACGCCACGCTGTCACTGCGTGGTGTCTACCGCCGTTTGAATTTAACGCTGCCTACCGCGTCTGGAGGAGACACTGGTTGATTCCAATATCGGAAGAGTCTCTAACCTGCTAACCAGCCGCGTGACACCCTTGCTGCTGTCAGTGAGTGCTTTTCTCCATAAGGGGGCAGGGGGCATCTACCCGCACAACATCGAGCAACAACAGATCTGTGTCCTTAAAGCTGTACTCTCAAGAGACGTGAAAATGCAGGTGGACGACAATCTTGTGGCGTCACAGCGTGAAATTAACAATCTGGCATGTCAAATTTTTGCCTCATGGAAAGAAAAGTCTGAATTTGGTAGGTTTTCTTTCTCAGTAGAGTACGTAGTAGGAATGTACGCTGTTTCAATGCATCAACAAATTGAGGATCTCTCGAAAGCACGTCGTTTTAGCTACGGTTTGTTATAATAACATGACAGACTACATATACGTGGTTACAGACTTCCTGCAGTTGATGATTATAGTGTGCTACGAAATTGTACCATTTCCGTGCTAGGCCTCAATGATATTCTACCAAAAGCTCCTACTTTTGGCACAGTTCTTATATTAAATATCAAATAATAACATTTGTAGATACAGTACGTAGACCGTGTGTACCACAATTGGAGAAGCGGTTGGAACGTCGAAGCTATAGTACAACTGATGGTGCCGTGAGCTGAGAGATGTGAAAAGAAAGGTAGCAGGTCGACCTCTATCCAGTGTTTCTTCACCTATTGTTTTCTTACAGATTCTGGGTCATTATGATTCATTTAATACCAGTATTTGAAAAGTCGACGTTATTTATTATAAATTATGTTATATGGTACAATTCTTGTTGCAGAGGCTAACGACTGGAGTGGCCAGAAATCTTAACGTGACTCGCATTCTATTTCTGAAAGAAAACACAAGTCACACGCTGGAAGTTTTTGCTGTTATGAAACTTTGTGTAAAATATATGTAGGGTGAAGAAAAATTCGCGCACTCGGACTTCGCAGCGCGATTCCTCACATACTGGCAAACACAAAAATATTTCTCACAAAATTTCGTCCAGCGTATATTTCGAGTAGTAAATGGACATTAAACATTGCCAATCTGGGAACACTGTAATCACGTGTACGGTATCAATGTCTGTCAGCAGATAGAGCTGTGCTATGCAGTCGGTGCAGTAGACAGTGTTTTAGTTTGGCATGCAGGAGGTCGTGGGTTTGATTCTGGGCTGAGGCATATTAGTTTTTATTGCTAAAAGTAGTCTGCGTGGTACGGTATCTGGCGTCTTAATCATCGTCCAGTGATTACAGCGGGTCTTCTACAAAACATTTGCAATTACATACTACGAACACAGAAATGGAAGTACAATCGTTAACATTGGTAAGCTTTTAAAGAAACCTTTTGCACGTCGTGGACGCGAATTGTTTCGCACCACTGCATTTACTGGATTCCAAACGTGTTTTCTGTGTACTCACCCCAATGGTGGCATCGAAATCATTTGCAAAGCACGTTGCTAGCCTTACTGGTGACGTAAGGCTATAACGAAAAGTAATGGACCCGACCGTGGCAAGAATAATAATTGGCATTAATCGATGGGACAGTTTCGGGGTGGGAACAGAGAAAATAGGCTTGGAATCTAGTAAATGCAGTGGTGCGAAATAATTCGCGTCCACGACATGCAAAAGGCTTCTTTAAAAGCTGACCAATGAAAACGATTGTATTTCCATTTCTGTGTTCGTAACACGCAACTACAAATGTTTTGTAGGACACCCACTGTAATCGCTGTATGACGGTTAAGACGTCAGATACCGTACCAAGCAGACTACTTTTAGCAAATAAAAACAAATAGTCCACAGCCCAGAATCGAACCCTCAACCTCCTGCACGCTAACCCAAAACGCTATCCTCTGCACCAAGTGCACAACATTTCTGTTGTTTTCTGACAGAGGAAGTTACCGTGCACGTGATTTCAGTATTGCCAGATCGCCGATCTTTAACATCCATTTACTGTCCGAAATCTGCCTAGAAAGAAATTTTTTGAGAGACATTTTTGCATTGGCAGGGTCTGAGGAATTTCGCTGCGAAGCCCCATTGCGCAAATTTTTCTTCAGCTTGTATAATTATCTCTGGGTTTGTATGTTGCCGATAAATATATTTTTCAGTGAAGGTGATCGGCTACGAAAAATTCTTGTGTTATATACGAATGAAATTACGAGACGAATCGCGATCTTGAAGTCTTTGTGTTTAAGTACTTTATTTCAGAGCACTGGTAGTCAATGCAACATCGAGAATATGGATATTGCGCATCCACAAGCTGACATTAGATAACTATACCTTAAGTATATTCAATGTAAAACCTAAAATGCGATGAAAATTTTGATAAAGAAACTGTGTTGGTTCCTATCCAAATACAGCTGACAACAGCAGCTGGAGAAAGCTGAGGGCACAAATCACGTTAACCATTTCGTCCCGTGTGCCGACGGCGTTCTTTCTTGTGGGGTCGGATGTTCTGTCCGCATCCACGTCAACGTTAACTGCCACATCCCGTGTGAGGACGGCTGATATTCTGGACCGCTCGCGCGCTGCACTGAAACAATTAGCGTGCCTTCCGAGGCTGAAAGGTCGTGTAACTCGTTGAGCCTTTACGTACTAGGGATTGGGGCTTGCAAATTTCCTCCATTAATTACCGGTAAGCACTTCTCATAAGCTCGCGTAATTACGTCCCTGACCTTTGTACACTCCGCCCGTCGTTACTATCGACTGAATGATTTAGTGTGCTCTTCTGACTGGTCTACAGCCTCGACGCCGTCGCTGCCGTTGTTACCGTAAAGATGACCACGAGGAAGTAAAAACAGTAACAAAATTTCCGGAGGTGACCCGGATATTAAATATTGAAAGTACGATTTTTTGGTAGCAAAAACCACTCGCGGTTCCAAGACGGCTACGCACAGCAAATGGCTTGACTTTTTACGATATCTTCTTATTCCCGCGACACACGCACGATTTAATTAAACTGGTTGGTATACCCGTGAATGAATGAATGAATGAATGATGTATCTCCGTAAATTCATGGGCGGTTCCTGAGAAAACCCCAAAAGGGCATTTTACCTCGTTTTCATCGTCAGCAATGGATGGAAAACCACACGGCTACGCACAGCACATGGCTGTAATTTTTACGATATATTCCTAAGATTCCGATCTCGAAGAACCTGGAAAACTTTTTAGATGTCTTTATCCGTTACCGAGAGACAGATGTTCAAAGTTACCCTACTTGTTTATGTAAAATCCGATGTGAAGCGGAAGCAAAGTTCATAAAGTGACATAACACGGATACATATAATGTAAAGTGTCTCCATCATCATCAGAAGAGTTCTCAGACCTGCACGTTGTGGTACTAAAGCACATGAAAGAGCTTTGTGGATGTAAAGTGCGGTCGAAGGTTTAAAATTAGTTTTGCATTATTTCAGTTTCACATACCGGTACGTAAACTATTCAAATGTCACTGACCCATCACGTTCTTTTCATATGAGTGACATGCCCTGCTATGGCAGTGAAAAGAAGGGAACCAGCGGAGAAAAACTCTTATCGGAGCGCAAAAAAGGCGAATACGCTCCTCTTTACTAAAATACTCTGGCTGAAAAGTGGGGTATCAGCTGCCTCATTCTACCTTGCTCTGCACCTTTAAAAGTGTTCGCAAAAATATTGGCATGCAAACAAATTCGAGCTTGTTTATGCTGAGGGAGAAGGAGACAGTGACAGGAGGAAAGAGACGGAGAAGTAACAAATACTGGAAGATAACAATACACAGTGGTTGAGGCACGGAAAGAGTGAAGGAGACAATGGCAGTGTGAGAGAAAGAGAGGGACACAGTGACAGCGGAACATAGCAGACAGCAAGAGAACAGTGCTAGGAAAAGAGTGAAGGAGACAGCGCCAGTGAGAGAGACATAAAGAGTGGGAGTGTGTGAGAGCGAGTGATACTGGGGGTTAGAATCTATGACAATGACAACAGGGAAGAGAGAGAAAGTGACGGTGAGAAGAGACAGCAGCATTAGTAATGAATGAATGAGACAGTAGCAGATAGACAATGACAGTGAGAGTGAGACAGTAGTAGTAAAGACAGAACGAAGGCAAATGTGGCTGTGAGACAGGAGATAGTGATAAATGGAAAGCCACAAAGAGATAATATAATGAACTGGGCGGAATGAGTGAGTGAGAATGGGCATTTGGGATGCGCATGAGAGACTTACAGAGATGGACATGTGGGTGTGAGAGAGTATAGTTGGGGAGCACGTGGAACTGTGAGGTGAACTGCATGTTAATAGGAACGCGAATATGTTCGCATGCCAATATTTTTGCGAAAATTTTAAAGATTCTGAGGAACGTAGAATGAGGCAGCTGGTACCCCATTTCTCAGTCAGTCTTTTAATAACGAGGAGCATATTCGCTTTTTTTGTGTACCGATAGGGGTTCAAATGGCTCTGAGCACTATGGGACTTAACTTCTGAGGTCATCAGTCCCCTAGAACTTAGAACTACTTAAACCTAATTAACCTAAAGACATCACACACACCCATGTCCGAGGCAGGATTCAAACCTGCGACCGTAGCGGTCGCGCGGTTCCAGACTGTAGCGCCTAGAACCTCTCGGCCACTGCAACCGGCACCGATAGGGGCATTTTTCCGCTGGTACCATATGTACTTACGTAATACCATTATAAAATGTGTTTATATTACCTGTTAGAGGCTGTTAAGGAACAGGCCACGTAAATTGAAAGACTCAATGAACGATTAAATGACAACGGATAGTAATTAAATTCTAAATCCAGTTATTTGGACGTTAGCTGCATATTATTAGTTAGTTAGTTACTCTAAGTAATTTAACTACCACTGAAAGGTCGTGTAACTCGTTGAGCCTTTACGTACTAGGGATTGGGGCTTGCAAATTTCCTCCATTAATTACCGGTAAGCACTTCTCATAAGCTCGCGTAATTACGTCCCTGACCTTTGTACACTCCGCCCGTCGTTACTATCGACTGAATGATTTAGTGTGCTCTTCTGACTGGTCTACAGCCTCGACGCCGTCGCTGCCGTTGTTACCGTAAAGATGACCACGAGGAAGTAAAAACAGTAACAAAATTTCCGGAGGTGACCCGGATATTAAATATTGAAAGTACGATTTTTTGGTAGCAAAAACCACTCGCGGTTCCAAGACGGCTACGCACAGCAAATGGCTTGACTTTTTACGATATCTTCTTATTCCCGCGATACACGCACGATTTAATTAAACTGGTTGGTATACCCGTGAATGAATGAATGAATGAATGATGTATCTCCGTAAATTCATGGGCGGTTCCTGAGAAAACCCCAAAAGGGCATTTTACCTCGTTTTCATCGTCAGCAATGGATGGAAAACCACACGGCTACGCACAGCACATGGCTGTAATTTTTACGATATATTCCTAAGATTCCGATCTCGAAGAACCTGGAAAACTTTTTAGATGTCTTTATCCGTTACCGAGAGACAGATGTTCAAAGTTACCCTACTTGTTTATGTAAAATCCGATGTGAAGCGGAAGCAAAGTTCATAAAGTGACATAACACGGATACATATAACGTAAAGTGTCTCCATCATCATCAGAAGAGTTCTGAGACCTGCACGTTGTGGTATTAAAGCACATGAAAGAGCTTTGTGGATGTAAAGTGCGGTCGAAGGTTTAAAATTAGTTTTGCATTATTTCAGTTTCACATACCGGTACGTAAACTATCCAAATGTCACTGACCCATCACGTTCTTTTCATATGAGTGACATGCCCTGCTATGGCAGTGAAAAGAAGGGAACCAGCGGAGAAAAACTCTTATCGGAGCGCAAAAAAGGCGAATACGCTCCTCTTTACTAAAATACTCTGGCTGAAAAGTGGGGTATCAGCTGCCTCATTCTACCTTGCTCTGCACCTTTAAAAGTGTTCGCAAAAATATTGGCATGCAAACAAATTCGAGCTTGTTTATGCTGAGGGAGAAGGAGACTGTGACAGGAGGAAAGAGACGGAGAAGTAACAAATACTGGAAGATAATAATACACAGTGGTTGAGGCACGGAAAGAGTGAAGGAGACAATGGCAGTGTGAGAGAAAGAGAGGGACACAGTGACAGCGGAACATAGCAGACAGCAAGAGAACAGCGCTAGGAAAAGAGTGAAGGAGACAGCGCCAGTGAGAGAGATATAACGAGTGGGAGTGGGTGAGAGCGAGTGATACTGGGGGTTAGAATCTATGACAATGACAACAGGGAAGAGAGAGAAAGTGACGGTGAGAAGAGACAGCAGCATTAGTAATGAATGAATGAGACAGTAGCAGATAGACAATGACAGTGAGAGTGAGACAGTAGTAGTAAAGACAGAACGAAGGCAAATGTGGCTGTGAGACAGGAGATAGTGATAATTGGAAAGCCACAAAGAGATAATATAATGAACTGGGCGGAATGAGTGAGTGAGAATGGGCATTCGGGATGCGCATGAGAGACTTACAGAGATGGACATGTGGGTGTGAGAGAGTACAGTTGGGGAGCACGTGGAACTGTGAGGTGAACTGCATGTTTATAGGAACGCGAATGTGTTCTCATGCCAATATTTTGCGAAAATTTTAAAGATTCTGAGGAACGTAGAATGAGGCAGCTGGTACCCCATTTCTCAGTCAGTCTTTTAATAACGAGGAGCATATTCGCTTTTTTTGTGTACCGATAGGGGTTCAAATGGCTCTGAGCACTATGGGACTTAACTTCTGAGGTCATCAGTCCCCTAGAACTTAGAACTACTTAAACCTAATTAACCTAAAGACATCACACACACCCATGTCCGAGGCAGGATTCAAACCTGCGACCGTAGCAGTCGCGCGGTTCCAGACTGTAGCGCCTAGAACCTCTCGGCCACTGCAACCGGCACCGATAGGGGCATTTTTCCGCTGGTACCATATGTACTTACGTAATACCATTATAAAATGTGCTTATATTACCTGTTAGAGGCTGTTAAGGAACAGGCCACGTAAATTGAAAGACTCAATGAACGATTAAATGACAACGGATAGTAATTAAATTCTAAATCCAGTTATTTGGACGTTAGCTGCATATTATTAGTTAGTTAGTTACTCTAAGTAATTTAACTACCAATGTGTTTTTTTAACACATCAGACGTTAGCACACGTACAATTCTGCGCTAACAACTAATAATTGTATCACTACAACTTAAGCACAAATGAAACATGACAGCATTCTGCTTGATGTATAAATGAGTAATATCGCATATTACAGTGTATTAGTTGTAAGTATTGGGACAAGATTTTATTGTACTTTTTTTTTAGTTTTTCGTTTTCATGCATTTCTTTTGAAGATTTAAAGAACGTCATTATCGAACCATTATCACCTGTTGTGATGAATATTTATTCACTTCACATAGAAGTAGATATCCTCGGAGTAACGAAGCAGCTTAAATCACTTAATAAAGGCAAGGCCTCCGGTCCAGATTGTATATACCAGTCAGGTTCCTCTCAGAGTATGTTGATAAAATATCTCCAGATTTAGCAATTACATACAACCACTCGCTCACAGAAAGATCCGTACCTAAAGACTGGAAAATTGTTCAAGTCACAGCAGTACCCAAAAAGGGAAGTAGGAGTAATCCGCAGAATTACAGGCCTATATCACTAACGTCGATCTGTAGTAGGGTTTTGGAACATACACTGTATTCGAAAATTATGAAGTACCTCGAACAAAACGATTTATTGACACATAGTCAGCACGGATTCAGAAAATATCGTTCTTGTGAAACGCAACTAGCTCTTTATACTCATGAAGCAATAAGTGCTATCGACAGGGAATGTCAAATTGATTCCTTAGTTTTAGATTTCCAGAAGGATTTCGACACCGTTCCTCACAAGCGTCTTCTAACCAAACTGCGTGCCTACGGAGTATCGCCTCAGTTGTGCGACTGGATTCGTGATTTCCTGTCAGAAAGGTCACAGTTCGCAGTAATAGACGGAAAGTCATCGAGTAAAACAGAAGTAATATCCGGCGTTCCCCAAGGAAGTGTTATAGGCCCTCTATTGTTTCTGATCTATATTAACGTTCAAATGTGTGTGAAATCTTATGGGACTTAACTGCTAAGGTCATCAGTCGCTAAGCTTACACACTACGTAACCTAAATTATCCTAAGGACATACACACACACACACCCATGCCCGAGGGAGGACTCGAACCTCCACCGGGACCAGCCGCACAGTCCATGACTGCAGCGCCCTAGATCTATATTAACGACTTAGGAGACAATCTGAGTAGCTGTCTTAGATTGTTTGCAGATGATGATGTCATTTACCGTCTTGTAAAGTCATCAGATGATCAAAACGACTTGCAAAATGATTTAGATAAGATATTTGTATGGTGCGAAAAGTGGCAGTTGACCCTGAATAAGGAAAAGTGTGAAATTATTCACATGAGTACTAAAAGAAATGAGCTAAATTTCGATTACGCGATAAGTCACAGAAATCCGAAGGCTGTAAATTCAACTAAATACTTGGAGATTACAATTACGAATAACCTAAAGTGGAACGATCACATAGATAATATTGTGGGTAGAGCAAACCAAAGACTGCGATTCATTGGCAGAACACTTAGAAGATGCAACTGGTCTACTAAAGAGACTGCTTACATCACTCTTATCCGCCCTATTCTGGAGTATTGCTGTGCGGTGTGGGATCCTCATCAGGTGGGACTGACGAATGACATGGAAAAAGTACAAAGAAGGGCAGCTCGTTTTGTATTATCGCGAAATAGGGGAGACAGTGTCACAGACATGATACGTGAACTGGAGTGGCAATCATTAAAACAAAGGCGTTTTTCGTTGCGACGGGATCTTCTCATGAAATTTCAACCACCAGTTTTCTTCTTCGATTGCGAAAACATTCTGTTGGCACCCACCTACATAGGGAGAAATGATCATCACGATAAAATAAGAGAAATCATGGTTCGCACAGAAAAATTTAAGTGCTCGTTTTTTCCGCGTGCCGTTAGGGAGTGGAACGGTAGACAAACAGCTTGAAGGTGGTTCACTGAACCCTGTATCAGGCACTTTATTGTGAATAGCAGAGTAATCACGTACATGTAGATGTAAACCTGTTGTGATGAATATTTATTGACCCAAGCATCTTCAGATCAGTGTTTAACAATACAGCAAGTCTGAGGCAGGTTCCTTGGGTTGGTATACATTACCGTTTATAATTGCAGCGTCTATCAGACACGTTGGTGTGTGTGTTGCCTTACACATTTTCACCAGAGTCCAAGTGCAAAAATGGAGAGTCCATTATTATGCTAAGCGTAGTATCTGGTGAAAGTCATATCATAAACTGACGACTGTTTCTGTAGCAACTAAGAACACTTATGCATCTGACGCCGAAGAACGCCCCTTGAACTTGATTAGTGCTACTCCATGATCTCATGATGATCGCTTGACCGAACCTGTTTGTCTGTGAATAAATATTCATTTTGGTTCTTGCACGATGCCGTTCTTCAGATACAGTGAAACTCTACATGGCTGCCTAAAATTGTTACACACAGTGTTAAGCAAAGACTGTCTTTAACAGTGCGTCGTTTTATTTACTGTATAAACAGAGTGCACTATACGCGTTCTTAGGTGGAAGGCGAGAGACTAATGGCAGCAGTTAGAGACAGAAAGGAAGAATGTGAACGGAAATAGCGTGGCGCTGTACTGCCTGCCTGGGGGGAGTGACGGATCGCAGGAAACAGAGACGAGGTCGGCACAGGGCGGAGGAAGAAGGCGTACGCGCGGCGACACGGCTAGCCTAGCCTGGTCCGTGCTACGAGGGAGGACGCGCTATTCTTAGTTCCGGAGACAGGAGGCAATGGGAGACACTCTGCCATGCCTACTGCACTGAAGTCGCAATGCTATTTCACATATCCCATCCGTGTAGCGCTTCATTTATTTATTTATTAATCATGTCGTAAGCGAATAACATCTAAATTCACCGGAAACATTCGCTGCCTGCAAAAAAGTTGAAGCACCGAGAAGAAATCAGTGGATGTCATTTTAATTACATATACAGTGTCTGCTGGTACGTAAATACGAGTTGGAGTTGGAAAATAAGTTTCCTCTGTCGACTGTGGGCAGAGTTGTGTGATATGGGCGAAAGACGACACGGCGACATGGCGTTCAGCCTGGAACAGCTCCTGCGTTACCATGAATCTGGTAATGACCTTCTGTTTCGGACTGCGACGGTGGATGAAACGTGGGTCCACCATTACACGGCCGAATCGAAGGCCGCATCCATGGAGTGGAAACATGCGTCATCACCTGTCCGAAAGAAGTTCAAAAGCACCCCGTCTGCAGGTAAAGTGCTACTCACCGTTTTCTAGGACGCCAAAGGAGTTTTGCTGCTGGAATTTCTGGAGGATGCAACCATCAATGCTGCACGGTACATTGCCACCCTGTCCACACGAGTGGACCGAAAGCCCATATAGATGACGTTTCGTTGAATGGTTCGCACGCTGATACTTGTTGATGGCCCAGCATTGAAGTCTGCAGCAATTTGCTGTAGGATTGCTCTTCTGTCACTTTGAACGATTCTCTTTAGTCGTCGTTGGTCCCATTCTTGCACGATCTTTATCCGGCCGCAGCGATGTCGGAGATTTGATGTTTTACCGGATTCCTGATGTTCACGATACACTCGTGAAATGGTCGTACGGGAAAATCCCCACTTCATCGCCACCTCGGAGATGCTGTGTCCATCGCTCGTGCGCCGTCTATAACACCACGTTCAAACTCACTTAAATCTTAGCAACCTGCCATTGTAGCAGCAGTCAATCAATCTAACAACTGCGCCAGACCCTTGTTCTCTTACATGGCGTTGCCGACCGCTGCGCCGTATTCTGCCTGATTGCATATCTCTGTATTTGAAAACTCACGCCTATGCTAGTTTCTTTGGCGCTTCAGTGTATGACGCCACAAAACATTAGTAAATGAAAATAAGAAAAGTTACCGACACCGAGTACCCAACATTTAACATCACTGTGATCATTCATAGTGTGGTCGCTCAACAATAACTCCAGGTGGAAGGGCGAAACACTGTAAGCGCACAAATAGTTTAATAGCAGCTCTCTAGCTAGCCGGAAACGGACATGGGCCACACCAGCGTCAAATAGCCACGGCCGACACACGGGCCAGCCTGACTGTTGCTTTTAAACAATTTTCTACGCTCGTTTAGGAAAATGCCAGGCTGGTCGCCAATCAACGCCTCAGTAGAAACAATTAGTTGTTTAGTATTTTTGACGATGTTTACATCAAGTAATAGTTTTAAATATGGAATGATCACAATAACAATAACGTGAAACCCTCGTGAGTGCACAAAACTGATGCTCCCAGCCCTCGTACACAAGTACAGTGAATTCAGACCATCTCTGCACTCTTACGGTATAGAATGCGCTCTACATTGTATTATGAGCGTCGTGCAGCGTTTCTTTCTTCTTAGAATTCATTACAAGTGACGAAAAATCTATCACTACGAGGTCTACTGCGTTCTACAGAACACGTGAAATTGGTAGATTGCAGTTTTCAGTAAATTAACGCTGAAAGTAAGGAAGATTAAGGTTTAACGTCGTGTTGGCGACGAGATCGTTTGAGACGGGGAACAAACTGAGACTAGAGAAGGAACTACCCTGAATTTGCCTTAAGCAACCTGGGGAAACTATTGGATAACCCTACGTTGATTTAAACTGTCATCTTACTTCAGCGACATTTCGCTTAGTTTAACTCCAGGTGTCTTTCCATACCCACATTACTATTCTAGTTAGATCTGTGCGATAGTTCAAACCTTTCTGTTAAGTTATGGCAAATACACTCCTGGAAATTGAAATAAGAACACCGTGAATTCATTGTCCCAGGAAGGGGAAACTTTATTGACACATTCCTGGGGTCAGATACATCACATGATCACACTGACAGAACCACAGGCACATAGACACAGGCAACAGAGCATGCACAATGTCGGCACTAGTACAGTGTATATCCACCTTTCGCAGCAATGCAGGCTGCTATTCTCCCATGGAGACGATCGTAGAGATGCTGGATGTAGTCCTGTGGAAGGGCTTGCCATGCCATTTCCACCTGGCGCCTCAGTTGGACCAGCATTCGTGCTGGATGTGCAGACCGCGTGAGACGACGCTTCATCCAGTCCCAAACGTGCTCAATGGGGGACAGATCCGGAGATCTTGCTGGCCAGGGTAGTTGACTTACACCTTCTAGAGCACGTTGGGTGGCACGGGATACATGCGGACGTGCATTGTCCTGTTGAAACAGCAAGTTCCCTTGCCGGTCTAGGAATGGTAGAACGATGGGTTCGATGACGGTTTGGATGTACCGTGCACTATTGTGTCCCCTCGACGATCACCAGTGGTGTACGGCCAGTGTAGGAGATCGCTCCCCACACCATGATGCCGGGTGTTGGCCCTGTGTGCCTCGGTCGTATGCAGTCCTGATTGTGGCGCTCACCTGCACGGCGCCAAACACGCATACGACCATCATTGGCACCAAGGCAGAAGCGACTCTCATCGCTGAAGACGACGCGTCTCCATTCGTCCCTCCATTCACGCCTGTCGCGACACCACTGGAGGCGGGCTGCACGATGTTGGGGCGTGAGCGGAAGACGGCCTAACGGTGTGCGGGACCGTAGCCCAGCTTCATGGAGACGGTTGCGAATGGTCCTCGCCGATACCCCAGGAGCAACAGTGTCCCTAATTTTCTGGGAAGTGGCGGTGCGGTCCCCTACGGCACTGCATAGGATCCTACGGTCTTGGCGTGCATCCGTGCGTCGCTGCGGTCCGGTCCCAGGTCGACGGGCACGTGCACCTTCCGCCGACCACTGGCGACAACATCGATGTACTGTGGAGACCTCACGCCCCACGTGTTGAGCAATTCGGCGGTACGTCCACCCGGCCTCCCGCATGCCCACTATACGCCCTCGCTCAAAGTCCGTCAACTGCACATACGGTTCACGTCCACGCTGTCGCGGCATGCTACCAGTGTTAAAGACT
The DNA here is from genome assembly GCF_023864275.1 of Schistocerca cancellata. Lineage (NCBI taxonomy): Eukaryota > Metazoa > Arthropoda > Insecta > Orthoptera > Acrididae > Schistocerca > Schistocerca cancellata. The sequence goes on along the minus strand of NC_064626.1, from coordinate 562,196,936 downwards.
GCGATGGAGCTCCGTATGCCACGGCAAACTGGCTGACACTGACGGCGGCGGTGCACAAATGCTGCGCAGCTAGCGCCATTCGACGGCCAAAACCGCGGTTCCTGGTGTGTCCGCTGTGCCGTGCGTGTGATCATTGCCTGTACAGCCCTCTCGCAGTGTCCGGAGCAAGTATGGTGGGTCTGACACACCGGTGTCAATGTGTTCTTTTTTCCATTTCCAGGAGTGTATTAAGAAATTTTTTCCGTAATAGTGGCAATAATCGAGTATCAAAATATCCCGTGTGAGTTGTCAGTTTTTTCATGTCTTTCCTCAAAAGTTACCGTGGATAGACCAGAAAGAGGTCTTATGTTCACCATTACTTGAAATTCTCCAACGTCACGTGTTCCTTGGTACATGGTAGTAGTTTTCTGAAGTCCGAACTGGTTTTTTGCTCCAAAATAACGTGAATGGCTAATACCATAGCCTCCTCAGACAATTCTACTCATTCTGCCTTCTTCTTAAAACTATGTGTCATCCCCTGATAAATCAATACATGAACGTTATCATATTAACGGATACTACATGGGCCGTACTAATCGGCTGTAGTTGAAAAGAATAAGGCAAGAATAGCAAAAAGAAAGTTTGAAAATTAGAATTTTTCAACGAAACATAATTTCAGATACAGTAAGCTTTTTAAACAAAATTGTGTGCCAAGTGTCACCAAAAGCTAGCCAAGGTAACAACTTGCAGGCTGACAGACAAAGTAAACGCAACACAAAATGGCCCACAACGTTGACTGCAGGCAGTTGCTTACAAGTAACATATTAACAGTCGAGCTACTGTATTTGCATAGCAACGTAACGTGTTGGCAGCTATCGCCAGATCCTAGAAACACACCTTGGGCAGTACATTTTAAAACACAGTTCCTTATAAAAAGTTTGTGTAGTAAGCCTCTTCCACAATCTTTAGGAGTTTGTAATAGGAAATTTGAAACATCTAGTATAATGATGACGAGGTCACATACCTGCCAAAATTTTCACGGTCATCTGTATGTTGGTGTTGTGAAGTTCAGATATCATGCTACTCACAAAGCTTACAGGTATTCGGGTTGCATAGTCAGCAGGCGCAGCCCGAGTCCTGCTTTCTGCCTCATGACAGCGACAAGTAGAATCATTAGCACACCGGACAAAAAGTTAGTCAACCCCAGAAGACATAACGCTAGTGCCGTGTAACCCCGGATCTAACCTTGACAACAACGACAATTCGACGAGGAAGAGAGAGCACAATTTTCTTCAAGTAACTCTTACCCAGTTAAAGCCACTGATTAATGAATTAGCCGGCCGATGTGGCCAGCGGTTCTAGGCGCTTCAGTCTGGAACCGCGCGACCGCTACGGTCGCACGTTCGAATCCTGCCTCGGGCATGGATGTGTGTAATGTCCCTAGATTAGTTAGGTTTAAGTAGTCCTAAGTTCTAGGGGACTGATGACCTCAGATATTAAGTCCCATAGTGCTCAGAGCCATTTTTTGAATGAATTACGCTGGCGGAAAAATGCAATACCAAAAACTGATTAATGTAAAGTAGTAAAATTTCGAGAATACGTTTGTCTGGGTACAATATTTAAGTGATTAACTTTACAAGATCACACGATAATGTAAGCGCGACATCAGTCACCACAAATGTGAAACGCTGGTACATTAATAATGCAAACATGTAAACGTACATGTATTGTGTTGTGCAGGTACCGGATGTTAGTTTGTGGGATAGAGTTCCATGTCTGTGGCACTTGTTCGGTCAGTAAAGGGACGGTTAATGCTGTTTGTTGATGACGCTGGTGTTCTCGTCCGATGATATCCTATACGTGCTCGATTGGAGACAGGCCTGGTGATCGAGCGGGCCCAGGCAACATGTCGACACTGTAGAGCGTGATGGGTCACGTTAGCTGTATGTGATCGAGCGTTATCGTGTGGGGAAACACCCCCTGGAATGCTGCTCATTAATGGAAGCACAACAGGTCGAATCGCCAGACTGGTGCGCGGGTTTGCAGTCAGGGTGCGTGGGGTAACCACAAGAGCACTCCTGCTGTCACACAAAATCGTACCCCAGACCATAACTCCAGGAGTAGGTCCAGTGCGTCAATCATGCAGACAGGTTGGTTCCAGGCCCACAACTGGCCTCTTTCTAACCAACATACGGACATCTCTGTCACCGAGGCAGAACCAGGTTTCATCAGAAAACACAACAGACCTTCACCCTGCCTTCCAATTAGCTGTCACGTGACACCACAGAAGTCGTGAATGGCGGTGGTTTGAGATCGATGGAATGCACGCTGCAGAGCGTCTGGCTAGGAACCGTCCTTGAAGTAACCGATTTGTATCAGTTCGTTGTGTCATTGTGATGCCAAATGCCGTTCAAATTGCTCCTGCAGATGCAGTATGATGCGCCAGAGCCATACGCCGAACACAATGGTCTGCCCTCTCGGTTGTGCCACGTGGCCGCCCGAAGCCCAGTCTTCTTGCGATCGTACATTTTTGTGACCACCGCTGCCAGCAGTCTTCTACAGTGGCTACATTCCTGCCAACTATTTCTGCAGTATAGTAGAAGGAACATCCAGCGTGTCGGGATCCTACTAGACGACCTCGTTCAAACTCAGTGGCGTGTTGATAATGGGGTCTTTGTATCCTTAAGGGCATTATTAGTCAATAATCAACTCGCCACCTCCAACCTCAAAGATAACTAACGTTCATGCCGTTACAACGTGTATTTAAAGAAAACCTGAGATACTAACGCCACTGTTGTGCGACTGGCACGAATTTAAAATAGACATCGTCTTTCAGATGTAGAAATACGCCCACCAACTTTTGTTTACGTCGCACAATTGCTTGGTGCTGCGATTTTTTTCCGTCTGTGTCGATCCTGTACAGCTACGAAATTGTGGGGATGTTGGGTGTTGCATTACACTCCGCTCAAACCCCCCTGCTGGTCCGGGGATTAGAATAGGCCCGAGGTATTCCTGCCTGTCGTAAGAGGCGACTAAAAGGAGTCCATCCCCCTCACGGGGGTAGTTAGCGCCTGCGTCCGGAGACGGACGGTTCCACGACCTATAATTGTGATCTTTTTGGTTTTTCACTTCTCGTTTCTTCCTTCCTTTTGTTGGTTCCTTTCTTTGCTCTTCTCCACCTCACTGTCTTCCTTACTCTTTCCCTTGACTTCTCCTTGCCTTCTCATTGCCTCCTTCTCCTTGCCTTCTCATTGCCTTCTTCTCCTTGCCTTCTCATTGCCTTCTTCTCCTTGCCTTCTCTGGTCTCCGCCTCGGCGTTTGAGACAGTCTGTCCTCTTTCTCCCTCTCTCTCTTGTTTTTCCTCTTCTTCCTTCCTCCCTGTGCGTGCCTGAAGGCCGACCCACGCGTTCGCACGCGTAGCCGGTGACGGGGTAACGCGTAAGTCCCCGCCCTGGGTAGACATGTAAGGCACGCGCGTACCCCCTGGTAAAGGCCAGGCCCGGGGAGGGGTGATTGCCTGAGCTGATACCTTCTGACCATGCCGATTGGTCCCTCCGTCTGTTTCTCGGGAGGTGTGACCTGAGGTGTAAACATTCACCTAAGGCGGGAGTGCCCTCTGAGAGGGTCCCCACAAGGAAGGAGCGCGCCATCGGAGACGCTGGCAATCATGGGGGATTCCTCTGCAATGGATCCTACTCCATCTCTTTCGACTTCTGCCCAAAAACGGAAACATGACCAGCCACCAGTGACAAAAGTACTACCGCCTGCCCCACAGTTCCTCGTCGTTTCTCGATCTGAGGACGGAAAGGATTTTTCCTCTGTCAACCCTTTCGTTATCCAGAAGGGCGTAGATGCCATAGCCGGATCTGTCAAATCTTGTACCAGGTTGCGTAACGGTACCTTATTACTAGAAACTGAGAGTGCCTTTCAGGCACAAAAACTGCTTCGGGCCGCACTCCTGTACACGTTCCCTGTCCGGGTGGAGGCCCACCGAACTTTGAATTCGTCTCGTGGTGTAGTCTATACTAGCTCCCTCGACGGATTGACTGACGAGGAGATTCAATCTTTCCTCGCTGAGCAGGGCGTGACGGCTGTCCATAGGGTCATGAAAAAGGTCAACAATGACCTTGTACCGACCCGGACACTTTTCTTGACCTTCGATAGTGTTAAGCTGCCATCGCGCATCAAGGCGGGCTACGAGGTTATTTCTGTTCGCCCCTATGTCCCGACACCTACGCGCTGCTACCAGTGTCAGCGTTTCAATCACACTCGGCAGTCTTGTTCCAATGCGGCTAAATGTGTCACTTGTGGCAGGGATGCCCATGAGGGTGACTGTCCACCTCCGTCTCCTCGTTGTGTGAACTGTCAGGGTGACCATGCCGCGTCCTCCCGCGACTGTCCTGTCTATAAGGAAGAACGCTGTATCCAAGAAATTCGGGTCAAAGAAAAAGTGTCCACCTCGGCTGCTCGCAAGCTATTGGCTAGTAGGAAGCCCGCGCTGCTCCCAGCGGGGAAATACAGTAAATACAGTACTGTCCTCGCCTCTCCTCAGACTACCAGGGAGGTAGCAACCCAGACATGCGATCTGACCTTCAGCACCATGGTCGTCCGTTCGGCCAGTGCTAAGATCGCGCGGTCGACGTCTCCTCTTCCTCCCATCACCCCACAGACACCAGCCCCTTCATCAGCTTCTGCTAAGACGAAGACCCCGAAGTCAGATGCACGGGCCTTCAAGAAGGAACCATCCCGTGCAGACTTCCTGCGTACCTCGACCTCCCAGCCTTCGACCGGTACTTCCACCAAACGTCCTTCCAAAAAGGCTCATAGGAAGCACAGTTCTCCTTCTCCGCCACGGCGCATTTCTTCTCCTGCGCCACCCAGCGGTTGCCGCCCCAGGCCGTCATCCGTTTCGCCTGGCCGCACCGCTGGTAGCCGTGCATCTGGCCGTTCACCGGCGGAGGAAGCTCCCCCTCCCGGCCATCCTCCCGAGGTGGCCGATGAACCTATGGACCCAATGGACGATGACTGTCCGCCTACTGATAGCGGCGGCAGTGCTCGCTCGAAGCCAGGCCCTCAGCGGCCTTCGAGGTGACCCCTTCTTTCATCTTCCTTTTCTTACGATGGCACTTATTCACTGGAATATTCGCTCCAACCGAGAGGACTTGAAGTTGCTGCTCCGCTTGCACCGTCCGCTCGTCGTAGCCCTCCAGGAAACAAGCTACGCCCATGCGATCAAATTGCCTTGGCACACTACACCTCTGTGCGTTTTGACCTACCCCCTATGGTAGGTATCCCAGCTCATGGAGGGGTTATGTTGCTGGTCCGGGATGATATTTACTACGATCCCATCACGTTGCACACCGGCCTGCAGGCAGTTGCCATCCGCATTACTCTCCCCACTTTTACGTTTTCCTTTTGTACCGTTTACACTCCATCGTCATCTGCCGTTACCAGGGCAGACATGATGCAACTTATTGCTCAGCTACCTGCACCATTTTTGTTAACTGGAGACTTCAATGCCCACCATCCCCTTTGGGGCTCTCCAGCATCCTGCCCGAGGGGCTCCTTGTTAGCAGACCTTTTCAACCAGCTCAATCTTGTCTGCCTCAATACTGGCGCCCCTACTTTTCTTTCGGACACATCTCACACCTATTCCCATTTAGACCTCTCTATATGTACTCCCCAACTTGCACGCCGGTTTGAGTGGTATGCACTTTCTGATACATATTCGAGCGACCACTTCCCGTGTGTTATCCATCTCCTGCAGCATACCCCCTCTCCGTGCTCCTCTAGTTGGACCATCTCCAAGGCAGACTGGGGGCTCTTCTCTTCCAGGGCGACCTTTCAGGATCAAACCTTCACAAGCTGCGATCGTCAGGTCGCACACCTCACGGAAGTCATTCTCGCTGCTGCTGAATATTCCATCCCTCACCCTACTTCTTCTCCACGTCGCGTACCGGTCCCCTGGTGGACCGCAGCATGTAGAGACGCTTTACGTGTTCGTCGACGTGCTTTACGCACATTTAAACGCCACCCTACAGTGGCGAATTGTATCAATTATAAACGATTACGTGCTCAGTGTCGTCGTATTATCAAAGAAAGCAAGAAAGCCAGCTGGGCTGCTTTCACAAGCACCTTCAACAGTTTTACTCCTTCTTCTGTTGTCTGGGGTAGCCTGCGCCGGCTATCTGGCACTAAGGTCCACTCACCAGTTTCTGGCTTGAAGGTCGCGAATGACGTCCTTGTGGCCCCTGAGGCTGTCTCCAATGCCTTCGGCCGCTTTTTCGCAGAGGTTTCGAGCTCCGCTCATTACCACCCTGCCTTCCTCCCCCGCAAACAGGCAGAGGAGGCTAGGCCACATAACTTCCGCTCCTCGAATTGTGAAAGTTATAATGCCCCATTCACCATGCAGGAACTCGAAAACGCACTTGGCCGATCACGGTCCTCCGCTCCAGGGCCTGATTCTATTCATATTCAGATGCTGAAGAACCTTTCTCGTGCGGGTAAAGGTTTTCTTCTTCGTACATACAATCGCATCTGGATTGAGGGACATGTTCCCGCATGCTGGCGCGAGTCTATTGTTGTCCCGATTCCTAAGCCGGGGAAGGACAAGCACTTGCCTTCCAGTTATCGACCCATCTCGCTTACCAGCTGTGTCTGTAAAGTGATGGAGCGAATGGTTAACTCTCGATTGGTTTGGCTGCTCGAGTCTCGACGCCTACTTACCAATGTACAATGTGGATTTCGTAGGCGCCGCTCTGCTGTTGACCATCTGGTTACCTTGTCGACCTTCATTATGAATAACTTCTTGCGGAAGCGCCCGACCGCGGCTGTGTTCTTTGATTTGGAGAAGGCTTACGACACCTGTTGGAGGGCGGGCATTCTCCGCACCATGCATACATGGGGCCTTCGCGGTCGCCTCCCTCTTTTTATTCGTTCCTTTTTAATGGATCGACAGTTCAGGGTACGTGTGGGTTCTGTCCTGTCCGACACCTTTCGCCAGGAGAATGGGGTGCCACAGGGCTCAGTTTTGAGCGTCGCTCTCTTCGCCATCGCGATCAATCCAATAATGGATTGCCTCCCAGCTGATGTATCAGGCTCCCTTTTCGTGGACGATTGTACCATCTATTGCAGCGCGCAGTGTACACGTGTCCTGGAGCGCTGTCATCAGCGTTCTCTTGACCGTCTTTACTCCTGGAGTGTCGCCAATGGCTTCCGTTTTTCTGCCGAGAAGACGGTCTGCATTAACTTCTGGCGCTACAAAGAGTTTCTCCCACCGTCCTTACGACTCGGTCCCGTTGCTCTCCCAATCGTGGAGACAACCAAATTTTTAGGCCTTACATTTGACAGGAAACTTAGCTGGTCTCCACATGTGTCATATTTGGCCGCCCGTTGTACCCGTTCTTTAAATGTCCTCCGTGTTCTCAGTGGTATGTCGTGGGGAGCGGATCGAACCGTCCTACTTCGTCTATATCGGTCGATCGTCCGCTCCAAGCTGGATTATGGGAGCTTCGTATACTCCTCTGCACGGCCATCCATCTTACGCCGCCTCAACTCCATACAACATCGGGGTTTACGACTTGCGATCGGAGCATTTTATACTAGTCCCGTAGAGAGTCTTCATGCTGACGCTGGCGAATTGCCACTCACCTACCGGCGCAATATACTGCTTTGTCGGTATGCCTGTCGGCTACTGTCAATGCCCGACCATCCGTCTTATCGTTCCTTTTTTGACGACTCTCTCGACCGTCGATATGGGTTGTATGTCTCTGCCCTGCTACCCCCTGGAGTTCGCTTTCGTCGCCTCCTTCAACACCTTAATTTTTCACTCCCTGCAACCTTTCGAGTGGGCGAAAGCCACACGCCACCTTGGCTCCAGGCTCAGGTCCGCGTTCACCTTGACCTCAGCTCGCTCCCAAAAGATGTTACCCCCAGTTCGGTCTACCACTCCCGTTTTTTGGAACTTCGTTCGAAGTTCATCAACATGACTTTCATTTATACAGATGGCTCTAAGACCAATGACAGGGTCGGGTGTTCCTTTATTGTCGGGGCACAAAGTTTCAAATACCGGCTCCATGGCCATTGTTCGGTCTTCACAGCTGAGCTCTTTGCCCTCTACCAGGCTGTTCTTTACATCTGCCGCCACCGACATTCTGCTTATGTCATCTGCTCCGACTCCCTGAGCGCCATCCAGAGCCTCAGTGATCCGTACCCGGTTCACCCTTTCGTACACCGGATCCAACGCTCTCTTCAGCAGCTGGTGGACGTCGGTTCTCCAGTTAGCTTTATGTGGGTTCCTGGAAATGTCGGTATCCCTGGGAACGAAGCTGCAGATGCCGCGGCCAAGGCTGCGGTCCTCCAGCCTCGGACAGCTTCTTGTTGTGTCCCCTCGTCGGATTGTAGCAGGGTCATTTGTCGGCGCATTTTATCGCTGTGGCATGCCGATTGGGCTGCACTTACAGACAACAAGCTTCGGGCCTTAAAACCTCTTCCCGTGGCTTGGACGTCCTCCTCACGCCCTTCTCGGCGGGAGGAGGTAGTTTTGGCCTGGTTCAGAATTGGGCACTGCCGGTTCAGCCATCGCCATCTGCTGACGGCTGCGCCGGCGCCGTTCTGCCCATGTGGGCACTTGCTGACGGTTCGACACATTTTAATGTCCTGTCCAGATTTTAACACACTGCGTCTAGATCTTAACTTGCCAAGTACTTTCGATGCCATTTTAGCGGATGACCCACGAGCAGCTGCTCGTGTTCTTCGTTTTATCAATTTGACAAACCTCTCTAAGGACATTTGATGATGCTGTTTTATAATCCTATGCCTGTCAGTCTGTCTTTTATCGTGTTTTCCCTTTTAGTTGTTGTTGTCAACTTGTGCCTCGCGGTGCATTCTTAGAGTAGTCAGGGCGCTAATGACCATTGAAGTTGTGCGCCCTAAAACCACAAAAAAAAACCTCCGCTCAAAATAGTCTCAGACTATGAGTTTAAGATTAGGTACCAGCACAGTAAGGCCGTTTTGGTTAGTGTTACAAGGCCAGATCAGTCAATCATCCAGACTGTTGCCCCTGTAACTACTGAAAAGACAGCTGCCTCTCTTCAGGAACCACATGTTTGTCTGGCCTCTCAACAGATACCCCTCCGTTGTAGTTGGGCCTATGGTATGGCTATCTGTATCGCTGAGGCACGCAAGCCTCCCCACCAACGGCAAGGTCCATGGTTCATGGGTAGCGAATAGCTTTAGGAGTAAAAACGTTTTGTTCTATTACTTTTTTACTCCTGAATAGCTTTAGGAGTAAAAAAGTAATAGAACAAAACGTTATGTCTGACGCGACAGTTTCTCATCTCAATGTTTGCGACGTAATAGCTCCTGAACTATGTATTGTACGAGGATATGAATTTTCCAACACATTTAGTGATATACGTGGATTCTGTGTGCAAAATATGTTGCGAATATTGTTAGTAGTAACGAAGAAATGCATTGAAAGGTCATGTCTGATGTGGCAGGTTTATGGCACATGCAGCGAAAATGTAGTAAGCGATAATGTTTTTCCCTCTCATCATTTTGTGGAGTATGTCATCGAGAAAAATTTTCATAGAAGTTTGAAATCATAAATTTTGTAGAGTTTGTCGTCCAGTCGCTAAGTGCTCTCTTTCTCAAATAGTGGATGTGTAAATCTGGGTATTTTTCGGCGGTAGCATCGCATTGCTTATGACGTCGTAACTCCCGAACTACACGTCGTACACTTTTTTCCAGATCCAGTGGTTTTGTTAGGAACGCACAGAGGACAAACACACAAAGAGACATTCATTTTTATTTATACAGATTTATTCATAAATTTCCGTGGGACCGTGTGAGCCATAGCTACTTGGTCATGGAACGAGTCAGTACAAAGTTTACAGACTGCCAGTTAAATAATTTATACGCAAATAATTAAATAACAGATTAATAAAATATGAAAAAACATAGTACAGGAATAAATAACACATCACGGAGAAAAGTTCTCAGCCAACTGCGAGGAACTCCAGCACAGAATAGAATGAGTGTGTGGGGTCTTACACACTCGTCCCATATAGGATGCCTAAAGGATGCTGCGTTCTCGGAATGCTACACAACAATTCAAGCAAAATCACATGGATAGTTTTTATGACCAATAAGAAGAATGTCAATACTTAACTTGTATTTGCAACATGTGTCGCAAGCGATGGGTGACACGCAAACGGTAATGTTCTTCGCAATAGACAAAGTCCAAACAGGCAATGGATATGGATCACTAATAACTGTTCTACGAGTGCCGGTCTACAACTGTGTTGATACTGACCGAATACTGAGCGGATGAGGCTGGCAGGAGCGGCGCATGTATTCTCCTGTTGTGGAGGCCGCTCCTGTTGTGGTGCGGTCCTGATCAGCACACCACTGGCCGACGTCGTCTCACCGCCTTCTCTTCTCTTGCGTTCTTCATCTTCGTTCCGGTCCGCTGGAAGCATTTGGAAAGTGAAATCTGACGAATGGTGCACATCTTTCTGTACAAAGCTTCAATGTATGAATGTTGCAGTTTCTTCTGAAAGCGGCCAACAACATGTTTCATGATGGATTATATAAGCGGCAGTCATATGAAAAACAGACAGAGGAAAAAAAAATTACCCAGACGTGAGTAAGACTCGCGCAGTGAGGGTTCCGTACAAACTTAGTTATGTATACAAACAGTTCTTCCATTCTGGAAATCGAGGATCTCGATCACTTTTGCCTGTTACCGACGCCGATACTGGAAAAATATTGGCACCAGGAATTCGAAGATTTCCGCGAATATTTTTATGTCAATAATATGAATGTGACCTAAAACCTGCCAGGGTAGCCGAGAGCGCTAACGCGCTGTGTCCTGGACTCTGGTAGCCGCGCCGGTCCTGGATCGAATCCGCCCGGCGGATTAACGACGAGGGCCGGCGTGCCGGCCAGCCTGGATGTTGTTTTTAGGCTGTTTTCCACATCCCGCTATGTGAATATTGGGCTGGTCCCCACGTTCCGCCTCAGTTACATGTGTCACAGACACTTCAAACACGTTCGCACTATTTCACGATTTACACTAGACACAGACAGCTGGGGTACACTGATTGCATCCCTGGGGGTATGGGGTGGCCGCAGGAAGGGCGTCCGGCCACCTCACAAACTAACCTTGCCAAATACGTTGTAACCACACTGACCCTGCGATCGCTGCAGGACTCTGGCTTATGCGAAAGGAAGAAATAAATATAAGTGTGACATAAAGTCAGGCAGGCGATCATTATTATAATAATCAGTAGATCTCCATTGAGGCTGACTCGTTTGCAATGGCCGAATGTCAAACATCAGTAGGAATGACTTTGTTTGTCATATAACGCGTTTCGGAATTTATCCAACATCGGATATCCAGGAGCAATTACTGCAGATAGATACGGCGTTTCAAGCTGTATGTGAAATAAACATTCGCAGACTAGTCTCTGTGCACTAATCGCTCCTGGATATCTGATGATGGATAAATTCCGAAACGCATCATATGAGCAGTAAAGTCATGCTTTGCCTGATGTTTGACTTTCACCATTGTGAAGCAGTCAGATTGAATGCAGAACTAGTCTTGTTGCAATTTCACGTTTGACATCAGATAACACATGGTAAAAGAAATTTTTTTCATGTTAATTGTAAATTAACGATTTTATGAGTTTTTCGTTCACTTTTAGGTGAAACTATCTTCATGCCAAATGTTTCTGATTGCAGACCAAAGGGAAGTACCTTATAGGGTTTCATGAGTGGGTGTCGAAGTATCAAAATATGTGATGTAAATAGCCACATACACTACTGGCCATTAAAATTGCTACACCAAGAAGAAACGCAGATGATAAACGGGTATTCATTGGACTAATATATTATACTAGAACAGACATGCGATTACATTTTCACGCAATTTGGGTGCTTAGATCCTGAGAAATCAGCAGCCGGAACAACCACCTCTGGCCGTAATAACGGTCTTGATACGCCTGGGCATTGAGTTAAACAAAGGTTGGATGGCGTGTACAGGTACAGCCGCCCATGCAGCTTCAACACGATACCACATTTCATCAAGAGTAGTGTAGTGACTGGTGCATTCTGATGAGCCAGTTGCTCGGCCACCATTGACCACACGTTTTCAGTTGGAGAGAGATCTGGAGAATGAGCTGGCTAGGGCAGCAGTCGAACATTTTCTGTATACAGAAAGACCCGTACAGTACCTGCAACATGCGGTCGTGCATTATCCTGCTGAAATGTAGGGTTTCGCAGGGATCGAATGAAGGGTAGAGCCACGGGTCGTAACACATCTGAAATGTAACGTCCACTGTTCAAAGTGCCGTCAATGCGAACAAGAGGTGACCGAGACGTGTAACCAATGTCATCCCATACCATCACGCCGGGTGATACACCAGTATGGTGATGACGAATACACGCTCCCAGTGTGCATTCACCGCGATGTCGCCAAACACGGATGCGACGATCATGATGCTGTGAACAGAACCTGGATTCATCCGAAAATTTGACGTTTTGTCATTCGTGCAACCAGGTTCGTCGTCGAGTACACCATTGCAGGCGCCCCTGTCTGTGATGCAGCGTCAATGGTAACCGCAGCCATGGTCTCCGAGCTGATACCCCATGCTACTGCTAACGTCGTCGAACTGTTCGCGCTGATGGTTGTTGTCTTGCAAACGTCCCCATCTGTTGATTCAGGGATCGAGACGTGGCTGCACGATCCGTTACAGCCATGCGGATAAGATGCCTGTCATCTCGACTGCTAGTGATACGAGCCCGTTGGGATCCAGCACGGCGTTCCGTATTACCCTTCTGAACCCACCGATTCTATATTCTGCTAACAGTCATTGGATCTCGACCAACGGGAGCAGCAATGTCGCGATACGATAGACCGCAATCGCGATAGGCTACAATCCGACATTCATCAAAGTCGGAAACGTGATGGCACGCATTTCTCCTCCTTACACCAGGCATCACAACAACGTTTCACTAGGCAACGCCGGTGAACTGCTGTTTGTGTATGAGAAATCGGTTGGAAACTTTCCTCATGTCAGCACGTTGTAGGTGTCGCCACCGGCGCCAACCTTGTGAGAATGCTCTTAAAAGCTAATCACTTGCATATCACAGCATCTTCTTCCTGTCGGTTAAATTTCGCATCTGTAGCACGCCATCTTCGTGGTGTAGCAATTTTCATGGCCAGTAGTGTATTTTGTCTTCATTGAGTTATAATCTTCAATTTTACATCTTAACGGACTATAGACCTCAGTATGTGACATAAGTTCGACTTGATACTTCTACCCATTCCTGGGAAAAAGGGTTTTTAACAGCCGGGCAGTCAAAGAGACAAACAGACCGAAGGGCGACAAAACGATCCTGTAAGGGCCCCGTTTTTATCGGTTGGGGCACGGGATCCTAAAACTAAGTAAACTGTTTATTACTTCTAAGGTAATCCCCATAACTGTAGATATATTCATCCCACTGTGAGGCAAGACGGTCAATCCCTTCATGGAAAAATATTTGCGTTTGCCTACGGAACCTCCATTGTACGCAAACGTGAGGCGAAGTAAATCGACGGCCACCAGTATCTTTCTTCGGTAGTGAAAAAATATGGAAATCACGTGGAGGGAGATCGAGACTGTATGGAGGATGTGTAGATGTGTAAGGACTTCCCAGCGAAGCAACTGTGGCAACATATGAGCGGGCATTGTCCTGTAACAGACTGATGCCGTCCGTCTACACTGCAGAAGTTTCACTGGAAAGGACTTGCACATCCTCCATACAGTCTCGATCTCCGTCCATGTGATTCCTGTAGTTTTAGAGCTCTGAAGAAAGATAATCGTGGCTATCGATCCAGAATGAGATTTTCACTCTGCAGCGGAGTGTGCGCTGATATGAAACTTCCTGGCAGATTAACTGTGTGCCGGACCGAGACTCGAACCCGGGACCTTTGCCTTTCGCGGGCAAGTGCTCTACCATCTGAATTATCCAAGCACGACTCACGCCCCGTCCTCACAGCTTTACTTCTGCCAGTACCTCGTCTCCTACCTTCCAAACTTTACAGAAGCTCTCCTGCGAACCTTGCAGAACTAGCACTCCTAAAAGAAAGGATATTGCGGAGACATGGCTTAGCCACACCCTGGGGGATGTTTCCAGAAAGAGATTTTCACTCTGGTAGAGCACTTGCCCGCGAAAGGCAAAGGTCCCGGTTTCGAGTCTCGGTCCGGCACACGCTTTTAAGTGGCTATCGATTTTCGTCGGACGGAGCAGTGCACACCAGGGTACAGTCATGGTTCCATACGCAAACGCGAAAATTTTTCTACCAATGAATTGACCGTCTTGTCCCAAGTGGAATAAGTGTATTAAGAGTTATGACGATTACTTTTGAAATAATAAACGATTTAAAATTGTAAATTGTTTTCCATTATCTCATTTTCATCTGACTGCCTGTTATATGTACGGTGACGACGGAAGTAGACTTCCGAGACAATTCAACAACGGCCTTACAGGAAGCACGGAAAGTGACCCAGCAAACCACTCTGACCGACCATTCCTGGGCTGAGAATATTCTTGGTGAGTGCAGAGAGTTCTCATAATGTAAACCACCATACGACATAATAAAGTGGATGTAAGCAAAGTAAACGAGCCTTCTGTTTTCAGTGTCAGAGACAATGGAGGTCATTCTTGTAGTGAAATTTTTGCATAGGTTCTTGAACGTGATACTTCTTAGAAAATCCTGGATCTACCTTCAGCCCTAAGAAATAAAAACCTGTTGTCACTGACAAGGTGGCCACTCGTCTGACACAACGTGTTTATTGATTGTCCTGAAGAATCAATTTCTTCCCTATAACGTAATAAATTATTGGTCCTGTCCACACAGTCGAAAAATCTTTGGGCAACAGATCATCTGAGACTAAAACAACTCTGCCTTCAACCCGAATGTGGCTTTGAACACAGCAGTAGTTTAGTAGGCAGGGTCCTATTAGAGGTGGTGTAGCGTCGCTGCTATTATGCGACTGCAGATTTTTGCAGTAAGTTTGTTACGTTATGGCAAGCTGTTTTGGAAGCCTGCAGTAAAGTAGAGTTCGGTGGCGGCCGGCATGTGGCCTGCCGTATGCGTCATAAGTCACACCTGTCGCTAAAGCCGACCGTGAGAAGCTCAGTGTGCCGCGTACTAAAATTACTTATTCGCCTCACCTAAGAAACTAAATAACTACGTTAAATATTAGCTGTTTTATTTCAAATTTGGTACATGACCTTTTGTTATTCAGACGATCTTTGAGTTGAAATTTGATAACACTACCTATAATAGTTTCAGAGATATAAAAAAATCTATTACATAAGTACTTAACCGTCACTGAAAATAAATTCAGATAGTAATAATAACAGTTTATATTTCTTTTGTTATTTGAAAACAGTAGTAGCACTCTTAGTGTGCTGATTTATTTTATAAAGATTTTCAGTTCTAAACTTTCGAGCCGGACGCGGTGGCCGAGCGGTTCTAGGCGCTTCAGTCCGGAACCGCGCGACCGCTACGGTCGCAGGTTCGAATCCTGCCTCGGGCATGGATGTATGTGATGTCCTTAGGTTAGTTAGGTTTAAGTAGTTCTAAGTTCTAGGGGACTGATGACCGCAGATGTTAAGTCCCATAGTGCTCAGAGCGACTTTTTAAACTTTCGATAATTTTTCATTCGTAATGGAAATAACAGTTTAAAAGCTAATATTTATATTTTGTGTTAGGGTGAGAGTAAATGAGAGTGAATGTGAGACATACATCAAATTACAATTCTATATTATATTACACCTTACATAACTAGCAAGTCTTACGCCACCAGGATGTTATGAAAATCTGTGAACCTGCCTCAATGGCGGATGACGTATGTGTATGAGCGTTTGCTTTTGCAATAAGACAGCCAGAAAGGTAATAAGAGGATAATCGGTTCTAAAGTATATTTCAAACAGTTTTCGTTTGGTTTGGTTCGGTGAAACATTATGTTAATACTTGCAGCATGAAATGACGTAGATGCATCTGCGAATGTTGATTGGCGTAAAGCAGTTTGAGCGCGAATATGATCATGAAAGATTAATCTGATTGGCTGTTCGTTTCAAATTGGTTGAAATGGCTCTGAGCACTATGGGACTTAACATCTCATGTCATCAGTCCCCTAGAACTTAGAACTACTGAAACCTAACTAACCTAAGGACATCACACACAACCATGCCCAAGGCTGGATTCGAGCCTGCGTGTTCGTTTCAAAAATGGTTCAAATGGCTCTGAGCACTGTGGCTGTTCGTTTCGATCAACCAATGAGAGTAAAGTCTTTCCCGCGCATTGGAATGAGTTATATGCCCTGAAAGCAACGGCATTCGGGCAGTCTTGGACTAGCTGCCGGACGACGTCATGTTAGACGTGTCCGAGAAAGTTATTTGTAAAATGAAGAAGTGACTGTTATTTCGCGTTCGGTTTATATCGCTGTGCAAGCAGATGCATTTACAGACAGCTCTGTGAAGTTTGGGAGATTTTGGGAGTGTTTGTTGTAGAGAAAACCGCGTGTAAAACTGTCGGCATTTGTGATGAATTCTGCGTGGCGTGTTCAGTATGCATTTACAGAACATTTTTGGCGAGCATCTTCATTAGAAGAATCCACTGAAAAGGACTGAGTGTGAAACTCATTTCGTAGCAGAGTATTGACTGTATTAATCTCGTAATATTTCGGATTGGACTTATCACTTTTCTGGCTGTTTTGCGTGTGACATAAGCTGCACTAACTAGTAGTGTATGTGCTATCGACGTAAATGTGAGCTTGTTGACACAATAGCTAAAAGACAATAAAAAACATTAGTATAGGTAAGCGGACATTTTCAATGAAGGAAGGAAGCATCCCCTTATGCCCGTTATTACACTCCTGGAAATTGAATAAGAACACCGTGAATTCATTGTCCCAGGAAGGGGAAACTTTATTGACACATTCCTGGGGTCAGATACATCACATGATCACACTGACAGAACCACAGGCACATAGACACAGGCAACAGAGCATGCACAATGTCGGCACTAGTACAGTGTATATCCACCTTTCGCAGCAATGCAGGCTGCTATTCTCCCATGGAGACGATCGTAGAGATGCTGGATGTAGTCCTGTGGAACGGCTTGCCATGCCATTTCCACCTGGCGCCTCAGTTGGACCAGCGTTCGTGCTGGACGTGCAGATCGCGTGAGACGACGCTTCATCCAGTCCCAAACATGCTCAATGGGGGACAGATCCGGAGATCTTGTTGGCCAGGGTAGTTGACTTACACCTTCTAGAGCACGTTGGGTGGCACGGGATACATGCGGACGTGCATTGTCCTGTTGGAACAGCAAGTTCCCTTGCCGGTCTAGGAATGGTAGAACGATGGGTTCGATGACGGTTTGGATGTACCGTGCACTATTCAGTGTCCCCTCGACGATCACCAGTGGTGTACGGCCAGTGTACGAGATCGCTCCCCACACCATGATGCCGGGTGTTGGCCCTGTGCGCCTCGGTCGTATGCAGTCCTGATTGTGGCGCTCACCTGCACGGCGCCAAACACGCATACGACCATCGTTGGCACCAAGGCAGAAGCGACTCTCATCGCTGAAGACGACACGTCTCCATTCGTCCCTCCATTCACGCCTGTCGCGACACCACTGGAGGCGGGCTGCACGATGTTGGGGCGTGAGCGGAAGACGGCCTAACGGTGTGCGGGACCGTAGCCCAGCTTCATGGAGACGGTTGCGAATGGTCCTCGCCGATACCCCAGGAGCAACAGTGTCCCTAATTTGCTGGGAAGTGGCGGTGCGGTCCCCTACGGCACTGCGTAGGATCCTACGGTCTTGGCGTGCATCCGTGCGTCGCTGCGGTCCGGTCCCAGGTCGACGGGCACGTGCACCTTCCGCCGACCACTGGCGACAACATCGCTGTACTGTGGAGACCTCACGCCCCACGTGTTGAGCAATTCGGCGGTACGTCCACCCGGCCTCCCGCATGCCCACTATACGCCCTCGCTCAAAGTCCGTCAACTGCACATACGGTTCACGTCCACGCTGTCGCGGCATGCTACCAGTGTTAAAGACTGCGATGGAGCTCCGTATGCCACGGCAAACTGGCTGACACTGACGGCGGCGGTGCACAAATGCTGCGCAGCTAGCGCCATTCGACGGCCAACACCGCGGTTCCTGGTGTGTCCGCTGTGCCGTGCGTGTGATCATTGCTTGTACAGCCCTCTCGCAGTGTCCGGAGCAAGTATGGTGGGTCTGACACACCGGTGTCAATGTGTTCTTTTTTCCATTTCCAGGAGTGTATTTGCAGGTTTATTTTGTTACCTGAGTTACGCGGACTATGCAATCGTAAGTATGGACGATGGTTTTCTTCAACGCTGCTTTTAACATCGTGTGCATAGTAACCACGAATGCAAAGTAACGGACGGTGAACGAGCGCTATACTGAGGAAGGTGGACATTAATTTTGCAGCTTGCTTCACACAGTGCTATCGAACATTTTAAACCCGCCCCGCCACAGTGGAATGTCTTTGCATTCCTCTGACGTTTGAATTGACTTTCCGTGCCAGTTACACCTGCAGTTATAGTTTAACGTAGACTCAGAAACACGGTACTACTCGAGATTTTCATTTTAACAAACATTACCATAGATGAAAGAAGTGATAAGTGACAGGAAGAACTACTATGACTCACAGACTTTTGAATCAGTTGTCTGGTTTTAACCACAGAGCCCACGAGCCACACGATATACAAGAGTTGAACAAAGGTAAGAGAACAACAACACTAAAACATATTACCATGCCGAATACGGTGTAGGAAAACCGTTACCATTCAAAACAGATCCTAGTCGTCTCGGAATGGATAAATATAGCTGCTTTATCGTTTGAAAAGGATTCATATAGCATTCTTCCTGCAAAATAGAGAAGGAGGTGGGTGGTGATCACACACCCGCCTCTCCAAAGTAGACCTCAAAGGCTCAGTAACGTTGAGATCTAGTGACTGCAGCGGCCAGGGGAGATGCGACAGTTAATCCTGGTGCTCACAAAACCAGTTCTGGAGCGGGCCCTGTCGTCTTGGGACGCAGTGTTCTCATTGGGAAACAAAATTTGTAACACGGAATGGATAAAGATCGTCTAAAACTGTCACATAAACCATGGTAGTAGTGCGATATTGCCGTGTAATCGTGGGGTCCATGGAATACCACGATTTGGCTGCCGACGTCACCATCGAAACCCCACCACGTTTCACTCTTGGGACGCAAACTCGGCCAGAAGTCGAAAAAAGTTTGAAACAAGACTCATCGAACCAAGTGACTTTCTTCCATAGTTCTTTGGTCCAAGTTTAAGGCTTCGAAACCACGTCTTGATCTTGGCCTGCCCTGTAGTCTAGATGCCATTTTAGCGGATGACCCACGAGCAGCTGCTCGCGTTCTTCATTTTATCAACTTGACCAACCTCTCTAAGGACCTTTGATTATGCTGTTTTTTTTTTAATCCTATGCCTGTCAGTCTGTCTTTTATCGTGTTTTCCCTTTTAGTTGCTGTTTTAAACTTGTGCCTGGCGGTGCATTCCTAACGTAGTCTGGGCGCTAATGACCATTAAAGTTTTGCGCCCTAAAACCACAAAAAAAAGAAACCACGCTATCTTGTTACCGGCATTGTAGCACTAATGACTGCTTTTGGAATTCCAGCTTGCCCTGCAATTCTCTGCTTATTGAGTTCACCTCGCGTTGTCTTAGTGCAGACAGTGTTCACGAGTGGAACATTCAGTTCTGCAGTGACTTTTTCAGCTGTCTCCCTCTAATTTTTCTTCACTTTCCTGTTCAATAACCGATTGTCACCTTCTCTTAAACATACTTTCGTGCGTGTTGTGCCATGGCGGATAACGTTTTTCCACTTTCCCTGCATGCATTATAAATCTGGCTCTTGAAGCATGAAACACTTCGGTTCCCTTGGTTATGGATTCACCTATGTAAGCAACAACAATCTGCCCACGTTCGGATTCACTTAGCTCCGACATAATGCACCGAAAACTACACAGTACACCGTTCTGACCACGCCTGACAGTTGCAACTGTTGAGGGCACTGCACAGCTGCCGTTCGTTTTCAAATACAAAAGCGCAAACTGAAGACTTGTCAAGGATCTCCGTTTACTTTCAAGCATCCGTATATTTTTGTCCGACCCCTGTAATTGTCACCTCAATGAACTGACAGACTGTTATTCTATTTTGTGAGAACTTTATTATTCCAGCTTCCCTTAATCCGTTAGAGAACTGCCAGAACGGTTTCTTCAGCCACATATGGTTGTTTCATTCGTTATTTACAATCCATAAAAAATTAAGATTTACACTACTGGCCACTAAAATTGCTACACCAAGAAGAAATGCAGATGATAAACCGGTATTAATTGGACAAATATATTATACTAGAACTGACATGTGATTACATTTTCACGGAATTTGGGTGCATAGATCCTGAGAAATCAGTAACCAGAACAACAACCTTTGGCCGCAATAACGGCCTTGATACGCCTGGGCATTGAGTCAAACAGAGCTTGGATGGCGTGTACAGGTACAGCTGCCCATGCAGCTTCAACACGATACCACAGTTCATCAAGAGTAGTGACTGGCGTATTGTGGCGAGCCAGTTGCTCGGCCACCATTGAGCAGGCGTTTTCAATTGGTGAGAGATCTGGAGAATATGCTGGCCAGGGCAGCAGTCGAACATTTTCTGTATCCAGAAAGGCCCGTACACGACCTGCAACATGCGGTCGTGCATTATCCTGCTGAAATGTAGGGTCTCGCAGGGATCGAATGAAGGGTAGAGCCACGGGTCGTATCACATCTGAAATGTAACGTCCACTGTTCAAAGTGCCGTCAATGCAAACATGAGGTGACCGAGACGTGCAACCAATGGCACCCCATACCATCACGCAGGATGATACGCCAGTATGGCGATGACGAATACACGCTTCCAATGTGCGTTCACCACGATGTCGCCAAACACGGAGGCGACGATCATGATGCTGTAAACAGAACCTGGATTCATCCCAAAAAATGACGTTTTGCCATTCGTGCACCCAGGTTCGTCGTTGAGTAAACCACTGCAGGCGCTCCTGTCTGTGATGCAGCGTCAAGGGAAACCGCAGCCATGGTCTCCGAGCTGATAGTCCATGCTACTGCTAACGTCGTCGAACTGTTAGCGCTGATGGTTGTTGTCTTGCAAACGTCCCCATCTATTGACTCAGGGATCGAGACGTGGCTACACGATCAGTTACAGCCATGCGTATAAGATGCCTGTCATCTCGACTGCTAGTGATACGAGGCCGTTAGTATCTAGCACGACGTTCCGTATTACCCTCCTGAACCCACCGATTCTATATTCTGCTAACAGTCATTAAATCTCGGCCAACGCGAGCAGCAATGTCGCGATACGAAAAACCGCAATCGCGATAGGCTGCAGTCCGACGTTTATCAAAGTCGGAAACGTGATGGTACGCATTTCTCCTCCTTACACGAGGCATCACAACAACGTTTCACCAGGAGTGTTCCGTTAATATCAGGAATCCGGTAAAACATCAGATCTCCGACATCGCTGCGGCTGGAAAAATATCCTGCAAGAACCGGGCCAAAGACGACTGAAGAGAATCATTCAACGTGACAGAAGTGCAACCCTTCCGCAAATAGCTGCAGATTTCAGTACTGGGCCATCAACAAGTGTCAGCGTGCGAACCATTGAATGTAACATCATCGATATGGGCTTTCGGAGCCGAAGGCCCACTCGTGTACCCTTGATGAATGTACGACACAAAGCTTAACGTCTGGCCTGGGCCCGTCAACACTGACATTGGACTGTTGACAGCTGGAAACATGTTGCCAGGTCGGATGAGTCTCGTTTCAAATCGTATCGAGCCGGGTATGGAGACAACCTCATGATTCCATGGACCCTGCATGTCAGCAGTGGACTGTTCAAGGTGGAGGTGGCTCTGTAATGGTGTGGGGCGTGTGCAATTGGAGTGATTTGGCAACCTTGATACGTCTAGATACGACTCTGACAGTTGACACGTACGTAAGCATCCTGTCTGATCACTTGCATCCATTCATTTCCATTGTGCATTTCGACGTACTTGGGCAATTCCAGCAGGACAGTGCGACACCCCACACGTCCAGAATTGCTACAGAGTGGCCCCAGGAACAGTCTTCCGCAGCCCACCAAATTCCCTCCAGGCATGAACATTATTGAGCATATATTGGATGCTTTGCAACGTGCTGTTCAAAGAAATCTCCACCCCTTCCTTTCCTCATGAATTTATGGACAGCCCTGCGGGATTCATGGTGTCAGTTCCCTCCAGCACTACTTCAGACATTAGTCGAGTCCATGCCACGTTGTGTTGCAGCACTTTTTCGTGGTCGCGGGGGCCCTACACGATATTAGGCAGGTGCACCAGTTTCTTTGGCTCTTCAGTATACCTGTGTTGTTACGGCGACTTTGATGTAACACAAAATGAAAAGTAATTTCTGCTTTTCTTCAGGAGTTTAATTTTGATCTCAACTTGTGCTTATAAAAAGACAACTGACCTTCCACGATTTCGGAGGCGCACTGTTACCGTGTGGAAGGGACTGAGAGGAACACCATGGACACATTCAAACTTGTAGTATATTGTTCAAGATATTCCTTCCTTTCTTTCTTTGTATTTTGCAACGTTATGTCTTTGGTATGAATAGTCGTAATATTGTTTTTGTTTTATTTGTGGCATACAAATCATATAGGCTTAGTTATGTACCGTGTCGCCTCCGACTTGGGACTTGAAATATTATAACAATAAAACAGTTCTTTGATCCGCTGTGTATATGGTGCTAGGAACATAAAATACTTTCAATATTAATAACACAGAGAAGACTCAGAATAACTTTTCATATTATCTTAGCGTTTTTTAAATATATATTTTTTGGTTCATAATATTATTCCCAGCATGCTCTTGCCTTTAAGTACATTTCTTCCCTCATGTTAAATAAGCCGCTGCTTTCATATGCGTTCTCGATATGATTTAGGTCGCAGGTTCGAATCCTGCCTCGGACATGGATGTGTGTGATGTCCTTAGGTTAGTTAGGTTTAAGTAGTTCTAAGTTCCAGGGCACTGATGAACTCGGATGTTAAGTCCCATAGTGCTGAGAGCCATTTGAACCATATGATTTAGAGCTACGTTGGAGGCAGGGAAAACAGAGATACTACGTGTGAAAGTTCCTGGCAGATTAAAACGGTACATTGGACCGAGACGCGAACCTGCGATCTCAGTCTTTTTCGGGCGCGTGCTCTACCGACTTATTAACCCATTTTTTTCCCTAGTGGAACGCTCGCTGCACCCAAAATTAGGGGCGCGAGCAAAGTTGTCCGGTCTCAGCTCGAGGCCTGTCTACCATAGAATAATAGGTATTAAGAACAGAAAATGTGTGGATCAACTGTTCACTGCAGAAACACCCTAACTCCAGGGTGGGTTAAGAAAAGAACTACAAAGAAAATTAGAGAAAAATTGTCTGTATTCGGAACTGCGGACAACTGCACAATGTCGTTCATTAAGGAATTGCCAAAAATCAAGGACATTTTTCTCGCAGTGAGCAAACGGGTAGTGAAGTCCGTGTCCACAAATCCACTTCACGTAGTACATCTTCATTTGCGGGAAGAATCGAGAGTCCAGACAGAGGAGCAGGTGAGGAGGTACCTGATGAGGAGTCGTACGGGTAATTAGGGCCAACAACTGTCGCACCAAGGGCCAGACAATGCTCGTTCGTGCCCACAACATTACAGGCGACACAGTTTGGGGTGTCTGCAAGGTGAATCCGGTGACGGCGTGACCAGCATACTTGCTTCCCATTGACAGTAAGGTACCATCCAGATTGGACGTCAGTGGCAACATAAAGAGCGCACACCGATCGCCAGACGGCAACTCCAGTCGGCGTTGTGATGCTTCCGCTCAACCACATTCGATGTTCTGTTCTGCTGAAGAAAGACATAGATAATCTTCGTGGACGTAAAGCGTGTTTGCAGTGGTGCATTACGGACATAGCTCAGTAGAGGGGAAAAAAAGCAGCAGTAAAATAATGGCGGCGGAACGTCTGAAAGTTGGATAGGGGCTGAGAGAGAGCGTGGAGCAAGCGTCTCCGGCAACAGGCTGATGAGGCTACAAGGCTGATGAAAAGAGCTATCGCGCCTCAAACCCTGCGACCACGCCTTGTGGCTAAATGTCATCATATATGAAAAGACGCACTTGAAAGTGGAAATCATTTTCCTAAAAGCATCGTGCAAGAAACAAATAAAGAAAATCGTTACTGGCAAAACAAAGTTATTTTATAAACAAACCTATTAATAAAAAAAGAGGGCCCTCACACACTCAGCAGTTACTAGGCAATAGTATTTTAGCAATACATTGCGCGAAAGCGTACGCCCAAGAACGGAACAATATTATTACGCAATACTTATAACCGCAAAAAGTAAGTTAGAACTCTGTCTTCGTAGCGAAAACGTCAGCGCCTGATGATGTATAACCCGCATATATTGTGACTGTAGTCGCTACGTTCTGCAAAAAGAAAAACTAGAGGAGGCGATGAAGGGTGAAAATGTGGCTTGAAAAGCATTTTACACACGGCCATACTAACATGCTATGAGAACTTTGAGGAAAATCAGCTGACCATCGGAATTGTTTAAGAATGAACGAGAAATTTTTCAAGGAATTGGTGAACTTCGTTACAACTTACGTACACAGAAAAGCTACTGTTCACATACTCGTCGAATTTCACTTTCTGCAATGCTGAAAGCGACCTATAAATCTGAAAAGGGTAAGTTATTTTATTGTAGAGGAGCGGTAGCTAGTGCTGTTGTGTATTTGTGTAATAAATAATTCAAGCACCTGAATCGAACAAATTAGCGGGTAAAGTGTTATTTCCCGGCACTTAAACATTTTTGTCGAATGCTTCTACAGCTAATTACTGAATAACTATTAAATAAGTTTTCAAACTACCTCCCGCTCCCCAATGCACTTCATCAAATGTTTCCCTTTATCTGTCTTTAATATACACAAGGTGTCACCTGACACACGGATTTAGAAAACATAGTTCTTGCGAAACACGACTATCTCTTTACTAACATCAAGTGTTGAGTGTATTGACAAGGGATTTCAAATCCATTCGGTATTTCTAGACGTCCAAAAAGCTTTTGACATTGTACCACACAAGCGGCTTGTAGTGAAATTCCGTGTTTATGGAATATCGTCTCAGTTATGTGACTTGATTCATGATTTCCTGTCAGAGAGGTCATAGTTCGTAGTAACTGACGGAAAGTCATGGAGTAAAACACAGCCGCGCGGAGTGGTCGCGCGGTTTAGGGCTCCATGTATCGGACTGCGCGGCCCCTCCCGCCGGACGTTTGAGTCCTCCCTCGGGCATGGGTGTGTGTGTGATGTTATTCACATTGTAACCTCCCAGCAGAAATCTTAAAAGAATAATAATGGCCCAAATGTAAACTCCCCACAAAATTAATGTTAAGAAATGAAGATTGATCACAAACCCACACAATAATATTAATTAAATAATGAAGCATGAACTGAATGTAACATCTGAACAGCAATAATTAAACCTGCCCAATTTTATAGGCACAGCAGCGCTGACCTACGGCCCTGTGAAATAATTAAACCTGATAAATTCTTGCCTCAGTAAAACTGCATCTATATCTGCTCTTTTTTTTTTTTTGCACAGATTCGTGCAATGCTGGCGTATATTTAATTTTAATTCTTGGAGGGAATGCATAGGAAATATTATTTAACTTGAAATGAATCTTTTTCTTTAAAAAGTTTACTTTATAGAAAATTATTATTGGGGCATTTCTTGAACAAATTAATTACAATCACCATACATTATTAGCTGAGCGCAATGCTGCTTCATTACCTTCTACAATAATACACATCGTCCACCACAATCCTGACCAGATTCGTAAGAGCAGCACGCCGCCGACGCATGCCGACGCCCGCTCAGTACAACCGTCCACTCGCTACATGCAACTGCTCCAGACTGCTACTGCAGACAGAGTACAACTCGCAACAGTTCCTGTCGACTCGCTACGTGCTACTACTGGACTCTCGCGCGGTCAAGCGCAGACTAGCAACGATAAATAACTCTCTGGTCAGAAATTCTGTCATGCCTCGCCATCGCTGGTAATGAATACATAACTCGTCACTGGGGGGGGGGGGGGGGGGCAAAAATTTGGCAGCGATGGTGAGTCATTTGGACTTGCCATGAGCAACAAATTTTTTTCTTAACTAATTAACTTTACAATTACAGAATATACAGATATATACAGGTGTAGAAAATGAAGTAAATATAGTGCACATGCACCGAGTACAGAGCATATCAGGCAATGTCAAAAAATATATACAATGAGTACAAAACATATTAACAAATGACATAAGTGCACACGCACTGAAAAACTCTTTAGCATTTTCACAACAAATAAACATAATGAGTACAAATCATATTGACAAATGACATTAAGTGCACACGCACTGTAGTTCAGAACATATCAGCAAATCACAAAATGTATAGGCCATGAATACAACTCATGATAACAAAATGACTTTTAAAATGTTACAAGAATTAGGATAGGAAAGGGAAGGATTGCGTCATGGTTGTAGCACTTTACGTTCCACGCAGCTGCACTGAAAGTCCATATCTTTCTACAGAAGCACAAAACCAAGTCAGACAATCTAAAGTTCTTTTCCTTGAAGCATTAATCAGTGTATCCAAGACACTGAACTGTCGTAGTAATATTCATGTTGTCATTTTGGTAGTACATTAGGTACACCAAACAGTGGGACCATTATAACATCTCCATCGCTCAAGGTGGTGGACAGCATGTCGTGTCAACACCACATTCTTGTAAAGTACACCAACGTAGAATTAGTGCAAGAACCAAATATAGTGCTCCATGATCAAGAGGATATACAGGACAAACGGATATTGCAGTAATTCCAGGTAATTAGGTCAGAAGGTGAAGGACACTAAGTCACATACTAGTCTTCATTGAGAATTACACTAGTAGTTGGTGGCACTCATTGCCCAGTTATTGAACATTTCTATACCATGTATGTAGTATTACAGAATAATGTTCATGAGTAACTTTACAGAGAACATTGGCACTCATTGGCCATCTTATTACAATAATCAGTGGCATTCATTGGCCAGTTACAAAGCATTTTTTCTTTTTTTTTTGTATTCTTCAGAAGTCATTATTCAAAATGAGTTAATTATTGGCATAGCATTTATACATAATTAGTAATCATGGGCATCATAAGTAATCTTATTACAATAAACAGTGGCATTCAATGGCCAGTTACAAAGCATTTTTTTGTATTATTCAGAAGTCATTACTCAAAATGAGTTAATTATTGGCATAGCATTTATACATAATTAGTAATCATGGGCATCATAAGTAATCTTATTACAATAAACAGTGGCATTCATTGGCCAGTTACAAAGCTTTTTTTTGTATTATTCAGAAGTCATTATTGAAGTGACATACTATTGAGAGCTGATCAGTATTATTCAGAACTCTCTTAAACTAGTAGCATTATTTGGGACTGGTAATTACTTTGTTTGCTTTTGAGTTATTGCTGCAAATGAAGATGTGTAACGTCATTCGTCATGAGTCAGCTGTAGCAAGGTTATGAAACAAGTAGAGTATATGTGATTACATTCATAAATGACATGGGTTTAATGAACAACTGCTTATAGCACATTAATTTCATGAATAATTTCTCCTGCAAAATATACAAAAATGGATTATTAGACTGAAAGAAGAAACGCATTTTATGCTGAAAAGTAGTGAACTTCGAATTAACAGGTAGTGAAATGTGTATAAAATGTGTTTCCTAGCTGTCCTTTCCAAAACCTTCAGTCATCATACTATGCAATACAACACATACTGTCAAAACGAACTGCAACAAATACTTAAATAACTACATAGCATAAATACATAAACTTCAACATCATCCTCATCTGTAAAGAAAAAACTTCATTATCCATCACTTCATTACCATAACTCCATTATTATCATCACCTGTAGAGAAAAACTTCATTATCCATAGTAGCATATTCTTCATCATTATTCATCACCATTCATTATCATCTGCAAAAAAGTCACTTCATTATTCATTATACAACTATTCCTTATTTCTATCATATTTCATCACTAAAACTAAGACGTGTAGTTCTGTCTGACAGCCTGTATCAATCGCCTTGTATTCTGAAAGAAAAAATTAGTTAAGACTGCTATCATACGATGTGTATAGTATATTCTTGTTAATGCTTGTTAATTCTGATCCATTTACTCTTCCTCATGAGGTTTTTGCATCTTCTTTCGTTTATTCCGTAGGTGAAATTCCATTTCTGTTTAATTTATTTCTTTTACACGTTATTTCTTTCTGAAAATGATGAACAAAGATTAATGTCTTGCATTTAATTCATATACCCATTAGATAAAAACTGGTTTATAGTGATATAATTAACACGTTCGCTGCGGTCGCCAGTGCGAGCCGCTAACGCGCGAGGCGGACGCTTGTAAGCGCACGTGCGCTGAGAGCTGAAATCATAGCCCTGCGAAACCTGTAAGTTTGTGGCGAATAAACTAGATGCCGCCAGCTGATTCGTTTGGAGTTCGTACGCTGGCTACCAGAGGCGCAGCGTTCCACTCAGTCAAAACAGTTCGGGGCCAGCTGCCAGGAGCGCTGCAATCACTTCTCTTTGCAGCCGCACGGCCTTCTATGATTTTTATTTCGAGGAAATAACTTTACATAGTTACCGACTTAGCTCGCCACTGTATCGTTTCATAATTCTTATGGATGAATAAAACTTTATTCTGCAAGGGAAGTCAGCAGTTGCAAGTTATAATAAGATACTGCTGGAATTTATATTTCGTAATCCATACCTGGCTGAATACAAATTATGAACACGCCTAAATTTTGATCGCAAGACTAATGTCTAGTTTTGCGACAAATTCATGTTGTGCACGAACGTAATATTGGCAACGAATATAACGTCTGCGGAAGAGGTGCTAGATATAGAAATACAAGTACACTTTAGCTGCATGCCGATCATGTGATAAATGCTGCCTGCTGTCTGTCGCTTATAAGCGTTACATGCATTTATTGCAAACAATTCTAACAAAGCCCCTTATTTATTTATTGTATTGCTAACTGGACAGAAAATGCAATTCACACAAGTGACAAATCCACTCAATTGAAAAAGAATTAGTCGGAAAACACCAAAAGATGTATAAAACGAAGAAAAAGAAACAGGACTCGTCTGCAATGTGGTGCTATGGAAACCCAATCACAAATATATACATATTTTAGAAATGACTGTATGTGTATGTATGTATGTTCCACATCTCCTCCTACTGGACCGATTTCAACGAAACTTGGTACACATATTCCTATTATCGGAAAACTATCACTGTAGGGGTAAGAACCACATACGACACATACGTCAGGAGATATGACGTCATGAACAATGTAATTCGTCAAAAACGGCCGCATCATGTGACGATATTCCACATCTGCTCCTAAACTAGTACACCGATTGCAATCAAATTTGGTACAAATCTTCTCTAAGGTAATGAATCATTTGCTATGGTAGCAAAACCTACTTACGATATATAGTTCAGGAGATATGACGTCATAAACAATTCTGTTCGTGAATAACCGCAACATCAGGTTTGTGATTTCTATTTATTATGTCATTACTACTAAAGCTATTCGCGAAGAATTTTGCAGAGGATATGCATATATACCACTAAATGTAGCTTTGAAATTATATCATAGTATGACACGTAGTACAGGAGATATGACGTCAAAACTATGAAACGCACGAAAATCCGTCCCACTATGCATGTGGTTGTAATGTATTACGTCTGTAATACCAACTCCATTCGCAACGCATTTTGCAGTTTCCTAATATTCTTCCCGGGGAACATGGAAAATTATATTCTTGTGGGACACATAGTACAGGAAATATTATGTCATGAAGATTGACCTGTGTGAAAACGGAACTGAGATGAATGGAAAATAGATAGCGATAGAACAGGAGGCGATGGACAGAGAGAGAAGAAGCAGATGGACTAAAATAAGACAGGAATGAATACACACCCGGGCAACGCCGGGCACTGCAGCTAGTAACAAATACGTTTTCAAGGTGTAGAGGTGATGTTTGTATAGCAAACCACAAATACGTCCACATACGGTACTGTACAGAAACATCATATTCTGAGCAACCAATGTAACTATATTTACATGGCTATCAAATAAAACAAACACTTTACAAATCAAACACAAACAGATCTTCCTCTGTAGATACGACGTCCCATTACATTATGGATGTGTAATTGTGCAGCAGTTCAAACAGAATCCAGGTTGGTTTGGACACGTTATACACACGTATGGTGTATCCGTACGCTTGCCCCGTGCCGCGCACGTTTTACATCGCTTCCGCATAACTTGCTTCGTCCCTTCCGTTGCGTCCCGCTTTTGCACAACATGTGTGTCTTTACATTTGTTACGCACACCTTTTGTAACGTCCATTGGTGGAAGTAGTCCCTTTATTATTTGTATTCTATAATCATACAAAGTCATATTATGCCCTGAGTATTTATTATATAGGTAATGTGCATTGAACATTAGCATGTCAACTACATGGAAGAATAGTTTCTTTGGCCAGCGGATTGTCTTTCGTTCACATAAATAATAAGACAACATCTGGTCCTGCCTATCGGTCCCAGACATACAACTATTATATCTGATAATTGGCAGTGGTTTCGCGACTATTTGCTGGCGTGCATTCTGCACGCGTTCCATTGTATTGGGGTATTCTGTGGAAATATAGGAGACCTCTCGTCTATCCTTCCATTTGCCGATCATTACCCCGTCCGAATATCGTGCTATGGTGTCCCCTTTCCCCAGCTTGGCGCATACCACGTCTTTAGGGGTATTTTTCCTATTTACCCTTAGTGTCCCGGTGCAATGTGTTTTTGCATTCAACAGGGTTTTAGCTAAGGCAAAGCTGTTGTAAAAATTGTCCATGTAAATGTGATGGCCAACATTCACCTTCTCTTCTAACAAATGCAATACTATCTTTTCAGCATGCCCTTTTCCCCCCATATCACCACGCATCCCCGTGTACACAGCGCATTTATTGATGAAGCCGTCTGGGTTATTTAGCATGTACAATTTGATGCCATACTTATTTCGTTTGTTTTTTATGTATTGTCTAAATGACAATCGTCCCCTCCAAAGAATCATTGATTCATCTAAAGAGAGATCCCTACCTGGATAATACACATTACACATTTTGTTGTTGAAATAATTCAATATAGGGCGTATCTTATACAGTCGATCATTTGGTTTCGGTTCTCCTGACTCTGGATTTTTTGCAAAATGCAATGCGCGTAAGATCAGCAAATATCTGTCTCTGCTCATACTCATCGTTATTCCTTTATTTTCGAACAGCGGATCCCTCTTCCAGTAGTCTTGTAGTCGGGCACATTTGACATTACCCATATGTAATGAAATCCCCAGGAAGACACGTATTTCTTCTATACTTACGGGTTTCCAATTACTAATTCTAGAGCCCTCTTGTGTATTTGCGCTCGCAAATATATTCCGTGCGTTATCATTTGTTTCGTCAACTATGAGCTGCAGTATGTCATCTGTAACCAGTAGCCTAAAGAAATCCATTGGCGTATTGCCAGCAGGCTTCATCAGCAAACATTCTGCTTTCGTAAACGGGTGATACTGCATCCTATGTGGTTCTTCAAGCCACGTAACACCTGGTTTGCTTACCTCTGCGAGCGCTGGTTCTTTATCGTCGGCGATTTCCTCATCATCGTCGCCCGTATCGTCCGATTCCGAACTGTCACGAAACATACGGGACAGTTCTGCTTCCACACTGTCATCACTGTGGTCTGTTTCTGCAGTCTCCAAATGCCAGTCACCCTCATCTGGTTCGTCCTCTCTGAACTCTACATCACTATCTTCTAACACACGTAGTAACTCATGGGCAGTATATTGGTCACTCTTCCTACACTTTTTCGCGTTCGAAGGCCCCGGTGTCTGTTCAGTCGCCGCCATTGCAAACAATGCACAACACAGACGACAAAAAACGAAAACACACAACTGCAGACAGGAACACGTTACGTGATATGTCGTTGGTTACTTGAACTAACACGAGTGCACAGCCGAACAAACTAAACTGAGAACTCTGCTAGTGAACGCGCCGCTTATATGCGTCAGCCGCAGCGAACATGTTGACGGCGTAGCGTAATGGTCAAGCGCATTGCTCACGAAACAGTCGACCTGGAATCAATCCCAGGTGCTTCCTAATTTTTGCAATTGTTGTCATTCTTATTTTCCTTGGTTTCGTCAGATTGTTCAACTATTTACCGTAGAATTTAAATACATTCAAGTAGTATATTTATATAACTAGGCGAAAGGTTTAATGAAAATAAAGATTTTAACGATTCTTGTGATTACGTGCGCTACTTTTTATTCATTACGACAGTAGACGTTTTGCCATTTTTATGGTGACATATCATAGAAACATGTGAAACATATATGTTTCGCTCTAGGCACATTTTATGAAGGCATTGTTTGAGCAGTTACATTTCTCTGCAACATGCTTCATTGGAAAGCACACTTAATTCAAGTTTTAAAACTAAGGTGTTTCCTCTAATAGTTTGGATGCAAACCAAGCGTACTAGATCATAGGGGTGTCCACAAGAGCACTGAATTGATGCAGCACGGTCGAATGTATTTTAATTGCATCTTCTCTTGATGATACCTCTCGCTGTTGTTGGAGTTATTCAGGGGCACTTTGTAATCTTTTAATTAGATTTTTGACTTGACGATAGAAATATACATCTACCGTAAATAACCGAACACTCTGAAGATACGGAGTAAAATAGAAATGAGAAAACAAAATCAGGACGGACCTGGGATTGATCCCAAGGCGCCTGTTTCGTGAGCAATGCGCTTGACCATGACTCTACGCCAATAACGACGAACAGAGCGCTAAATAGGGTATAGCCTCCTATAGTGCTATCGGAACAACTTTCGAGAGCATGTTCTCCTTTCCTATGGCCAACTCAGGCGAAATATTTCGGGCACGTTATGTGGAGTCCCACCTCTTTCTAGAAACAATTCGGACGAAATCGGCGTGTCCCAGTTGGCGACCTCCCCTAGTGAGAACTCAGCTAGCGAGCGCACCGCTTATGAGCGTCAGCCGCTCTGGCGTGTTGATCGCGGCAACGCTTATGAGCGTCAGCCGCTCTGGCGTGTTGATCGCGGAAACGCTTATGAGCGTCAGCCGCAGCGAACGTGTTAAGCATACAGCTTAGCATGACAGAAAACGTAATATGTCAAAAAAAAATATAGACAGTGTTCAGATGCAAAAATGTACACAGAATATCACAATGCAGCAGCAAAAAAATGTAAAAATAGTCACGATGTTGAGATATCATAGGGCAAAAATGTCAAAGTCAACTGGTGTTTGCTATATCTTAACTATCTCATAATGCATACAAACAAAACAGGAAAA
This sequence comes from Schistocerca cancellata, assembly GCF_023864275.1. Classification (NCBI taxonomy): domain Eukaryota; kingdom Metazoa; phylum Arthropoda; class Insecta; order Orthoptera; family Acrididae; genus Schistocerca; species Schistocerca cancellata. Next base: position 562,163,282 of record NC_064626.1, on the reverse strand, counting down.
CAATCATACATACTCTGGTCAGAGATTCTGTCATGCCTCGCCATCGCTGGTAATGAATACACATGAAACGTACGCTTTTCAACATGAGTGCTAAAAGGAATCCTTTACATTTCGGTTACACGATAAATGTCAAATCTAAAGGCCGTAAATTCAACTAAATACCTAGGAATTACAATTACGAAAAACTTAAATTGAAAGGAGCACATAGAAAATGTTGTGGGGAAGGCTAACCAAAGATTGCATTTCATTGGCAGGAAACTTAGGAAATGTAACAGATCTCTTAAAGAGGCTTACCATATAGGATTGACGGAGTAGATCGGGAAAGTTCAAAGAAGGGCAGCAGGTTTTGTATTATTGCGAAATAGGGGAGAGAGTGTCACTGAAAGGACACAGGATTTGGGGTGGACGTAATTAAAACAAAGGCCTTTTTCGTTGCAGCAGAATCTTCTCACGAAATTTCAATCATTAATTTTCTCCTCGAATGCGTAAATATTTTGTTGACGCCGACCTACATAGGGAGAAACAATCGTCATCGTAAAATAAGGGAAATCAGAGCTCGTACGGAAGGACTTAGATGTTCGTTTTTTTCGCGCTGCACGATATTGGACTAAGAGTGAATTACTGCGTAGGTGGTTCGATGAAGCTTGTGGTAGGCATTTAAGGGTGATTCCCAGAGTATCCATGTAGATGTAGATGTCAACAAATCGCAAAGTCTCGGCAGCAACTGCCGCGCATTGCACAACATCGCCGTTACACGGTACAGAGCATTGCACACTACAATGAGCGAGCGTCGTTACTTTTAAAGCTCTGCAGTCTCCTTCGACATTCTGCACAAATCGCCAATTCTGCTCTGAGACGGTTAATATTATTCAGCAATACTCAGTATTGCGCCATAAATATTGAGCTGGTGTGGGTCCCTTAATATCGACGGCCGGACTACACACACAAACCTTCCTCGTGAATTAGCGGTTACGAGTCGGGCGAAAGGCCCCGTACCCATTAACCCCTGTTTAGTAGCAAATGTTATTGCAATAGTTGGTAGCTATGTTACGTCTTATCAGTTGCTGGGATTCATGTTTTCATGTTTTCGCAGTCGCAGTCGAGTTTTAATTTGTAACCATGACAGGTGTGAGCGGTCATGGTTACACTACCGAAGAGCGCTTAGTGATACGTATGTAGGTACACGAACGACAACATACGGGGCAGACAATGTGACATATTGTGAGAGCATTCCAGGAAAGATTTAATTAGGCTCCACCGCGAAAGGCAACACTTCTGGAATAGGAAAGACGTGCTTTTGCTCTTGGGAGTGTTAAAGACAGGCCGCGGAGTGGTAGGAAGAAGACACAAGAAAAAAGAAGTGTGTTCTTCTATTTAACAATCTCCTATGAAATCTACATGTAAACATGCTCGGTGTACCGAGATCACATGAAAAAGGGCCTTTACTTCAGACCTTTCCGACTGACGTTCGTGAACGAGTTATCGGATACAGACCGGAATGAGCGCGTTTTAGCGTGCTATGCTTTGTTCACTCATTCGCGAAATGCAGTGAACCGATTGTCTCGGATGAATGGGCCATTTATGGCACCTCACAGGCTAAAAATATTGTCATTTGCTCCAAAGAGTATCCTCATTACAGAGTTAAAAAAGAACCCGAACCACCCTCACGTAATGGTATGCGCGGTGATGACATTACATCGTCTGCCTGGACCGTACATTTTTGAAGCGAGGGTGAATGGCGCTCATTATTTATGTACACATTTTACATCTACATCCATACCCCGCAAGCCACCTGACGGTGTGCGGCGGAGGGTACCTTGAGTGCCTCTATCGGTTCTCCCTTCTAATCCAGTCTCGTATTGTTCGTGGAAAGAAGGATTGTCGGTATGCCTCTGTGTGGGCTCTAATCTCAATGATTTTATCCTCATGGTCTCTTCGCGAGATATACGTAGGAGGGAGCAATATACTGCTTGACTCCTCGGTGAAGGTATGTTCTCGAAACTTCAACAAAAGTCCGTACCGAGCGACTGAGCGTCTCTCTTGCAGAGTCTTCCACTGGAGTTTATCTATCATCTCCGTAACGCTTTCGCGATTACTAAATGATCCTGTAACGAAGCGCGCTGCTCTCCGTTGGATCTTCTCTATCTCTTCTATCAACCCTATCTGGTACGGATCGCACACCGGTGAGCAGTATTCGAGCAGTGGGCGAACAAGTGTACTATAACCTACTTCCTTTGTTTTCGGATTGCATTGCCTTAGGATTCTTCCAATAAATCTCAGTCTGGCATCTGCTTTACCGACGATCAACTTTATATGATCATTCCATTTTAAATCACTCCTAATGCGTACTCCCAGATAATTTATGGAATTAACTGCTTCCAGTTGCTGACTTGCTATATTGTAGCTAATGATAAAGGAATTTTCTTTCTATGTATTCGCAGCACATTACACTTGTCTACATTGAGATTCAATTGCCGTTCCCTGCACCATGCGTCAATTCGCTGCAGATCCTCCTGCATTTTAGTAGAATTTTCCATTGCTACAACCTCTCGATATACCACAGCATCATCCGCAAAAAGCCTCAGTGAACTTCCAGTGTTATCCACAAGGACATTTATGTATATTGTGAATAGCAACGGTCCTACGTCACTCCCCTGCGGCACATCTGAAATCACTCTTACTTCGGAAGACTTATCTCCATTGAGAATGACATGCTGCGTTCTGTTATCTAGTAACTCTTCAATCCAATCACACAATTGGTCTGATAGACCATATGCTCTTACTTTGTTCATTAAACGACTGTGGGGTACTGTATCGAACGCCTTGCGAAAGTAAAAAAAAAAAAAAACAGCATCTACCTGGAACCCGTGTCTATGGCCCTCTGAGTCTCGTGGACGAATAGCGCGAGCTGGGTTTCACACGACCGTCTTTTTCGAAACTCATGCTGATTCCTACAGAGTAGATTTCTAGTCTCCAGAAAAGTCATTATACTCGAACATAATACGTGTTCCAAAATTCTACAACTTATCGAAGTTAGAGATATAGGTCTATAGTTCTGCACATCTGTTCGACGTCCCTTTATGAAAACGGGGATGACCTGTGCCCTTTCCAATCCTTTGGAACGCAACGCTCTTCTAGAGACCTACGGTACACCGCTGCAAGAAGGGGGGCAAGTTCCTTCGCGTACTCTGTGTAAAATCGAACAGGTATCCCATCAGGTCCAGCGGCCTTTCCTCCTTTGAGCATGGTTAGCACCCCGGCTTGAAGATAGCGTCCTCACAGAACGCATATGGTTGCAGCAAGACGGAGTGCCTTCTCGCTGCGTTCTTGCAATCCGCGAGTTCCTATATCAGGGGCGGGCAGGAATCCTGCACGTGTGCGGTGCACTTGCACGCGTGCAGTTAACAGGTGTTCTGCGTGCACACAGGGGCAAGCTGGCCACCAGCTTACCTCCCCTTCCCACCATACCTTCTGTCCACTCCTTCCTCTGTAATGCGTTTTGTTTTTCTAGCTTGCTTTATTGAATGAAGGAATAAGGTTAGCAGGAGTGCTTGAAAGAAATCATGGTGTGAAAGAGTATCTATTAACTACGATACGTTTTATTTAATTATCACAGGTGGAGTTTACAATACGTTTAATATCTGGAACAAAATTTCTGCATACAGACAAACGCAAACAGTTACGTAAATTTTCATCACTTATGTTTACTCTTAACCGAGGCTTATTAATTCAGCAAATGGTTTTCCAGCTCTCACTATATTAAGCGCAATTTTATAGCTTGCACGTACCGCTGGGCTATTATTGTTGTCGCCCTGAAAAATTGAAAACAGTGCTCCATAAAATGTTAAATCAGTTAGATGAGAGACATGACGAGAGAAAGTCGCAGATCTCTCGTGACAACGGCAACTAGGACAGATGCATCTAATATCGTCAGGTCGCTCTTCTTAAGCTCAGTCAATTTCCCCATCCGCTCAGAATCCGACAATAAATTGTACTCGTCCTTGTGAAATTTATTATAATGGCCTTCAATACTATACTTCCGCTGACCAGCGAGAATACTGCCACATATTAAACATTTCGAATTTTCACGTCTTTGCACAAAGAAAAAATGATTCTCCCATTACTTTTTAAAAGACAGCAAATCTCCACGTCTCCGTTTCCTCGATTCACTCTGCATTTTCCGGTTCTTGAAATACAACGTTCACTACGTAGTGGTCGCTTCGCATCAACGTCCGCGGCATAGCCTTGTACTCGTACTACACTGCCGCAACCTGCCGGCTGTCGCCACTGCCCCATTCGACGATTGCACGCGAGCAGCACACGTGCAGCGCTGTGCGCTCACGAGCCGCGTGCAACGTTTGCCCGCCCCTGTCCTATATGAACACTTTCCGGGACGGTGGATAGGTCGTGGTTCATCAGAAACACCAGCTCTCTTGAAATGGCCACCAAGATGTCCTGATCTCATTACATCTGACAACTCATTACGGGGAGCCATTAAGGAGCTTGTATCTGCACATCGTTTACGCTGCAAAAGAAGAAAAAAATGGCTCTGAGCACTATGGAACTTAACAGCTATGGTCATCAGTCCCCTAGAACTTAGAACTACTTAAACCTAACTAACCTAAGGACATCATACAACACCCAGTCATCGCGAGGCAGAGAAAATCTCTGACCCCACCGGGAATCGAACCCGGGAACCCGGGCGCGGGAAGCGAGAACGCTACCGCACGACCACGAGCTGCAGACGCAAAAGGAGAACTGGACTGTGCGGCTGAAGATGCATTTCGCACAAGAACAAAGGACGTGCTCATAAATACGTCAAGAAGGACATAGAGTCGTATGGAAATGTCTGCGGCATGACGAGGAACATACCGACATATACGTAAGTATGTACTTGTACTAAAACAAATCTAATCAAAGGCTGATCGTTGCAGAGAAGATACAGCAACAGCCACATTTTACAATGCTATTTATTCACATACACAGCGTAGTCATCAGTTGCTAGCCGGCAGGTTCATCATCAGACGGCTTGTGCATATAAAGATACATTTCTGTTGTAGTTTGCACTGGTTTCCACTTTTTAATCCTTTCTGTAGTGAAAATTACTTGGGGTAGTGGTGCCCTGCAACCAAAAAGAGACTTGAGGAGCTGTCTATTTAACTGTAATTGTGCCTCATAACTGTTTTGAACGATGTAAACAAATTATGAAAGTGAAAATGTTTTAGTTACGTCGAAAATTTCGCGCCATTTTGTTGCAATGTTGACTGCTTGTTCACGGTAAATGATAGCCAAAACAGTTGCAGGATAAAGATTTATTAACTGTTTTGGCTGTCATCATTTACCGTGAAAAATTCAACAGTTGCTGTTTCAGCCATGTTTAAAATCTTGACTGCTTGTATTCACGCAGTTAGCGAAGACTATATGCAAGAATTTTTTGACACATATGAAGTACATACATAGTGTAAAGCACCACTCACACACACCAAAAAGGTTTTGCCACATGGAAGGAAGTATACAAAGATGGACATATCACAACCATAATGTTTCATTACTTAAAATTTATGTTACACGAGAACTGCTTACAGTTAAGATAAACAAATAATGAAGCCAGTTTGTTATAAAATGTTACTGTCATGTAAATATTATGGCATATACTGGATGCAAAGTAAATAATGCTTCCGGTGTGTACCATAATATTCGTGTATTGTCACTCTAGTAACATTTTATAACAAACTGGCTTCTTTATTTGTTATCTTAACTGTAAGCAGTTCTCATATAATATAAACTTTAAGCAATGAAACATTTTTGGTTTGTACGTTTCTACTGTGACGTTCTTGCATACATCGGAACATCTCTGAGTAAGAAATTCTTTGGGATTTTCAAAGTTGTTATATCGCCATCTTTGTGAACATTCTTCCATATGACAAAACCTTTTGGTGAGTGTGAGTGGTGCCTTACATTATGTGTGTACATATATATAAAAAATGCTGCGTATAGTTTTCGGTACTGCATGAACACAAGGAGTCAGCACTCCAACGTTATGGTGAAGAATTTTCGACGTAAGTAACTAAAACGTTTTCACTTTCGTGATATGTCTACTTGGTCTGAAATCGTTATGAGAGACAGATGTAGTTAAACAGACAGTTTCTCACCTCGCGTTTTGGTTGTAGGGCACCATCACTCCGAGGAATTTTCACTACATGGGGGAGAAGAATGTAAGCTACAACAAAAATGTATCTTAACGTGATGATGAACCTGTCCGTTCGAAACCGATACCGAGAGAGGTGACGCAGTGGTTAGCACACTGGACTGGCATTCAGGAGACGACAATTCAAACCCACGTCCGGCTACTCAGATTTAGGTTTTCCGTGATTTCCCTAAATCGCTATCGGCAAATGTCTGATTGGTTCTTTTCAAACGGTACGGCCGACTTCCTTCTCCAACCTTTACACTATCGAAGCTTGTGCTCCGTCTCTAATGATCTCGATGTCCACGGGTCGTTAAACCGAATCTTCTTTCCTTCCTTCTTCGAAACCAGTAACTGCGGCATTTATGTGAATAAATAGCATTATTAAAAGTGATTGCTTTTTCTTTTCTCTGCAAGAATCAACCTGTATTTTGAACACAGCCACTATTTTAAAATGTCAGTTCTCGACAAAATAGCCCTAAAATCAAATCGATTAATTTTAGATACTGGAGGGTATCGGGACATCAGGCCTACCTTGTATTAATGAAGATCGTATCAAAATCCCTACAATAGTTCATGAGATTAGGCGTCACATACAGGCAACAAAAAAAATAAATAAATAAATAAAATAAAAAAAACGCAGCTAGGGACTCCAGTTTATGACTGTCCGCAAAGTTATTATTACGGCAGAGATATCAGCGGCAGAGTGTAGCAGTACTCATTTGCTGCGGAACACTGCGGCGAGCGAGCAAGGACTCCAGGGGACTCGGTGTTCCTCCAGAATAGACTCGGAGGCGACGGGGGCGTCGGCGTCTATTTCCAGCAGACAGGAATGCGCCGCGCGCACTGCAAGGCGAGCTGCGTCTAGGGTTGGAAGGGGGGGAGGGGAGGGGTGCGGCCCGCTGCCCCCACCCGGCCGCCTCCAGCCGCGCCCACCGCGCCGCTCCAGACCTGTGGCTGCACCGAGCGGCCCATTCAGTTGAGCCCCGCCGGCGCAGCACAGTACGGACTGCAGCTGCAGACAGCTCTGAACCACAGCACCATGGTGGACTTTGTGACCGCGTTCTGCGTCCTCGCGGCGCTGGCAGCCGTCGCTCTCGCTGCTGTCTACAGGTGAGTCCTACTGACAGAATGACGTCATCTGTGCCGCACTGCGGGGACGGAGCCTGGGCAGAAGGCACCGAGGTTTCTGGTTCGATTCCCAGTAACTTTGATAACGTGCCAGTTAAAAGTAACAGCTTTCAGCAGTAAATAAATATGCCGGAGAGAGAGCTGTAGTGGATAAGACAAATAAACACCTGGTGGAGGGAACTTTATTGCAAATATCCGTTCCGTGTGGTGGAGCGAGAGAAAAAAAACTGTGTGCTGTACGCATCTCTGAGAGCCCTTTACAAGTATCATCTCACGACAGAGGTAGTAGACTTGTTGCTCAGTTACCACCCGTATCAGTTTTCTGAATTTCAAATGGGATGCGGCTCTATCATACTCTAGCCCTGCCTTAACGAGGAACTGGATCTTATGCCCTATTACTTTGCCGCAAGGTGCACTATGGTAATTATTATTAATGGCACAAAGGTCAAAAGTCACTATAGTATGTGGTATACTTGCCCGGATAGCCGGCTTTTTGAGAACACGGGAAGAGGAGCCTGACCCGTATTGAATGCGCTTCTGGGATTCACGACGCAGCCTGGTGAGACGGTTTCTTACACACTGGGCTAGTACCCACGCTCCGCCTAAGGTACATGCTACACAAACATTTAAAAAACGTTCTCACATTTGCACATCACATAGCGTCACAGACAGGTGGGTCGCTCTAATTCCGTTCTGGGGGGGGGGGGGAGGTGAATAGTGATGTGATGACCTTATATGTTTGGTCTCCTTAAACGCCCTCAGAGACAGCAGTATGTGCTATACCGACTAGCTTCCTAGGTGGAGGAATGAAGATTAGGTTTTAACGTGTCTTTGACGACGGTGTCATTGCACACGGAACACGAGGCAAAAAAGGAAATTAGCGAAATTTTTGTGAGATGAACCATCGCGCTACCCGCCTCAAGCATTCTTGGGAAATCAGGATGGTCGCTTAGCCGAGCGGTCTTAGGCGCTACAGTCATCGACTGTGCGGATGGTCCCGGCGGAGGTTCGAGTCCTCCCTCTGGCATGGGTGTGTGTGTGTTTGTTCTTAGGATAATTTAGATTAAGTAGTGTGTAAGCTTAGGGACTGATGACTTTCGTAGTTAAGTCCCATAAGATTTCACACACATTTGAACATTTTTGAGGATGGTCGAACGAGGATTTGAACTGCCGCGCTGCAGAATGAGAGTCCAGTGTCTTAATCGTTGCTCCACCTAATTCGGTAAATACTTAGACGTTTTGTGGTAGACCGTCTTGATAAGGTCCCTAAATGCTCTAGTATATGTCGTACCAGATTCTTCTATAAACTACCCTTAACAGATACTTCGATTTGTTCAGAACACTCCCATCGAAATTCACGATTCCCTTTTCCTTCCACTGCAACTAAGTTCACGAACAGGCGTCTCTTCACGTTGCTTTGTGATAACAATCCTGGATATTTAAACGACGTGATTTGCTGCAGATAGTTCTCACTTACGTTGTAACCGGACACTTTATGGTTCTTTCGCGTGCTCGTGGATACTATAGTCCATTGCACTTATTCATTTGAATGAGAATTGCCCTCCACTTTCTGGTTATTTCACGTGCTCGTGGATATTATATTGCACTTATTCATTTGAATGAGAATTGCCCTTCAGTACACTAAGATCGCCATCTGTAAGACCGGAACGAATCGTCCGCTCTGTAACAAAGTGTGCGTTTTTTTGAAACTTCCTGGCAAATGAAAACTGTGTGCCGAACTTAACTCTAACTAGGAACGTGGTATACTTCCTTCCTTCCTTCCTTCCATACGTGTTAGCCTTGAAAGCTGTGTGGGCTTCTGTGGAGTTTCGAGAGTAGGAGAGAGGTACCGGTAAAAGTAGGGCTGTTTGTCGTGCACGGATACCTCAGTCGGGATGATCATTATCCGGAGGCAAGCAAATTTCCAGATCCCGATTCACAGTTTTAATATGCCAGTAAGTTTCGCTATCCAAGCCTTCCGTATTTACTCCGGCTCCGTTATTTTCCTGTCGAGAACAGCGTAGTCGATGAAAAACTTGAAAATGCTGCTGAACCCATTTAGAGACTCGTTTGTTTTATCAGCCCCGCTCCCTGCCGCTATCCCTCCATATATCATGCCAGACGGCCGGCTGGGTATGATCACATGATAACAGATTGCCCCTCCCCACCCCCCGCCGCCCCATATGCCCAACAGAACGTGTCATTGTAGCGTGCCGGCCGCCCGTCGACAATTACGTCATTTCTCATTGGGCAAGAGATTAAACGCTCTTCAAATATGGCTAAGATGACGGAGTGTCAGGCGGACAGAACTTTAATGGCAGACTTTCTGTGAAAGATGTTTGTGGGACACACACAGTGCGAGGAGTATAGCAATAGAGGTGCAAGAAATGAAGAACTTAACGAATGCTTAATGGTTTCATGTGGTACACAGGCAGTAAAAGAGATATATATTATTACGGATAAGTGCCCGTCGACTCTGTATTTTGGCTTTTAGGTTTTATTTCCGAAAAAACGACAGACAGACAGATTAGGTATTAGATTTCATTTCCGATACAGAATACAGACATTCCATTGAGTTTTATTCATAAAATACGTGCCTCGTCGTTAGAAGTCTATCGCCACGCCTTCTGTTATGAGGGAACTGTAGGACATTTTTATAGTTCTAACAGTTACAAACCTGATGTATGTGTTGCTGCATTTGTTACACGATGTACAACACCACAATTTTTTGTCTTCCTTTTTGTAATGTGATAAAAGTTTCTTAAACTTATAGGGAAAATCTTTTATGTATCATGCATAGCCGGCCGGAGTGGCCGAGCGGTTCTAGGCACTACAGTCTGGAACCGCGCGACCGCTACGGTCACAGTTTAGAATCCTGCCTCGGGCATGGATGTGTGTGATGTCCTTAGGTTAGTTAGGTTTAAGTAGTTCTAAGTTCTAGGGGGCTGATGACCTCAGAAGTTAAGTCCCATAGTGCTCAGAGCCATTTGAAACATTTTGTATCATGTAAATAAATTCATAAATTTTTCACGTACTTTTTTTTTTTACCACGTTCCTCGGGCAACTATAAATCGCGATGCAGGTTTCGGGAATAAATTTTGACAATAATTGTGGGAATAAAGTCCAATGTGTTTGAAGTTCAAAAAATGGTTCAAATGGCTCTGAGCACTATGGGACTTAACATCTGAGGTCATTAGTTCCCTAGAACTTAGAACTACTTAAACCTAACTAACCTAAGGACATCACACACATCCATGCCCGAGGCAGGATTCGAACCTGCGACCGTAGCGGTCGCGCGGTTCCGGACTGAAGCGCCTAGAACCGATTGGCCACCGTGGCCGACGAGTTTGAAGTGCTTGCAATTTCTGCCAGCGGCAAAAAGGCGTAATGTAGCAAAACATCCTCTCCCCGCAGCCTACAGCCTCTCATAGCTATAGTTCTTTCTCAATTAATATGGTTGTATGACGTTCAGCAGTTCCGAAAAGCGTATTTCATCCGTTCTTAAATAAATCCAAAAATCAGCTGCTCCCAGCCTCTTAAGTAACAGAGCGTAAGTGATTTTCTTTCTTTGCACCAGTCGTTTCTTTCTCCACAGCTTTCTCTCGGCTTTTTCTTGGCATATTTAGTTTTAAAAACACCAAGGCAAATCCCAATTTTTTGCATCTGTGTACTATTAAGCGGCATCGCCTAAAACATAATCTCAGTGAAAGTAAGATAATTCGCAGTCGGTGGTAGGAACAAGGTGGTGCTGTAATCGCTCAGTGCAGTTGGTCGGGCAGCGTGTAGGCCGCCATGAAATTCGGGCGGCCGTTAAATCGGTGCATGTGTAGAACCGCTGACGTGGGAGAGGACGGCAGTCTGACCTTACGAGAGCAGGAGCGTCGTCAGCATACGCGACGAGCTGGTTCACGTGATTTGCGCTCTCAGCGCTCTCAAGCGGCCATTTTCGGCTTTATTTGGCTCTCAAACCATACAGAACGCGCGTATAACAGCTGCGTTAACTCTGTTATCGGTTTTCGAAGAATAGCGGAACACTACACAATCTCTGCGTACACTACACTACATAATGCTGTTAAACGATCTGGGCTACTAGTAGAAGTTATTCGTAAACTCAACTAAATTTTCAAACCATTGTCGGTTTTATATGGTTAAGGTATAGTATTTATTGTCAATTTGTGGATGCGTAATATCCATTTTTCTCGATGTTGTATTGACTACCAACACTCTAAAATGAAGCTCTTCATCACACATTTCAAGATCGAGATTCGATTCGTATTTTCACTCATATAGAAGAAGAGATTTTTACGTAGCTGCTCACCGTCATTTAAAACTATATTCACCAGCAAGACACAAATTTTACGGGGAGTTTCATAATACCGAAAAGGTCCTGTGTGTAGCTTGTGTTTTCTTTCAGAAACAGACTGGCAGTAACGTCAAGATTTCTGGCCACTGAGGAAACATTCGACTTTTAAGACAATACATCTATTAAACAAATAACAAAGACCCATAATCCTTAAGGAAACATAAGTGGAAAAATATTTGGATGTTGGTGGACCTGTTACCTTTCTTTGCACAACTCTCAGCTCACGGCGCTTTTAACTGTGCCACTTCGACATTGCAGCCGCTTCTGCAACTGTGGTATACACTGTCTAAATACTGTATCTACAGATGTTATTATTTGATGTTTAATATGGGATCTAGAGAAAAAAGACGAGCTTTTGATAGAGCATCACTGAGTCGTAGCACTGAAATGGGCCGGCCGGAGTGGCCGAGCGGTTAAAGGCGCTACAGTCTAGAACCGCACGACCGCTACGGTCGCAGGTTCGAATCCTGCCTCGGGCATGGATGTGTGTGATGTCCTTAGGTTAGTTAGGTTTAAGTAGTTCTAAGTTCTAGGGGACTGATGACCACAGCAGTTGAGTCCCATAGTGCTCAGAGCCATTTGAACCATTTTTGAACCACTGAAATGGCATACATTCGTAGCACCCTAGTTATATCATTACAAACATCAACTACAGGGAGCCTGTAGCTACCGACATGCTATCTCCGGTCATTTTATTATAACAAATAGTAGCTAAAACGACGCATTTTCTATAGATCCTCAATTTTCTGATGGTTTGAAACCGCTAATACTCATACCATGTACTATGTGATAAAGAAAATCCACCAAATACCATGTTTAACGCCATACAACATGGTGGCTCCTGTCTTCTACTTGTAACGTAAAAACATGTCGCGTACCAGTGCCGACGTTCCTCTCCGTTAGACAAAAATGTGACATGCCACATCCTCTTTTTTCACGTTATTCACGAGCTCCTCGCCCACGCTCCTTTTCACATCCCATGACAAGACGGCTTGAGTCAGTGTTGTTCGTTGGAATTCGACTCTGGGGTACTCAGTTCGAGCTCTTGTGGGAGAAGAATTTTTTTTATCTCCAGTATCTAGCTGGCAATGGGAGTAACGACTGTGGATCAAGAATCATGATCGCCTGACTTTTCACTAAAGTCGTCGATCAGATTCCAAACTTCAGCACAATGTCTTGAAGGGGAAGAACATGTGACAGTGTTGATGGTGACCCGTCTATCGGATTGTGATATTAAGCTCGGCGGGACCGTTACTGCTGATACGCTATGTGCTGGCATCGGGTTTGACCATGTCTCTTATGAACCAACCACTACCACTGCGCTGTAGAAACCATTACCGCTGTCATCGAAACAACACAGAGGTGTCTTGAGCCAACTGATAACGGTTGTCGTCTTTCTGTTTCTACACAATTACTCTGCAATTCGCCCTTAAGTGCTTGACATAGGGTTAATAGAACCACTTTGAGACCATTTGCCGACGGTATCAAAGTGTTCAAATGTTTGTGGATTCCTAAGGGACCAAACTGCTGAGGTCATCGGTCCCTAGACTTACACACTACTTAAACTAACTTATGCTAAGAACGACACACACACACACACACACACACACACACACACACACACACACACACAGCCACGCGCGCGCGTGCGTGCACACACGCCGGAGGGAGGACTCGAACCTCCGCCGGCCGGTGTGGCCGTGCGGTCTAGGCGCTTCAGTCTGGAACCGCGTGACCGCTCCGGTCACAGGTTCCAATCCTGCCTCGGGCATGGATGTGTGTGATGTCCTTAGATTAGTTAGGTTTAAGTAGTTCTAAGTTCTAGGGGACTAATGGCCACAGATGTTAAGTCCCATAGTGCTCAGAGCCATTTGAACCATTTTGAACTCGAACCTCCGGCGGGAGAGGCCGCGCAATGCGTGACATGGCGCCTCAAATAGCGCGGCTGCCGAGCGTTTCACTCTCCCGTTGCACATCGGAAAAAAGTGCACCTAACTCGTTCCATGTGAGGTCTGATATATTTTGTCGCGGTAGCTATTTCTCCGTAAGTAGGCGGCAGTCAAGGCATTCGAAGGATAAAGATTTGACCAGTGTCGTAATTATGTCCTGTGATGTCACATGCACAAACAGACTAGCACAGAAACGTGACAATATTTAAATGGATTCAGTATTAGTTTCGTAGTTCAGGTTGTGGTGACGGACGGATCTGTAGTGCAGGCAGAGGTGTAAGCTCGGTCCGAATATGACTGCTTGATGTTTCGAAGTCAAGAAATGTGAATATGAAGCCTTAGTTGTGACATTCCTTCTGTGGCGCAGTCCGATGTCTAGATTAGATTGGAAGGTGACAGCTTAGCTGTGAGGTAGCGTGGCCTACGAATCTGATGCCACGAGAAGAGGTATAAATTCTTGTTATGGCGCACATTGGAATTGATGAGTGTTTCGAATGGTTCAAATGGCTCTGAGAACTATGTGACTTAATATCTGAGGTGATCAGTCCCGTAGACTTAGAACTACTTAAACCTAACTAACCTAAGGACATCACACACATCCACGCCTGAGGCAGGATTCGAACCTGCGACCGTAGCTGCAGCGCGGTTCCGGACTGAAGCGCCTAGAGCCGCTCGGCCACAGTGGCCGGCGAGTGCTTCGTTCCCGCCTTTCTATGACGTGTCATGTCGGCAGGTAGAATACTTCCCGACACAGTAGCACACTTAACACTGGATAACGTGCCAGAGAAAGGTGACTGTAAATCATATCCACCAGAGCGCAATTCCTACACCTGATCGCCATATTGATAACGTTTGTGGTTGCTTTCATGGGGTATAAAATGTTTTACTTGCGTGAATGTTGAGCTATAGTCGTTCAGTTGAAAAGAATGCAGCTTAATTGCTCACCCATCTTTGTCCAGACCTTAGTGTGTCCCTCTTCTACGTAATGAACTAGTCGTCACGCTAGTTTACATGATAATCTTTTGTCTTTGCGTTGATGCAAATTGATGTTACGTGAATGGAAAGTCGAACAGAAACTTTACTCGGCCAGAATAGCACAGTTAACTGTGGGATGCAGCTGTTGAGCTAGCTCGTTTTTTAAGGATCGGTAATTTGTCAGTCGAGAAGAAAACACACAGCTTTGCCGAACAGTGGAAGTCTGTATTATGAAGAACGGGAATTTCATTCATATGCTTCTATGACAGCAGATTGACTGTGTATTCATTTGGAGTATACGCTGAAGGCTGTCGTCGTTCTATAAATCTTTGTCTGTACAGCCGTGTCCCCAGTTATGAAAGTTCTAGACGGGGGGAGACTGCAAGCCGAACTGGGATCACAACGCTTAACTTCTGTTGTTTCGTAGGCTACATGCCGCAGGCTTTATAAAGCTATTATCCACCTCATAATTTCTGACAACCATGATAGTTGTGCGACGGACTGTAAGCACAAGAATCCCTGTGGAGTTCGGGTGCAGCAGGGCGGTATCGAATTTACGTTCACGAAACATTAAGTAACTTATAAAAGTAAAGGTCGGGAAAAGGTTGTGCGTAATTGAGTTTGAAATCGAATCATGTGTTATCATAGCCGGCCGAAGTGGCCGTGCGGTTGTAGGCGCTGCAGTCTGGAACCGCGAGACCGCTACGGTCGTAGGTTCGAATCCTGCCTCGGGCATGGATGTGTGTGATGTCCTTAGGTTAGTTAGGTTTAAGTAGTTCTAAGTTCTAGGGGACTAATGACCTCAGAAGTTGAGTCCCAAAGTGCTCAGAGCCATGTGTTATCATTTTTGACCATTACGTACAGTGTTGTACTCCGAAGTTGGTAGCGATAGGAAAGCTGTCAATATCGATCAACACAGATTTGTATCGATTTACCTAATCCTACCAAACATTTCGCCGAGAGTCTTACAGTTCGCGTATAGTGCTGGTAGATTAGATCTACGTGTGCGGGCAGGGAGCTGGGTTCCTGTCCCGTCCCAACACATCGTTTGAATTTGCTAAAGTGTATCACGCCTCTATTAATTTTCAAAAAAACTTTCGATAACATTTCGAAACACTTGAATGACTGAAATTTTCTAATTTAGAAATAGAGCTTCAAAATTACTGAGGAACGCTTGTGGAGCAGAGCGTGTTTGAGGTGATGTCACTACTTGCAAGAGGTGATGACACACTGTCGGCCACTTCGTTATACGAGCAAACAGGCGTACACCTGCTCGGCTGCGCTAGGCGTGGCGTGGCTGGGTATGTATATGGCTACCCTCCAGTGGGCACAGCTGACTCAAGGCAAGGGGCTCGCCACGGGTTGGTCGCACCACTTAGCTCCTAACCTCCTTGTGCGATATTAGTCTGGCAGTGGAACGACGGAAAGCTAACTCTCAATACATACTATTATTACGCTAAGTACGAGGCAAGAGGTCATGACAGTTCGATACATCTATACACGACGAATCACTGTGAAGTGTGTGGCAGAGAGTACATTTTGTTATGGGATATATTAGAGGTTTTCCCGTTGCATGTAAGGGCGGAGCGTGGGGAGGACGCCTCTGTGCAAGCTGTTACACATAGGGAACTGAAAACTGTCAGACCATAAAGTTGCAGACCGATGTTTATCGAACTTTGTGGAGATGTAAATCACGTAAAAGAGATATTAAATGATCAAACTTCCATTCCATTTGGAACTGATGTCCGCCATCGTCGGTATGAGGTGTGACGCCCATGAGCGTGGAAGCAAACTATTTCCGAATGTGAACTTCACGAAATTCTTGCCATGCGCCTAAATACATTCTGTCTCGATTCGTAAATATAGCTAACTGGAGCTTGGTAAGAAAGCAAACGTCTTCCCAATGCATCCCAGACATGCTCTGTGTCTGACAAATCAGTGGACCGAGAAGGCCAGTCAAGGATCCGTACGTACTTCAAAGCATTTGTGGTATGAAGTGCAGTAAGGGGCGTTGCATTATCCTGCTGGAACATGCTATCTTTTTACCCTCGTCATATATTCATATACTGGCGGGCATTCAGCCTCCATTTAACAATTACGAAATCAGTGCTATTCTGTTAGTTAATGTTCTCCATACCATGATTCCAGGAGGCGCAGAGATGAAGATCTCACGAATCGCAGCTTCCACTGATCACTAACTGAGGACACGCTGGTGTCGAACTGATCATCACAAACACAAGCGAGACTCTTAGCTGAACGCCCCAGAATGCCACTGCCTTCGAATTGAGTTCTGCTTTGCACCACGCCAGCGTCTGTTGTCTCTGATACGGGGTCAGTAGCAAGCGACGTACGGCAACTCGATGTCGCAACCCTGCTTCTAGTACTCTACACCCGACGGCTCGTGAGGACACCCTGCCTGTAACCTCTGCCCTGATTTCAACTGCTGCCATCCGTCAATTTGTCAGAGCCAGTCGAGCAATCGTACTATCTTCTCACGGGTTGGTCGCTCTCTTCTCACGGTGGAGTCATTGGGAAAGGAATCCTGTCTACTCTCCCTGTCACACTGATGGTCCAAATGTCTCTGAGCACTATGGGACTCAACTTCTGAGGTCATCAGTCCCCTAGAACTTAGAACTACTTAAACCTAACTGACCTAAGGACATCACACACATCCATGCCCGAGGCAGGATTCAAACCTGCGACCATAGCCATCGCGCGGTCCCAGACTAGCGCCTAGAACCGCTCGGCCACCCCGGCCAGCCACACTGTTGTCCTGGATCTGTCTCGTCACCACTCGTACTGTAGAAATTAAACTACTGAATTCTGCCTTTGCGACCTGTCGGTACGATGCTCCTGTGTCTCTCATGCCAATAACTGGATCTATCTTAGAGTCTGCAGGATGGCGACAACGTGCACGTGCACATCCTATAACCATGCTGTGTAGCGATATCCACCAGAAATGTTCCGGTAAATCAGACGTGCGTAAAAACTACACCGCTCTTAATCTGCACAAATGGCTTACTTCTGTTGTGAAAATAAGGATGAAATTTTAGTTAGCGTTTCCCAAAGGCACCGGCCTGGGCGGTATCCGAATTTACTCCGCAGAGGACTGCGAGGTGCGCTGTGAAGCCAGGTGTTTACAAAATCGTTACACGATTTCATTGAGATTGCCTGGAGGAGTCTTTTCAGAATGGCAAATTGAGTCTCATCTCCAAGCAGGTCACTTACATTTCCCGATGAAACTACCTGTCGGAACTCTGCAGCCGTGTCTAAGTACACTGTAAGACAAATCAGGAAGGAATTATGCAAATGACACGGAAACCGGTAGATGTGATGTACATCTACTGACATACAAATTAGTTCAATGCCAGAAAAATTTCATGATTTATTGGAGAGGAACAGTTTCTCAAATTGAGGAAGTCAGTAAAGCGTTGTCCTACCTCTGTCCCTTGTGCAAGCAGTTATTCCAGAAGAAATGCATGATTTATTGAAGAGAAATAGTTTCTCAAATTGAGCAAGTCTGTAACGCATTGGCCTACCTCTGTCCCTTGTGCAAGCAGTTATTCGGCTTGGCGTTCATGGATAAAGTTGTTGGACGTCCTGCTGAAGGATATCGTGCCAAATTCTGTCCAGTTAGCGCATAGGTCGTCAAAACCTGAGATGGTTGGAGGGTCCTGCTCCAGGCTAGAGACGCCACACATAGCGGTGGGATACCAACTCTACGACCAGTTTCCTTGCCCTTCATGGCAAGCCATCCTAGGCTTCCATTTCTGCAAGATAATGCCCCCCCACCACCACCCCTCCGCACAGACGAGAGGTTGTACTGTTTGTCTTCGTGCTTGCCAAACCCTATGTTGGCCAGCAAGGTTGCCGGATCTGTCCCCAATTAAGAATATTTAGAGCATTACGGGGAGGGCCCTCCGACTATCTCGGGATCTTGACGGGCTAACGCACCAGTTGGGCAGACTTTGGCATTGTGTCCCTCAGGAAGACATCCAACAACTCTACTAATCAATGTCAAGCCGAATAATTGCTTGCACAAGGGTCAGAGGTGGACCAACCCGTTATTGACTTTATGAATTTATGAAGCTCCTCCTTTGAAAAAATCATTAAATTTTTCTGAAACTGTAATTGTTTATCTGTACATGTACGTCACATCTACCGATTTCCAGCCCATTCGGACAATTCTTTGGCGGACCATCTTTTGTCTTAGAATATAGGGGGCCTATGTAGAACTCTCAGACACAATGTTTTCAGTGCCCTACATCTTTCCACATTCACACTCTGTAATTGTCCTTTCCAATTCCTGCCAGCCGGAGTGGCCGAGCGGTTCTAGGCGCTTCAGTCTGGAACCGCGCAACCGCTACGGTCGCAGGTTCAAATCCTGGTTCGGGCATGGATGTGTGTGATGTCCTTGGGTTAGTTAGGTTTAAGTAGTTCTAAGTTCTAGGGGACTGATGACCTCAGATGTTAAGTCCCATAGTGCTCAGAGCCATTTGAACCATTTTCCACTTTCTGCAAACATAAGCAGGACAAGGCTCATGAACGGTTAAGAAGTGCATCAACCCTCTTGTTTGCTTTATATGTCTGATTTTTAGACGATCTTGCACATTTGGGAACGATTAATGAACCCTCCCTCCAGTATCTATAGTGTCCCAATTATCATGAGGTAGGTCCAGATTCTCTCTCTTCATTTACTTTTTATTGTGCGCTTGACATCCGAGAATGTTATGAACGTTTTAGTGGCCAATAATTGGCTGCTTGATGTCTTCTAGTTAAATACAGGGGGCACGAGCCCAAGATGATCAGCACACTGGTAGGAGACATACGGTGTGTACCGGTTGATCGTAGAAGAATAGCAGTCCGACGACATTCGAAGCGCCACGGACTACCATTACGACGTTCGTTGTTGCTGTCTCCTTTGATGAGACAGCAGAGAACGGTCGACAGCACTGGACACAGGAATGGCACTACTGGTTCTGTGTACGGTATCAGGAAGGATCCATCACAGTGTGGAGGCTACAAGGAGGAAGAATATTGCCAGACTGCATTCATCATCGTCATATGCGACCATTACCTGGCGTGATGGGACGGCGAGACATTTGGTACGCTATACGATCGCCTGTTGTTCGCTTAGCCTGTTATATGGACAGCAGCCGTTACGTTTCTGACGTGTTAATGCCAGTGGCTCTGCCGTATGTTGGAAATCTGTGCCGTTATCTTTCAATAAGATAGCGGCGGACGTAATTTTGTCCGTGATGCCTCGACCTATGTCGATAGAGAGGGTGTAGGACTGTAGCCGTGGCCAGGTCGTTCTCGAGATCTCCCACCCACTGAAAACATCTGAGCATGGGATGTAGAGATACTTGCAGTTTATCACCCGCGAGGCACTACGACTGACGATCTCTGTCATACATTTGAAACTGATTGTAATGACGTTGCTAGTATATCTTCACCTAAGTTCATTTGGACTCGATTCACAACCGAGGACAGTGGTTCGAACCCGCGTCCGGCCATTCTGATTTAGGTTTTCCGTGATTTCCCTAGAGGCTTCAGGCAAATGCCGAAATGGTTCCTTTGAAAGGGCATGGCCAATTTCCTTCCCCATCCTTCCCTAATCCGCGTGTGTTCTCCGTCTCTAATCATTTCGTTGTCGATTGGATGTTAAACACCAATATCCTATTCCTCCTCCTCCTCCTCCAACACCACCACCACCACCTCCTCCTCCTCCTCGATTCACAACCACGTTAAGAACCACTGTTGCTGCCAGAAGTGGTAGCTCTGTGTATGAAATTTTGCCCCCTGTATACTCCCAAATCACCTACAAATTTAATAATTCATTGTTCCGACTGCAAGTGAAAGTGCCATGAAACTGACGTTGTGAACGTACCGTTTCGGTTGTGCGCATCTCCTTGAAAACGCTTTTAAACGAATGCCTTTTACCTCTGTACGTGCACTGTTATGGCCGAATGAGTGCACAGTGTCTGTTCCCTTCCTCCGCGACCAGACCGGAAGACTGCCGAGCCTACATACATTTCCCCGCTTCCGGAGCGCTGCCAGTGTCTGCGTCATGCTGGCCTTGAGCAGTGAATCATACAGGTTTAAGGATGGATTTGCATCCCTGTGACACATACGTACTCCAGACAAGCATGGTTTAGTTTTACCCAAGATGTGGGGGGGGAGGGGGAAAAGCGGAGGGGGTTCCTGCGTGACAATTTAGGGATGTTCATAAGTCATATACTCCGATTTGCAGCCACCAGATAAGTTATTGTAACTACCTGGCAGATTAAAACTGTGTGCCAGACCGGGACTCGAACCTGCGACCTTTACCTTTCACGGGCAGGTGCTCTACAGACTGAGCGATCCAAGCACCACTGACGACCTGCCCTCGAAGCTTTAATTTTGCCAATACCTCACCACCTGCCTCCCAAATTTCACAGAAGTCCTGCTGCATACGTTGCGGTACTAGCATCGCTGAAATAAAGGTTATTGCGGAGACAAGGCTTAGTTGCAATCAGGATGTAGTTGAGAATGGCGTGAGACCGGGTTGTAGCCTATTTCTGATGTTATTCAGTCCGTATATTGTGCAAGCAGTAAAGGAAACCAAGGAGAAATTTGGAAAGTGAATTAATGTTCGGGGAGGAGAAAAAAATATGAGGTTTGTCGACAACTTTGTAATTTTCTCAAAGGCGGCAAAGGACAGGATTCTGACGAGCAATTGAATTCAATGGATAGTTTTTTGAAAAGAGGCTATGAGGGTAATGGAACGTAGCAGAATTAAATCCGGCGATGATGATAGAATTAGATTTTTTAAATATAATTTATTGACCTTTGGCAGAGAGGTGAATAACTACAAAGTTCGTACACAATATCCCATACACAATATAGGCCATGGTACACTCTGTATATTCACACGTCCAACACAGTCCACTTACCACAACTTCTTACGCTGGAACCTTTGTGTAGCTGGATATCCGCTTCTTGCAGGAACTGGGCAACAGTGACGTAGTTCGCAGTGGTCGGCTGGCGAAACGGACCTGTCACAGATTTAGGCTGAGGAATTCCTGCTCTGATCAAGGCTTTAAGAAACTTACGGCATTGTCTGTCATAGCGTGAACTTATAGTAGTGGTATGGCGTCTAGATGGTTTGATTTGAAGTGACTTTCACACTGATTAACTTAATTATATCGAGCACATGGCGGTTAGTGTTGGAGCCCCGTTGCTGCTTTCCCAAGTTTTCCAGTGCACTCCTCGAATCCGTGACAGTAAGGATGTATATAGACTTACATTAGAAAATGAGACGTTAAGATTAGTCGATCATTGATGCTATTTGTGTAGAAAAATTAGTGACGATGACCGATCTACGGAGAACATAAAATGCAGACTGTCAGCAGCAAGAAAAGCATTTTCTAAAAAGGGAAATTTGTTAAGATCGAGCATGAATGTGTGTGTTCTCTTGAAGGTATTAATATGGAGTGTAGCCCTGAACGCAAGTGAAAGGTGGACGATAAGTTCAAAAATGGTTCAAATGGCTCTGAGCACTATGGGACTTAACATCTGAGGTCATCAGTCCCCTAGAACTTAGAACTACTTAAACCTAACTAACCTAAGGACATCACACACATCCATGCCCGAGGCAGGATTCGAACCTGCGACCGTAACGGTCGCGCGGTTCCAGACTGAAGCACCTAGAACAGCTCGGCCACCACGGCCGGCGGACGATAAGTACTTCAGACATAAAGACAATAGAAGCTTTTGAAATGTTGTACTACATGAGTATATTATAGATTAGATGATAGGTCGAGTAATCAATGAATGTACTGAATCGAATTGGTGGAGGTAAGAAATATATGTGACCAAGCTCACTAAAAGAAGGAGTGTGTTGGTACGACATATTCTGAGGCATAAAGGAACTGTGGAGGAGGACTAAGGCTTTAATAAAGTAAGCCAGTTCAGACGGATGTACGTTGCGGTAGTTTGCAGAGATGGAGAGGCTTGCACAGGATAGACTTGTACGGAGAACTGCATCAAACCAGTCCTCGGACTGAAGACGACAACAACAACAACAGCAACAGAGGCTTTCTTAGGTACCTCGAAGACTGCAATACGTCAGAGTTCAATGAAGATTTAGCCGCGGAGAACGTTTGCATCCGATAGGTTCAGCACAAGCTCATAAACAGCATCAGTTGATGTAACCATGCTCAAAAAATTCGACCAAGGAAATGCAATATCCTTTTACAACAACGTTATAGGAGACGGAATTTAGATTTTTTTCGCATGAGCTGAAATCTAAACAGCAGTCAGCTGCCTCAGTATTTCAAGATGAACAAAAACCCAGCAGTAATGCGTCATTCGCGAAGCACTTTCAAGAAAATGACGATTGTTTCTGTGGTTACCCTGGTCACGTCGCAACTAATGTTTTGTTCAGTGTATCAGTACGAACATTTGATGCCGAATGATATACAATATTAACTTTTTGCTACCTGTCATATATGAAATACAGATAAACAACAAAAAAGGTCCCATCATTTGCCTTCAAGCCATTCTGAACACGTCAAACAATTATTATTTGGTGGAGACAAACATCAAGTTAATGCCTCACTGCCTAGTTGCAATGAATTTGTCGCCTAACGACACGTTTTGGTTCCCTTTCCTCAAAAAAAAAAAGTACTTACAGCTATTTCATCACCTCAAGAAGCTGCAGAATTTTTCCAAAGCCATGTTTTCGAAATGAAAGTGAAAAAAAGCGTAATCTCTTTGTAGGCATGCAGAAGTGCCTAATTTTTAAAAGTGAATATTTTGAGAAGGGCTAAAACGACATGCAATACATAATGTATCTTCTTATGATGCATAAAAGTTTACAACGCAGCAGTCATCGTCTGTCAATAGCGCTCGAATAGCGTTTAAAAACTACATACACAGTTGCCTTTAAAAATCCGCCTATGCTTCAGTTTTCCGTGGATTTAAAAAGACCAGCAATAGTTGTAACATAAAAGTACTCACCCAATTCAGTACAATCAGTAGCACAAAAAGTATTTTGATAACTTGAACAGTTTGAGATATCTGTGGTAAACAGCCTGGTTGTTTCGTCCTGTGTACCAGTATAGTAGGCGAAACTGACAATATAGTATTCTTAATAAATACTGAATGTGTGGAGGCGCCTTATGTATCGGCTATGTCTGCAGAGACGGCTAGAATGGGGACATTTGCGGACACCGCCACATCGAGGAAGGTCTTCCCTCGGCCCCAAACTACCCGGCAAAGGTGATGTCCGCAAATCATGGCAAACCCTGCTGTCCGCGTATCTCTGTGTCCGCATTTCCCCGGCATTCGGCAAACAGTGGGGTAGCGATGAGGGCCAGCTGGTGTTGTGTGTAGGTCTGCTGAGGGGCTGCGCAGCTGGCGTGCGTCAAAAGAAATGGGGGTTGGGAAGTGAGCAGTCGCAAACACTGCTGACTGCTAAAGGCGTCCACTTGAGCTGGCAAGCGTGAACCTGCAAGCTTACACAGATTTCTTTCTCTGCACAGTCCAAGCGTGCTTGTACAACTACTAGTTCGTGCTTCGACTACGTGGAGCTCGGAAGACGTTCATTTGCTCGTTTTCTGGCCGACTTTGGCTTAGTGACTCGTAAAAATGAGAAATTTGATGTGTGCTGTAAAGGTTGGTTACTGAAACGGAGAAACTTACACTGCCGCATTAAATTACTGTGTGAGTCGACAATATACTCATACACCCCGTGTTATTTTAGGATAAACGGAGAAACATTTTTCAACCTCCTATTCTCGCAGTACTATTGTTTACAAAGTAAGACACATTGATGAGAGACTGACAGTAGTATTAGGATTTGTCGTGAGCTGGTGGCGATGAGACACTAACGGCTCCCATAGCTCGCCGCAGGCCTGGCATGTTTTGCCTTCGCAGTTTGTCGGAAGACCCGCTGCTAGATGGTCCGGACATATGGGCTGTCAGGTCCAGAGACAGAAAAGCCGGACTCGGCGTGACATTTGACCGGACATTTTACCCCAAAAGCCGGATTACCGACTTTAAACAGCAATAAAGGCAAAAAATAAAAATAGTTTATTAATAATCAGTTAGTTTTTCCGAGATCAACCTTAAACTTGTTCAGATGCAGTCAGTTTTTCAGAAATCAACCTTAAACGTGTTTAAACTAAAAAATAATCCGAAAAGAAACTTATAATTTGGGGTTTATGGTAGCAACTAAGTGCTCAGTCTTCTTAATTGTTCAGATAATTCCTAAGATAATCTTATATCAAAACAAACCAAAAGTTCTTCATTAAACGAAATAATAATTGTGTGTTCTTCTGAAACACAAAGTGAAAAGATATTCAATACCTTTGGTCATTTCAGTTAGATTTGTAAAGAAATAACAATAATGTGTGGTTAGGTATTAATATTTCTCATTTAAACCCACTTTAGAGAGAACGTTATTTTTCTTGGAAAGCACTTCGTGGAACCCTGGACAGAATGATTTTAAATTACGGAAGTACATCATCATCTTTGTGGTAGTGTCAGTTACTGAGTTTGTTTGTTCACGGGACGTTTATGAAAGACAATACCTTTTCGACGTTGGCTTTATGACCTAGAATATCAAAGTAATATTGTACAAGTCTCAGTAATTCTGAGTAAAATTGTTTATTATTATGTGATTTGAAATAAGCTGCCCACTGCTCTTGAGCCAGCAGCTTTTTAAACGCAGAGTCGTCTTTTTTTATTTATTGAAATTTTAACGTATATCAAAGACTTTACTCTCATTCAACTTAATGATACTTTTTCTACGATAGTGTAGATGGGTGTAGCTATGTTGTTGTGATCTTCAGTGCAAAGAATAGTAACATGCAGCTCTCCATGCTACTCTGCCCTTTCCAAGACTTTTCATCTCCGAGTAACTACTTCAACCTACATCCATCTGTATCTGCATCCTTACTCATGTATTGATGTCCCTCTGCGATTTTTAACCCCCAGGCCCACCCTCCAGTACTAAATTAATGATCGCTCGATGCCTCCTACCAATCGATCCCTTCTTTTAGTCAAGTAGTGCCACAAATTTCTTGTCTCACCAGTTTTATTTAGTACATCCTCATTAGTTACGTTATCTACCCATCTAAACTACAGCATTCTTCTGTAGCAGCACATCTATACTTGACGTTAACAAATTTCTCTTTTTCAGAAATCCAGTACTTGCCATTGCTAGTCTGCATTTTATATCCTCCCCACTTCAACCATCATCAGTTATTTTGCTTCCCAAATAGCAAAACTCATCTTCAACTTCTAAGTGTCTCATTTCCTAGTCTAATTCCCTTAGCATCACCTGATTTAATTCGATTACATTCCATTATCCTCGCCGGCCGCAGCGGCCGAGCGGTTCTAGGCGCTTCAGTCCGGAACCGCGCGACTGCTTCGGTCGCAGGTTCGAATCCTGCCTCGGGCATGGATGTGTGTGATGTCCTTAGGTTAGTTAGGTTTAAGTAGTTCTAAGTTCTAGGCGACTGATGACTTCAGATATTAAGTTCCATAGTGCTGAGAGCCATTTGAACCAATTTCCATTATCCTCGTTTACTTTTTGTTGATGTTCATCTTATATCCACCTTTCAAGACACTGTCCGTTTCATTCGACTGCTCTTCCAAGTCTGCAGTGTCTGACAGAATTACGTCATCGGCAAATTTCAAAGTTTTTATTTCTTCTCCCTAGACGTTGTTAATACTCCAAATATTTGTTTCCTTCACTGTTTGCCCAATATACAGATTGAGTAACATCGGGGGTAGGCTACAGCCCTGTCTCACTTCCTTCGCAACCACTGCTTCACTTTCGTGTCCCCCGACTCTTATAACAGCCATCTGGTTTCTATACAATTTGAAAATAGCCTTTCGCTCCCTGTAATTTATCCCTGTCACCTTAAGAATTTGAAAGAGAGTATTCCAGTCAACATTGTTAAAAGCTTTCTTTAAATCTACAAACGCTATAAACGTAGTTTTGCCTTACCTTAACCGGTGTTCTGTGAGAAGCCGTACGGTCAGTATTGCCTCGCGTGTTCATACATTTCTCCGGAATCCAAAGTGAAGTTCCCCTAGTTCTGTTTCTACCAGTTTTTCCATTCTTCTGTAAAGGATTCATGTTAGTGTTTTGCAACCGTGACTTATGAAACTGATAGTTCGGTAATTTTCACACTTGTCACCACCTGCTTTCCTTGGGTTTGTAATTACTATATTGTTCTTGAAGTCTGAATGTTATTTCGCCTGTCTCATACATCTTGGCCACCAAATGGAAGACTTTTCCATTTGTCATGACTGTTTCTCCCAAGGGTATCAGTAGCTCTAACGGAATGCTGTCTACTCCTGGGGCCTTGTTTCGATTTACGTCTTTCATTGCTTTGTCAAATTCTTCACGTGGCATCATATCTCATTTCTCATATTCATCTATGTGCTCTTCCTTCGATATATCGTCCACTTATTTCTCCTTTTACTTATTCCTTGTCCTTACGTCATTAGCTCGGAACTCGCCGTAGTTGTGCCATCTGTGGTTTGTCGCGAAATACGCCTAAAAAACGCCGGACAGGCCGGACTTGTGAATGTTTGGCCGGATGCGATCTCAAAAAGTCGGACATGTCCTGATAACCCTATCCGGACACCAGCTACACCTTTAGTTCAATCTAGACCGGCAAGTAGGTGTACTCGTCTGTCACTATGCCCGCCCAGCGATAAAGATGCGATCCCAATTTTTGCTTTAGCTATATTATTAGAGAGTAAGATAAAACGCGCGAGTGGTTGCTAAAGAGATAAACATATTCACTCGTGAATTTGCTCAGCGAACTGAAACTGGTTCGAAGTGACTGGCACAAATACTGCAGGACACGCCTTTAACAAAGACTATAATGAAACTGTTGCCATTGGTTATACCATTAATTGAGAGAAAGCATGACATAGTGGAAATGCGATTTCTCCTCATGAATACGTAAAGAGATACAGAGGTTTCCAGCTACCGGGAGACATTTGTACTATCGTACCATCTTAAGCGCTTGGGAACATTATACCCGAAACATGTGAAGCAATTTACAATGTTCTACAGAGAGGTCGCTTACAGGTAAGGAAATGAACATACAGCCATATTGCCTTATTTTTTAACATAAATACAAAAAAAGAAAAATACCAACAGGGAAAAATCATTGTATGCACACACGAATGTGAAAAATACATTGATGTTTCTTTGCTGCTGTTCGTTATGACAGTAGCCTTGATTTAAGTTATGGTGAGAAGAGTTCGTCTGGTATGGTGATTGTCGTGGAGTGGGTGCGGTGGATTGTGAAATGCTTGAACTCAGAAGTATAGCAGTTGTTGTAACGATGTGAGGGAACAGAAAAAAATTTACGATAACGGGTGGCAGTGAAAGATATTTCCTGAATCATGCGTAGCTTCCATCTAAATTGCCACATTCGCCTTCAGACACCACGTTATTAATGAAATTCTTCGTAAACCGCCTGTGGTAGGCATATAAAAAAGGGCCAGCAATCCAGTAGCCTCACCCCACACGTGCCGCCACAGATCTGCAGTCCCATCACACACAACAGCCGCACACCTGGCCTGGTCCCCTACCAGCAGCTGTTGCCCCGTTTCATCAGCTGTGAGTAACATCAGTGTCCACCATATGCTTTCCAGAGCCTGGCGTAGCTGTGGGTTGCCTTGTCCAGGAAACACTCTGTGTAACCAGCTGCTGGCAGATCCACAATGCCATTTCGTACTCTTCTCTCTTTTCCAAAGATTCTGCATGCACGCTGACGTTCACGATCGTTATGAGTACTGTTGTCCTGTTCCCAGAAACATTGGATTATAAAGTACCGATTTGGCCTTCTTGGTTTGAAACTTGTTTAATTATTAATCGCGCTGTTTCCAGTGTTACCCTGCTTCAATGAATTTCTCGTGGTTGTCACTCTTTTGGCCAACAGGGTAGATAAGTGCTTCCTCTTCAACTACATTTCACAGAATTCTCACCTTGACAATTTATAGCAAGGAATCAGCATATCAAGTTCCTGAAGCCATCAATGTACCCTTAAATAAATATTTGTCTACATTCATGTGACTGTTGTTCTCTTCGTCACACGACTGGTAGTTTCCTTTACTTAGACTCAATATGTTTCTCGCCCGAAGCTAGTGTGCAAACTTTTGGCGCGACTCCAGTCAAACCTCATTAAATCTACGGCAGCTCGCAGAGAGCTTCCAAGTTATACCGTGATGCAAACGGGAATACACACTTTCAGCTGATGAGCTACGTATCTGAATCTGTCAGTACATCAAGCAGTTTTACTTCTCCCAATCTCTGATACATGAGAGCGCAGATTGAGACTAAGTGAATATCCTCTACGGTACACCGCCAGGCGGAATTAGAAGGGGAAACTCCGTTGCTAAACTACGCCCAAAGCAACAGACATAAACTAACAGGGCACGCATCGAATTACAGTACGTCATAGGTGAGACAATCAGACCTGCAAACAGGATTTTAGTTTTTGGTCCGCGGTTTACTGACGCGGCACGTAACTGGAGACTTCTTAAACCTCTGTCTGATGATGTACACGGTACTGTGTACCCTCTATTCCTGATATCCGCTCGGTATTCTTCTTATAATGTTACTCGATGGAGCTCTGGGAAGAGGAATTGTTGCAATACATACTTACTTATCTTGGCCTTACGTTCCACGAGAAATGTTTATTGTAACGAACAGTAAGATTTTGGAGGCTTTCCCATATACTGGCTACTGAAAACAGGTAGGTAACGTTTGGCGAGAAATATATTCTCTGTTCTCTTACCTATTCCGCTTGTGAGCAAAGAGCTCTATGAAGCCTTCTAAGAACTGATCGGTTAGAAATCTGTAAGACTGACATGGATTCTTTCAAACAACCCACTCACTCTCTTCGTGTTCGAAGGAACACTACTGTTTCAAACAGTACTCGGAAATTATTACGCTTTGTTTTCGTACAGAGGAGATATGTTTTCATTACTTCACGTACATCCATTGTAGTTAAACAATAAGAATTAGTTCAGAGACGTGAAGGTTGTGTACCAAAACAGGTAAAAAATTGTATACGTGCATTATCTTGCATTTGCAAATGTAATGCGAGCTGCTGCTATTTACCGTATGAACGACAAAACGTGAAGGGGAGGGAGACACCTGCGATTGAACTGTTTCCTCTGTCTGCGACCAACACAGTTAATATTTCTCTGCTAACTACTTGTCTTTCATATCTGCAGTTGATCCTCCTTCCACACAGTAAACAGCTACAACTTTCTGCTCAAATTGTGAGGTCTGTGACGCGTTGAAACCTTTTGCCGGGTCCATGTGCGGGTCGGGAGTTGAATTCGAACGATTGCTTTCGCGTAAGAAGTTCTACCAGTTGAAGTATCTAGGTACGACTCACTGCTCAACCGAAAACTCCAGCCTATCAGAAGCTTTCTCATGCTCTTCATTCTGTTAAAATTTTCTTCACACGAATTTAGTGTTTAAGTGTCTGGTACAAACGACGAATTTATTCGCACGCTTTAATCATTGAATAAGTCAGAGTGGATGTGCTTTTGCAGCTAACTGAAATAGACTCTGCCATACTTGTAGCGTTTCAGATGTGAGGACGGTTTTGATAGATTGAAGGAGGCCGTTGTTCTCGCAGCAGAAGTTCTTAGCGCTCCCAGAAACCAGACGGTAACTCATCGGCCGCTATTTAATGTAGGCGTTAGTTCTGCATACTTGCCCCTCGTTTCCATATACAGAGGAGCTTTGCTCGTCTGGAAAAATGCCTCCCCCCTCCCTCCCCACATGGCGCCGTTTAACGGACCGAGAAGTCTGCGGCAGACGCCTAAGTTAATGAGGCCCCTGTTAAAGAGACGCAGGCATCCAGTCACGCACGCTTAGTTATCTTCCCATTTGCACCATAAGGCTCATACTCGCAACTCTGGAGAGGAACTAACTATTCTGAAATATGGCTGCACAGAATAATGGCGAAGATATTGTGGGTGGAAAGAGCAACTATCATAACGAGAAATTCCTTAGACTAATAGGAGAGATTTCGTTTATTTGTCACGCCGAGAAAAGACTGAAATGCCGAGCGCTCGCAGTGGGTCAGCCATTGTACGGCTGTTCGGATAAGGGTTCAGATCTACGTCCGACCATCTTGATTTACGTTTTAGGTGGTTCCACTAAATCGCTGAAGCGTACGTTCGGAATAATCATTTCGTCGACTTCGTTCATCCTGCTTGTTATTGCGTTTCTAATAACTTCACCGACTATATGTTGAATGCTGGTCTTTTCTTTTTCGAATCGGAGGTCTTTTACTGCGGCAAGGCAGGTTGCTGAAAACTGATGGAAACCACATAGCAGCAGATGACACCCCATCTCGAAGCATAAAATGTAATCACAGTATCATCCTTTGGTT
Source organism: Schistocerca cancellata (assembly GCF_023864275.1). Classification (NCBI taxonomy): domain Eukaryota; kingdom Metazoa; phylum Arthropoda; class Insecta; order Orthoptera; family Acrididae; genus Schistocerca; species Schistocerca cancellata. The sequence continues at coordinate 562,132,244 of NC_064626.1, read as the reverse complement.
TTTCATGCCCATAAAATAGCTGTGTTTGCTGAATAAAATATGGAACTTTGGTTCCGAAAGAGTATGCAAACCACAAAGTCTTATTACATTACTTTTCTCTACAAGCCTCGCTATAATGCATAGCACAGTTGTATGCACAATCACCTTACCACTGGGATGTCCGACAGCGATCACTGATACGCATTCTTCTGTCTATGTCCCCTTCTGCAAAGCAACTTACACTATAACTGACCCAGAAATTATCCCCGTGACTGTTTTCTAGCATTTGTAATTCGCATTGTTCATGGTTTTTATGTTGTTGGGATACCTGCGTATTTGTAAGGCCTTCAGACACCTGATTTGAAATGCTCATCAAAGAAAAATTAATGCTCAAATAAGAAAAGAAAAACGAAACAGTCCCAAAACTTACCGTTATGGACAGTTACCACTTCTAACTATTCGATAGTGTTCATTATATAATACATTACAAGTAGCAAAGGGCATTTCGCTTGTGGAACCTCGGTTATTTCCAGTGCCAAACGGTTGCAAAGCAATTATCATATTTTAGTTCGTATAACCGTTCAAATCTGTACTTGGCATAATTAAACTAGTGCCGCATTGTCCATTCATTTATCAACAGCAGTCATTTCTCATACAACACGCAGTACACGTGAAAAGCCCACTCCCTGCACAGATGCGTCGCACCCACTCTGACAGCGACTAATGTACGTATATATATTCCGCGCTCAACAGTCCCTCCGCCGACCAAAACAAGCAACTTTTCAGCCACGTGATCCGTCGAACTATTCCATATGCCATGACATGAACGTTTTCTCCTCAATAGTATACAACAATTGTCGCCAACTCACTACCTTATGAGTACATTTGTTTGACTCCTCCCCCCCCCCCTTTTATTCAGTCTAATATGAATCCCACAGACTTGGATAGTTTTCCGCAGTATACCGTGTATTCTGAAGAGGTTCTGCAGGTCCACATTAGGCCCATTAGTGGTCCTTCCGCGCATCCTACATTACAGCTCTGTACAAGGACTCTAAAGTTGATTCCATACTTCGAAATTTGCAGAAGGCTTTTGACACAGTTCCTGACAGGCGAATTCTAATAAAATAGCGGGTCTGTGGAGTATCGCCTCAGCTCTGTGTTGCATTCGTGAAGTACTGTGAGAAAGATCAAAGTTCGTACATAGTGGTAGGAAGTAATTTAGTAAAACTAAATTTATATCTGGGTTCCCCAAGGTAGCGTTATAGGCCTTCTGTTTTTCTTAATGTGGAGGGTCGTTATAATTAAATTTAACTTTCGCTACGTCAGCCAGTGTAGGCAAAAAAACTATTTACCGTATGGATACGAAGATCTATAGGAGTAGACTATGCTTGCAGGTAGTTAGTATTGTTAGTGTCATCACTTGCCGTTAGGCGCCGGTGCTGGTACGGCGACGTGGGATTAAAACACAAGCGTTAGTTTGCATTACAGTTGCAGTCAGTCGACGTGGGTCCAGACAAGGCGAGTAGGGCTTTACTCGTAAAGCTGTTTTATCAACACAACAGAAGTAGCGCTGGTGCTTACCGAGAGTATCGAAGCATTAAAAGAATACGGAGGGGTCCTCTTCAAGTAACGGCTGTGAACAAGCTATTTGAGAATTGCGCCTGAGAGAAGCCGAGGACAATTGCGCCACAAATTGTTGTAAAAGTTCCTGTGGACATGGCTGAAAATACTAGACACAGTGTGCTGTCTTCAGGCAGTGCACGAGCTGCGTAACAACAGCTGAACATTCCATGCTACGACGTTCGAAAAGTTGTGCGTACAATTGTGAAATGGTATGTCTAGTGTGATACGTGATGGTCGTCACATTAACGTTTGTAACTTGGAACAATAACATGTTACGCAATTAACAAATATTACCCTCTCATATGGGAATTAAGATATGCTTCTTTCAATGGTTTACTTATTATTTCTCTTCCGTATGTCCTTACAAATGTTTACACATATTTCAGTCGTCCTGGCAATTTGTTCAAATGGCTCTAAGCACTATGGGACTTAACATCTGAGGTCATCAGTCCCCTAGACTTAGAACTACTTAAACCAGGCTAACCTAAGGACATCACACACATCTTTGCTCGAGGCAATATTCGAACCTGCGGCCGTAGCAGCAGCGCGGTTCCGGATTGACGCCTAGAACCGATAGGTCACATCGGCCGGCGTCATCATCCTGAGATCACTCGTTTTTCATTGGAGCCCTATCAAGTATCGAAAGTTTAATTATAACCACCCTGCATATGAACGATTTAGGAGACACTTTGAAAATCTCTGTAGGTCCTGAGCCGTTTACCCTCTAGTAAAGTCATCAAAACATCAAAACGAAATATAAAATGACTTAAAGATATGTGTATGTGAAAGAAATGGCAATTGACCTTTAACAATATTAGTGTGAGGTCTTCAAAGTCCGTTAAATTTTGGTTACACGATAAATTTGGCGATCCAAAGACTGCATTTCATTGGTAGAACACTCAGAGGGCGCAACAAATCAACTCAAGACACTGGCGACACTATATTTGCTGCCATCCTCTAGAGCATTGTTTTTCGCATGTGCTCTCCGAGAGTGGAACGCAAGAGAAACAGTGTGGAAGTGGTCCTGTGAAACCGCTGCCAAGCACTGAAATGTGAATTGCAGGGTAGTCATGCAGATGTAGGTGCGGGGGAAATTGGTAAATTTGTGCTCATACATTGGACACTCTCGTATATTTAGTCGTTTCCGTTCTGGAAGCGAGCTCATTTATCTCATCTATTGCCGACGATTAAACTGAACGCGTCGAAACTTCGAAGAACAAGTGTGGAAAAATATATTTTTTTGGCTAGAATAAATCCGAGTTTTCGTGTTGCTGTCTGTCATAAATGACAGCGGTAGTGACGGATAACGCAGTTGCTGTTACGGTTGTCGTTAGTAGCTTGAAAAATTTTTCGAATAAACAGCAAGAGTAGCGGAAATAGGTAACCAACATAAGGTCGTAAAATGTAGTTTTTAGAACGAGAATCAAATCTGTTGGACGAATACTAGAATTCTGCAGCAGTCTTCCTCAACAAAATTTAAAAGAAACTGGCTAAAACAAACGATTTACTACCATAAATGCATTTCACTTCCAGCAGCTAGGTTTATTTAACAGTTTAGATTAAAGGATTTTCTTCTGCAATGTTTCTTATTGCAGTGCTTTCGACAGCTCTCATTTATTACCGAGACGGAATCACAGGGCGTTATACATGGTGAGTCCGGTGTCTCTTATCACTACTGTTTCTTGCCGCCCGCAATGTTACATGTGACCTTCAAAGACCACGTGCTAAGTTTTCTTCAGGGAGACAGGAAAATCTTTCCAGGTTAGCAAATATTTTATCTGTAGGCTGCGAGAGGAAATAACAGAGCAGCAGGTCTGATTGTCAACTTAATTAAAATACAACCAATGATACTCCATCATTTATTTTAATATGGTACCTCAACTCGATTTATTAACCACCGCAAGAGTTGTAGACTTCGTAGCGAATCGCTGTATAAGTTACAGACTCTTTTCGTAACTTTCATTCAGATAAACAGATGAGATGTGCCTGCAGCATCCCAAAGTGGCTTATTAAGCGAGGTGATTCACCTGCCCCTGCGCTGTCGTTTTATGCAACCCGCAGTATTAATATTGTCCTTCATAAACGACACACGAGATTTTCATATTCTCTCGCTCGCTACGCGCAAACAGAAGAAAATGAACAGAGCCCTTTTTGAAGGAAATTTAATCTAGTTTAAATTTTGTACTGGAATACGTTTCCGCTTTAGACGCCATAGTTTTCGAATTATTCAAACATAAAGTACAAAAGTGACCTTCAAATGCACCCCCACCCCCAGAATCATTCCAGAACGGCCAGCATTCCTAGTATGTTGTTTATGGCAATCTTCCTACCACTGTATAAAAATTTGCGACTGCACGAATTAGTTCTTTATTCGAACTTTTCTGATCTTCATTGACTGACTTTATTATGCCGCCGGCTTAATCGAGCCCTTACAAATTGTACAATTGACTATTGTGTAAATTTTACCTAACAATATTGTGAATTTTAACAGCATAAAATAAACAATTACATCGTTGTATTCGTCAGATCTTCTGACAAAGAAGATAGTATGCTTGTGAGAGCTAAGTTTGGCTCGAATTGTCAACATTATTAGTTTTAGCGCAACATTTACAAAAGTCGTATTTTCTTTCCTACCATCACGGACAGCTCAAAATTAATAAAGTTAACTAAATAGCCCACTATCACGGTGGCATAATAGTCCAGTTAACACAGACAGAAAAAGGTCGAATATCGGGAATAGACAGTGTAGTCGGAAGTTTTTGCACAGTGTAGTAGGAACGGGTACCACAAAAATTCTGACCGGTGAGGGATGAGTGTGGGGGCGGAAGTACTTTCAGTGTCACTTTGGCAAGTTTTCTTGAGTAGCTCGAGAATTGTGGCCACTGGCGAAAACGTGCCCCAGTACAAAATTTAACTAAATTAAATTATGTACAAAAAAGTTCCTGTTCTTTTTTTCTGTAGGACTAATAGTTTGCACACCTCGAGCAAGAGGGTATGAAAATCTCGCGCGTATTTCTGTGAAAGCCAGATAGAACATTGCGGCTTACACATAACGACGTCGGTAGGGGAGCCAGAAACACCGTGTATAATATGTGGAAAGACCTTTCACTGAAGGAGAGTATTGCGCAGTACCTTAAATTTCTTTATAGATAATGGGCATGCCATGAACAACGGATCTATCCTGCACACAGATCTAACTGTATCATCCAAGAAAGAAGCAGTGACAATATTCTTCGCTTGATTAGCTGCTTTTGCCGATTACAGCATAATTGGTGCATCATTGTTCTTAGATTCTGGACTTGCTGCTAAAATATACGACGAACATAACTGGATGTTGTAGCGTTTCTAAATTAAAATAAAATATAAGACCCTTTTATATTATTATTGGATGGCTAGATAGACGTGAATTAATTTAAAAAATGGAATGTTAATCCATTATATCGCTCCTAGCAAATGTTGACTTTTAAGAAAGCACTGAATTATTGGTTAAGCCCTGCTTGAGAGCAGTACATGAATGTTTCTTGCTTTGACGGAGACAATGCTATTGAAGTGATAAAACATGACACAGCAAAATCGTACTTCCTTTCCTAATTAAGCTAAACTCTGCCCTCCAGCATCGTCATAACGTCAAACAGGCGACTGCGTTGATAGACGACCAATGGCCGATCTGAATATTACGCAGTTCGTGTAATAAAATTGACCGAATTTTGAGAGAAAAAGATCGGTAAAAATGATTACAGGGATGTATGACTTATAATCTGATGGATTCAGAGGCGAATAAACACTAGCAGTGTTCGACCATAGCCACCAAACAATGCACCAGGAACTTCACATCGATTCAGCCTGAAACTGGACTTAATAAAATGAAATAAAATCACGTATTACATGAATAACAAGGAAGGCAAGGGCTCTTTGAATGAAACACGGCTACTTAACTTCAAATTAACATAATTACTTAATAAAAGCGTACAAGTGACACACAGCTTATCTCGATAGCGGAGGACGAAAAAGAGATGGAGCTAGTTGCGTTTCGCTTTCTTATACCGCTAGACAAATGAAGGTGCTTACTACGTTTCGCAGAGTTTTCTTTACACATTTTAACTCACATATACTTTTTTTTACAAAATAATTCGTGAATAATTATAAATACCTCATCTCATTTGTACATCGTTTCTTTCAATTAATGTACAAATTTATTATTATTCACGCATGGGTCCAAAAGGACCACGCGAGGTACAATCAATCAATGTCGCTTTTGACACTTAGCCTTCCTTTGAGTCCATCTTCCTGTCTAACATCAATCTTTATATCAAATGTTTCAGAAATTTCTCCCATGAATTTAACTTTAGAGCTAGTGTCGATTAACGTTCCCTTTATCAGTGTTGCGAGGTTTATTATCTAACCCATATTCTTTTCAAATTTGAAAAAGAGATTCACGATCAACTGAGTCGTAGGCCTTTTTAAAGTCCACAAATGTACGTACAATTTGTTACTGGCAGTTCTTTGGTGGCTAAGGATTAGTCTTAAATTAAGGCTTGTTCTGGACAGGATCTGTTTGGCCTAAAACCTGCTTGGTATTCCCCAATTTTACTTTCTTACTGTTCTTGGGCTCGATTTATTTATACACAGTATGTAAAATTATTTATAATATTTTCAGGCGTTAATTACAATTGGGGCTACTTTTTAGACGTTTGCAAAGTAACATTTCGATGCACATTTCGTACCTGGTGTTTGTGGTCGGGTCGTACCTGGTGTTTTGTTCGAAATTGTGTAGTGAACAGGTGAAATATTCAGATAACGAGATAACGTCCTAAATTGTACCTGTAATAGAAGGGTCCAATATGGCCGGAAGGATGACCGTGACGCGAATACGGCCGATCACGAACACCTAACGGCGCCAAGCGGAAGATAACAGAGTGACGATGCTTTTGGTGCACGGGGCCTTTGTGTACGCCGGCGTAGCCTGTATTTGCCCTTTGTTGCGTGGTGTGTGGGCGGCGGCAGCCCAGCGTGCAGGGCGCTGCTAAAAATAGCCGCGCGCCGCGAGTTCCAAACATGGCAGCGCCGAGCGGCTGGCGGCTCACCTCGGCCTTGACGCCGCTTTCACACTATACGGTTTTGACCGTACGGCAAAAAGCCGTACGGCTGTAGGTGTGAAGAAATGTATGGCGCCTTTCACATTATACGGCGACGGCAAAATGCCGCTGCCGTGCCGTGCTGCAGCCGTGTCTTGCCACTACAACAGACGGTCGCCGTACGGCAAGTTCGACAACAGTGGCCTACGTGACTAAGTGCATGCTTTCACACTGGACGGTTTTGAGCCGTACGGCGTCGACTAGTTCGTTGTAGTGTCGTTTTATTCATTTGTGTTTATTCTTGTTTACTGAAAAGTGTAGAAGAATGGATGAAATTGATACTGAACTTTTGATAACCTTGGTGGAAGTAAGACCTGTTCTGTGGGACAAAACTCTAGATGCGTATAGAGATCGTATTGCTACAAAGAATGCTTGGCGGGAAGTTTGCGTAGCACTGAAGCAAGATTTTGATGAGATGGAAGACAAAGATAAAAATGCGTTTGGTAAGTATTTATTTAATATATTAATATTACATTTAATACGTTTTAAACAGTTTTTATTTAACGTTATAAATTTTATTCTAAAAGTAAATCGTTTGTTTATAAGTAAATTACTGCTACCAGTCACGTTTTTTTTGTTTTGTTTATATTTTGCACGACGCGTTTCGGGAAATAATTCCCATCCTTAAGTGCGTTTTTCTCTAAGTTTTCATCATGTGTGGTGTCTTTTTATGTGTCAGGTCTTGCATTCTGTTTTCTTTACTGTAATTTATAAGAGAAACACGCACAAGACCTCACAAATAAAAAAACACTACACATAATGAAAACTTAGAGAAAAAAACGCACTTGAAGATCGGAATTATTTCCCGAAACGCGTCGTACAAAATATAAACAAAACGATTAAAAACGTGAGTGGTAGCAGTAATTTATTTATAAAGAAAACTATTTACTATACAGTCGCAGGCTTTCACAAACAATCTACAAAAAGGAAAAGGCTTGTTAATTTATATCTTTGACATCTGCCATGACACGCTTCCAGCATTTGTCATAAAATATTTACAAAGAGTGTTCCTTATGGCGTTGGCTGTCAGTCCTCCTCTTATGTTGGCATCTTGGGCTAAGTCTTCCAAACCAGTGAAGGATGTGGTGTCTTCAATTATAAATCCATCTCTCTGACGTACAAAATTGTGTAAAACAATGCAAGCTTTAACCATTTTTACTGCAAAATCTGGATGAACATTTAAAGGTCGGTGAAACAACCGCCACTTATTGGTGAGGATGCCAAAAGCACATTCCACATACCTCCTTGCTCTGCACAAACGGTAATTAAATACACGTTTCTCAACTGTCAAGTTTGTTCCCCCAAAAGGCCGGAGCAAATGCGTGTGTAGGCCAAATGCTGCGTCTCCCACGAAGAAGTAGGGTACTTTTGGACCTTCCGTACCAGGCAGACATTGGACGTCTGGAAATTCCAGGGAATTACTTTCTATTGACTTCCATAAACTGGACCGTCTGAACACTGAAGAGTCACAGTCTTTGCCATAACTTCCTACGTCGACATAAATGAACCTGTAGTTGGAATCCGCTACAGCCATCAGAACCACAGAAAAGTATTCTTTGTAATTGAAGTACATTGATCCGCTATTAAATGGGGCAGTAAGACGGATATGTTTTCCATCCACCGCTCCTAAGCAGTGGGGGAAATTAGCAGTACGTTCAAATCCAGCCAGCCGGCCAAAGTGGCCGTGCGGTTAAAGGCGCTGCAGTCTGGAACCGCAAGACCGCTACGGTCGCAGGTTCGAATCCTGCCTCGGGCATGGATGTTTGTGATGTCCTTAGGTTAGTTAGGTTTAACTAGTTCTAAGTTCTAGGGGACTAATGACCTCAGCAGTTGAGTCCCATAGTGCTCAGAGCCATTTGAACCATTTGAGCCATTCAAATCCAGCCGCTATTGATTCCCATACCTCTTTGGTCGGTCTTTGTATACATTCTTCCCGCAGTGATGACCAAATTGCTGTGCATACATCATTAACCACTTTACTTGCTGTAGAAATCCCAATTCTGTACTGGAAATGTAAGTCAGTGAAGGAACAACCGCTTGCCAGATACCTGAACAAAACGAAAAAAAATCAGTGACATTTAGTTTGCAGTGGACATTTTTTGTTACAGTTTTGCTTTTTTCTATACAAAATTAAAATGTTTTCATACAGTTTTGTTTCCTTTTGATGTAGGTATAGAAGTAATACGGAGGTGGACCAATCTACGAGACTCCTTTGTGAAGTCAAACATAAAAATTCAAGCTGCGAAAAAAAGTGGCTCAGCAGCAAAGAAAAAGAAAAAGTATGTATATTCTGATCAGCTGCAGTTTCTAAAAAAGCTGTATGATGCTCGAGAGACGGAGGACAGTTTTCAATCGGAACGCACCGCCAGACTGGAAGAAGATATAGAAACGCAGGGCTCCGTCGAAAATACTGAGAATGTTTCTGGGCCATTTGATACAGCACCCACACAACAAACATCCAAAAGCGAGTGCCATACAAACAGAAAACATAGAAAACCTGATGCAATCGAAATGAAAATATTACGAGCTCTGGAAGAAGACAAACCTTGCAGCAAAATGTCATTTTTACTTAGTCTGAAGCCTCATCTGGAAAAATTTGATGAACAGGATTATCTTCAGTTTCAGATGGGAGTCCTCAAAGTTATAGAAAATATATATGAAAGGAGAAATATATTGACAGCTCAACCTCCTCCATTTACCCATTACACACCTCCCATGCCCTATAATAATAGATTTCAAGCTTATTCTTATTCACCTATGGAAAATGCTGCTCCAATATCCTCTTACCATACGCATCAGATTCGTCCTCCTCCAGCTGCACCAAACCCAACTACTTTTCTCGAACAACCATTACAGACTTCTCAAGGTCGCAGTTCTTATCAACGAATTAATAAAGTGCCACCACCATACCCTTCGCCTTCCACAAGTAGCCATGAAGGCCCACCATCAACAACGCAGTTCTACAACGTTTTTGCAGAGAGCCTGTCGCCACAAAGTGACAGTACAGTCAGTCCTGCTACAAACTCTTTGGTTTCAACTGCTGATATTGATATTGACTTTTCTACTTCATAATCTGAGCGTAATAAAAATGTAAAACACAAATAAATAAGTAAATAAACAGAACTAGTTTTTATGTATTAAATTACCTTAACGTGATAGCCAGCATTTGAACAGGTTGGATGCAATTGCGGAATTGTGTGTTTTGTCGTTGTAACACATCCTTTAGTTTTCTATGTAATTCGTCAAACGAGGTAATAGACATTCGGAAATAGTTAAAGAATTTATTTCCGTCGTTCCTCAAATCTTCAAAGAGTGTATAAAATAAACCCACTTCGTCTCTTCTCTGGTTAATGGGGTGTACCCACAAAAGACGACCTTTTCTTTTGCGGCGACGATGAAGCAACCACAAAGCAACAACTCGTTTACGGTTCATCTTGATACACACATTAAGCAAACTGAATAGACACCAACAACTGGTCACGTCAAAAAGCCGTGTAATGTGAAAGCAACACAGGCACGGCTAAAACTCGTACGGCTTTTTGCCGTACGGTCAAAACCGTATAGTGTGAAAGCGGCCTGAGGCTTCTGCGAGAGACCGACCCTCTTCTGCGGCGGCGGGCGGCGGGCCCAAAAAGCGGCTGTCCAAAGGCGCAACGGACTGTGCGTCACTTTCTTCCGGCGCTTCTTTGTCACACCTTGAACCCAAGGCGTATGAATAAGGAGCGTCACCGTAAGCCCACTGCTCAGTAGAGAGTGGAACAGGGCCGGCCTTAGCCATCCAGGTGCCCCGGGCGAGTTGTCCAGTTGGCGCCCTTTATTGTATAAATAGCGAACCTGGCAGTGCTTTGCAACACGGTATTTGACTGTTTTCTAGAAATCGTCTTAAGTGGTTAATGGCGTCATCTTATGATCATAACATGGTTTTTTCCATCGTAAATTTGAGTATTTTATTTTTTAAAATGGAAATGAAATCCAAATAATCTGAAAGCCCGCTAAGACGCTCCATGTGAGTCTTGTGTAGCCTGTGACGTCAGTCCAGCCTGCTGCTGTCGCTGCCGTAACAGTCAGTATAGCAGTGATATATTGTTTGGGCATTCACGTTTTGGGAAATTGTCTAAAAATATTGCGTAGTACTGCACTGTACATCTACAAAAACACCAGAAAATTGTTTTTGCGTGTTCCAAACAAAGAAAAGATGCGTAAAATGTGGTTGAAACAGGCTCATATATCCCAAATATTTCTTTTCTTTTCTGAAGCACCCCTGTACTAAAGCGAACAAAACAAAGCAAAAATTATTCAAATTGGTCAAGCCATTTCTTTGTTTTGGTGAGACTAACACACAACAATTGATTTTTATATATAGGAGGTAATATGTATAACGAAAAAACATTAATTTTGAATTGGGTACCATATTTTTATTGAATTTAATATAACTGTAACCCATAAACCTATATTTTCTGTCAGTCATCTGAACACAAAACATATTACGCCTAATGAAAAACAATTATAAACAACTAAAATTTTACTTTTCTCGCTTTTCTGTCGGCAAAGTCTCTGATCAGATTAGCAAAGTCCAGGTTTTCTGCAACTTCATTTTCAATGGACAGTGAGGCCAAACTGGTTAGTCTTGTTTGAGACATTGTAGACCGCAAGTACGTTTTTATCAACTTCAGTTTGGAAAAACTGCGTTCGCCGCTTGCGACAGTCACTGGTATTGTTAGCAAAATACGTAACGTTATCCAGATGTTGGGATATAACTCTTGAAGACTATGCTTTTTTATGAAATTTAAGGCTTCAATAGGCGTTGCCTGGCTGTCTTCGAGATAGTGTTGCAGGCCTAAAATTTCGTCGCACAGCAAATTTCCATCAATATCTGACTTCATGTTGACAGTTAACTTTTCTTGTAATTTAGAACAGCATTTAATAATTTGACAAATTATTGCTTGGACACTGCTCTATTTCGCGACCACAATATTCGATCTATAACAAATAAAGAAATTCACCTATCAGTAGACGTAACTAGAAAAAAACCTGAACTGAAAGATAAAAATGTTTTTCGCACTTACCAGAAAATTAAAATGTTGACACAGTCACGACACTCGTTTCACTCACAATTATTCCGCCACGAAAACATGACCGCTGCCGCCGACTCTCACTGACAATTACTGACATGCGGGTGCAAATCGTAGCGCTGCCAACATATGCAGTCTAACAAACATTGTGTGGCGCTGTATTATTTCAGTACGTTAGGGGAGAATTCTCTATGAATGCAGTGCACGCATTGCATGATCTATTAATTAATGTACATGAGTCATTAAGTCAAAAATATTCGATATAAATACATTCGTATTAATTAAATCATAATGTAATGTATATTTCACAGTCTGTATTTTCTTTTATTTGGAGCGACCGGTAGTTTCTGTTGTGAACGAGAGATGGTGCGGCTGCATGGGCTCTTCCTTGTTGCAGTTCTTGAAACAAATAAGAGAGGCGCTTTGGTAGAGCCCATGCTAGCCCGCGTCAAACATGGATGGTTGCAGACAATACGAAGATTGCATTCAGCATGATTTCTCTTCTGCTACCCCGAATTCATCGCGCATTCGTGAGATTAGCGACGTATGTTGAATGAGACTGAATAATATTTTAGTTTCGCGAAAGGGGTGATTGTAAATTGTAATTTTTTTTTTTTACATGCGTTTAGTATGTGGCGCCCCTTGGGCCCCGGCGCCCTGGGCGACCGCCCGGGTCGCCCCACCCTAAAGCCGGCGCTGGAGTGGAACAATACTAATTCGAACAATTGGGTTCCAACACCAGAAGATTCAAAGTTCTTTTCTGGCGGTTATTGAGGCTCTAGCCTCTGGTTAGACGATATGTCGCGCCCTGCTCGTGGATTATGTAAGGGACTGAGCGACAGAAGTTGGTGCTGTGGGGAATCCAGACAGTTGACCGAAATGAGATGGAAATGATGAGAATAGTCGACTCGGGAGATAAATTAACGGCCTTAAGTTTTACTCAGAATGTCAGTTACAGAATTAACTTTCCTACTAGAGGTGCCACCACCGTAGGAGTCAAGTCCTTCTACAGAGACGTTAGCTGCTTGTCATCGCTCTAATGCTTACTGAAACCTTCGTATAAAATCTTTCAGAGTACCGGATCCTTACAAACTACTAACTGCGTGTCCCAGCGACTTCAGCATGTAACTCGGCCTGCATCCACTCACGACTGCTTCTCAGTCACTCAGACTTTTACACATCTGTCTCGGTTTCCTCCACCTGTCCCTGACACGACGTAATGCCGAAGGTCTTCTCTTCACCCTATTGGCTACCATCGAGGGGTGTTTTTGAGATCTGTATTGGAAGGGGCAGGTCACCTTTCCCAATATGATCTCTAAGACGTACTAGGCCCCTGAGTCTCATCAAGCAGTTATTCTCCAGTTTGAGTCTCCTCATTTTCTCTGCCGCATCTCCCGCCCCCAGCTTCAGTTCTTACCCATTTATTTTGTAAGTAGGCTCATAAGGTTTTTATGTATGAAAATCGCAGACTGCGCTGTGTGCAGACTGTGGCTGGTTGGACTCATTGTTGTAATATTCGCTTGTGTAGTGCTGGACAGTTGGATGTGAACAGCGCGTAGCGTTGGGCAGTTGGAGGTCAGCCGCGAGCAGTGGTGGATGTGGGGAGAGAGATGCCGGAGTTTTTAGAAGTTACTATAAGCAGACGATCTGGATGTGCGTCCGCCAGGAAAAGGAAATTTGTAAGGATGTTATATAATGATGACTTTTGAACACTACTAAGGTAAATACATTGTTTGTTCTCTGCCAAAATCTTTCATTTGCTAACTATGCCTATCAGTAGTTAGTGCCTTCAGTAGTTAGAATCTTTTATTTAGCTGGCAGTATTGGCGCTCGCTGTATTGCAGTAATTCGAGTAACGAAGATTTTTGTGGGGTAAGTGACTCATGAAAAGTATAGGTTATTGTTAGTCAGGGCCATTTTTATGTAGAGGTTATTGAAAGTCAGATAGCGTTGCGCTAAAAAATATTGTGTCAGTTTAGTGATGATCAGAATAACTAAAGAGAGAACTGTCTGAGTATGTTCAGTTTTACTCAGCTGTCTCTGTATCAAATAACATAAGAATTTTTCCAGCATTGTCATTCTTCATTTCTCAAAGGGGACGTTTCAGTTTCTGAGGAACTTTTTCGTTAATTCTGTCCCAACACTTCTTTTATTTCCCAAGGACATTGCCTCATTGATTCTGTCACCTTACTCATTCATGTATCGTTTAAGTACCTTCCTTACTGTGGCGCTCTAGGCTTCTTCTGCGACGCCCAGATTCCGTCTTTACTGCAGTTACTTCATATACTTCTTCCAGGACTTTGCTTTGCGTTGTGGACACGACTGATACACTCATGAGCAAGTGAATTAGAAAGAGTGTTACAGTATGTCGTTATCTGCTGGGAGGCGTGGAGGGGTAGCTTCAGCCGCCTAATCAGATATAGTTTTCTTCCTGCGTATACAGTGACGCCTATTCGCGCGGTATGTGTGCGTTTTATTAAAAAATGGTTCAAATGGCTCTGAGCACTATGGGACTCAACTGCTGTGGTCATAAGTCCCCTAGAACTTAGAACTACTTAAACCTAACTAACCTAAGGACAGCACACAACACCCAGCCATCACGAGGCAGAGAAAATCCCTGACCCCGCCGGGAATCGAACCCGGGAACCCGGGCGTGGGAAGCGAGAACGCTACCGCACGACCACGAGATGCGGGAGTTTTTTTTTTATTTTTTTAAGTGTGTCTGTTGAGGGTATGACTGTAATTAGTGTGTGTATAGTGGACTGTCATGTTCGCGTTGTATGATGATGATGAGAGAAAGGCGGTGAAAACCTATGCCGGCTCATAGTCTACTCCTCTCGAACATGTAAAAGAGACCGCCGAGCTTAACGTCGTCATCCGACTGACGGATCACCATCCACAGTGTCACATACCCCCACTGCACGAGACGCTGCGTAGAGTTTTGCTATAGAAGTCGTGCCACCACCTCTTTCCGGTCAAAATACCTTGGAGTAACGCGCCACCGCACTTTCGCCACGACAGTAGCATTTCTGTCGATCTGCTGTAGGTGTAGTCCGACAGCGGCCTATTTCAACCCGATAGAGTTGCTTTAATAGGTCTGTAGCTAAGCGCACGTTTCGGCCACCGCAAACACTTCGTCGTCAGAAGCTGACGCACGTGCTACGCTGCACAGTACGCTTTTACTGCGTGTTGGCTGACGTGGCCCGCCGTGCGTGCCTGGAATACGCCGACAGTCGCGTGGGGCGGAAGACGGCTTCGCTTTGTGGACGCTCCTTCCTGGTGTGTGTTCTGTACTGTTGACCGTTTGCGTCGTTGACGTCATCAGGGAAGTCGACGAAACAAAATTTTCATTCAATGTTTATAACGACAACGTATTTCTGTTATGCCTTTCCGTGTGTTCTTGTAAAGAAGAAACGAGGATTTTCATTCAATGTTTATAACAACGTATGGCTGTTATGCCTTTCCGTGTGTTCTTGTAAAGAAGGATTAAGACTAGTGTCCTGGGAATTTATGAGGTCACAGACACAGGTAGAGAATCTCGTATTCGAGAAGAATGCGGAGGAAATTAATGGTGTCTTTTTCAAAGCAGTAGTCCCGATATTTGCATAAATACACTACCTGACTTAAAACGTGAAGCACCCAGGAGACGTAACATTGGACGCGCCCACAACATCGGCCGGTATATAAACAAGTGGAGCTGCAGCTCGCTGTGACAGCTACAACAGATACCAGTATACATCAGTGTTATTTGTGTTTAGTGATGTTACCAGGCCTGGTAGGGTATATAAGAAGCGTGAACAGCGTCAGAAATTGAGTGATCACTCTGAAGGACTCAGAGATGCTGCGTACAGATGTTATCAGCACCTGGAATTGTGATAGAAGTGTCACTGCGGGTCCCCGTTTGGCTGGCTGGTCAAATCGTTCAATATCCAAGTTTGTGGGGCATTCGGATGTGGCAGTGGCCCAATGTTGGACTGCATCAGCACGTGAGGGCAGCCATACTCGCCGTCCAGGTCCCGGTAGACAGTGTCTGACCAAGAAAGGGTAGGATCGCCGTATTGTGCACTAAGCACAGGACTGCCCCTGCCATCCAGATCACAGGGGGTGTTCTTGGTGAATGTGACTCCATTTTGCAGTCACTGAAATAACATAATCTTGAACATGGCTGTTAGCAGCTACTGCAAAGAAGTTTCCAATTAATAAAGTACACAGCCAATCAGTTGTCCATTTTTATTTGTTTTTATACTTGATTCAGGTTTCGACAGCGCTAAGGGTATGCACCTCAGACAAACGACGAGTTACCTAAAATTTTTAACAACAAATGATATATTGCTACCAATTGTGAATATAAAGCGATTAGAAGTCCTAAAAGAAATATGGATTGCATTACGTAAAACACATTACACCCAACAAGAGCTCAGGCGCTCAGGTTACGAACAGACAGTACTATTAAAATCCATTAAAATATAAGATTAGAAACAGGTGTAGCTACTAGGTGCAGCGCTTACCTGTACATAAACTACCACAGAGCGTACCACATGATTCGGGGTGATGCCGTAATATACGATCAGTTAAATGTTATATACGGTAACTTTACGACATACCGTCGTAACATACAAGAGAGTAACCTAAGCTACAACTTAGGCAATTTTTCTTTCTTTGTGGCGTTATCCTGCTGTTACGAGGCTTTCACTCACCTTTGCTGACAGTAATACTGGCCTTTGGGCTCCGCGTCTTTCATTTCATAAACATAGTGAACAACACAAGCACAAAAACTGTGACATAGAAGCAGCCGTCACAGTGTGTACCAGTCACATTCAATAACTTTACATCTGAGAGGAGATTCACAGCTGTAAAGAACATTATTAGAAATCATTTACCTTATAAATCGCCCGCATCTCGTGGTCGTGCGGTAGCGTTCTCGCTTCCCACGCCCGGGTTCCCGGGTTCGATTCCCGGCGGGGTCAGGGATTTTCTCTGCCTCGTGATGGCTGGGTGTTGTGTGCTGTCCTTAGGTTAGTTAGGTTTAAGTAGTTCTAGGGGACTGATGACCATAGATGTTAAGTCCCATAGTGGTCAGAGCCAACCTTATAAATCATCTACTTGACTTAGTTCATTTCTCTTATTTCTTTATGATCTTCTGATTTGATGGGGCCCACCACGAAATTCTGTCCTGTGCCAACCTCTTCATCTCAGAGTAGCATTTGCACCCAACATCCTCAATTATTTGTTGGAATATTACAATATCTGTCTTCCCGTACAGTTATTTCTACCTCTACAGCTCTCTCAATAGATATGTGTCTTAACACATGTCCTATCATCCTGTTCCTTCTTACTAACAATGTTTTCCATATGTTTCTCTCTTCACAGATTTGCGAAGAACATCCTCATTTGTTATCAGATCACATACTTTTCAATATCCTTCTACAAAACCACATCTCAGATGCTTCGATTCTCTTTGTTTCCGGTATTCTCACAATCTATGATTCACTACCCTACAATGACGTGCTCCAAACGCACTTTCTCAGAAATTATTTCCTCAAATTATGGCCGATGTTTAATACTAGAAGAATTCTCGTGGCCAGAAATGCCCTATTTGCCAATGTTAGTCTGTTTTTATGTCTTCCTTGCTTCGCCCGTCATATTTTGCTTCCATGTTAGCAGAATTCTTTCACTTCGGTCATTTCGTGGTCGTAAATTTGGATATTAAGTTTAACGATAATCTTATTTCTAGTACTATTCATTACTTTAATCGTTCTTCAATTTACTGTCCATCAATAATGTGTGCTCCTTAGAGCGATCATTCCATTCAACAGCTCCTTCAAGTCTTCCTCGCTTTCACCGGCGATAGCAACGCCATAGCCAATCTTATCATTGATGTCCTTTCACCCTGAATTTTAATCTCACTCCTGAACCTTCATTTATTTCCGCCAATGCTCTTCGATGTCCTCGCGGAGTGGCCTTGCGGTTCGAGACGCCTTGTCACGGACTGCACGGCCCCTCCCTCGAGCATGAGTGTATGTGTCGTTATAAGCATAAGTTAGTTTAAGTAGTGTGTAAGTCTAGGGGCCGATGACCTCAGCAGTTTGGTCCCTTTAGGAACTCGCACACATTTGAACATTTGCTCTTCGATGTGTAGACTGAATGGCAGGGGCCAAAGACTACGGCCGAAAGACAACATCCCTGTCCTATACCCTTTTCAATCCGAACAATCAATTCTTGGTCTCTCATTCTTATTTTCCCCTCTTGGTTCTTGTACATATTGTATATTACGTGTCCTGTAGAATACTGAACATCTTGCACCATTTTACTTTCTCTAACGCTTTTGTGGGTCTGTAAATCGTATGAACGTGTCTTGGGATTTCTTAAGAACAACAAAGCAAAGTACGCATCTCGTTTGTAATGATCTATCGACTACGGCATTGCCTTTCACTTTTCGCCTCTGTTTATTCAGTTTAAAATTAGTGAAAAACTGTGTGCAGGGGATGTCGAACTTCGTCTATCGTCATATGATCTTGGGCATTAGCTAGGCAAAGAAGCTAGTTAGGGTATGCTGCTTCGTCGGAACAAGACACAGCCAGGGCAGGAGCACCACAGACGCAAAGATGCGAGCTGGTGGCGGTGCCACAGAGACCCGCCACTTGTGCGAGTTCCACCAGCGCCACGGGCGGCGCTGAGGGTGAAGGTATCGACTTCACCTCGGCCAATTGTCGTCCGAGTAGAATCCGCCAATGACCGGACGAAACGAACAGAAGCCGTCTGCTCGGAAGACAGATCATCGTCCTGGGCTCACTTAGACAGGAAACGTCGTTTAGGGCCTTTTTTGTGTTATATTACAAGCACTGTTGCAGACTTCCTTATTGAACTAGTCACGGAGATATGTAACCTTTTTTAACTCGTTTGTTACTAATTTGTTGGAATGTTGTAGAACCTTCGTTCTCCTATTCTGTTACTTGACCCTGGGGTATAGCTGTGTTATAGTCTCAGGGAGAAATTGTCTTAGCGGTGTACAGGCACCAGCGGCCGTTTTAGGAACCCACTAACTCGGCCTACCGTAACAACAGTGGCAACTCGGCCTCTGCAGCAGTAGCGGCGAAGGCTTTACAAAACTGGCGACGACGGTTTACAAAAGCGTATTCTGTGACACTTTGTACACCAAAATTATTTGGTAAACTTATATATGAAACTTCCTGGCAGATTAAAACTGTGTGCCGGTCCGAGACTCGAACTCGGGACCTTTGCCTTTCGCGGGCAAGTGCTCTACCAACTGAGCTACCCAAGCACGACTCACGCCCCGTCTCCACAGCTTTACTTCTGCCAGTATCTCGTCTCCTACCTTCCAAACTTTACAGACGCTCTCCTGCGAATCTCATTCTGGAAACTTATATATGTTTTGAACAATTCGTCGTCACCATACAGGACTGGAAAGTAGACGGAATTCGAACTTTATTAAACAATGAATCCTATTCCACGTGGAAACAAGTGTCGCAAGCCTTGCTGTTCACACCATCATTACTTAACGCACTTATTCAAATATATATTAAGAGAAAACAGGTTCTTTAACTATCCATTTCTGCTGTGTAGGGGTTTTCTTGATGTACAGAAATATATCTATTGATGCCTCAAGTAGTTAAAATAATCGTGATTAGTACTCCTCCGTGGAAAAGACTGCTAGCAGCTGGAATGCACAGACATGGTGTGTCCATCACAAAATACTACGACTATGTTCACGTAGAGGTTGGCTATCCCTAGGGGACTTCGTTATGTAGTGCTACGTCTCGTGCAGGAGACAGGCGCTAATTCGCTACCGACTGTACCGACACAGAACCCCGCCAAATGTGCGGTGTACTACCTCATAGGGTTTCCCACCGCAAATAGCGAGTCTACGACGTCATTTCAGAAACATGTTGATCTCAAATGAAGCTGATGACTCCTTTACGGTTGTGAACACATTCACTGTAGACTAAAGGAACAGACTAAATAAATTATAACTGAAGATAACTAAAACATTCTTTTGTGACATCGTACTTTCTTTTCATTATTTAGTCTGTGGAGCCAACCGAGCGAGGTGGCGCAGTGGTTAGACACTGGACTCGCATTCGGGAGGACGACGGTTCAATCCCGAGTCCGGCCATTCTGATTTAGGTTTTCCGTGATTTCCCTTAATCGCTCCAGGCAAATGCCGGGATGGATCCTTTGAAAGGGCACGGCCGACTTCCTTCCCCATCCTTCCCTAATCCGATGAGACCGATGACCTCGCTGTCTGGTCTCCTTCCCCAAACAACCCAACCCAACCCCCTGTGGAGCCATTGCTTCGTAAAAGGAGTTCAGAAGTTTGGATAATGGTAAAGTGTGGCGTCCTGCCCAATCGTCTCGTATAGGCCGTCTATAGTCCGCTGCTTTCTCGGATAGCTATACAACAATTCAAGCAAATCACATTAATGGTTTTTATTACAATTAAGTACACTGACAATACTTAATTTTGGTTTGCAAGAACGTGTCGCAAGCGATTGGCGACATGCAAACAGTCAGTGTCCTTGGCTATATACAATGTCCATACAAGTACTTAAGTCCAAGCGCAAGTCTCAGTATAACAGTTGGGATGACGGCTCTACCAGTGTGCGTCTTCTACTGCACGCCGAGGCTGCCAGGAGCGGCGCTTATATTCTCTTCTTCTAGAGGCCGCTGCTGTCGTGGTGACGGCTGAAGATAGTGTCATCACTTCTGTCTCTAAGCTGGTCGTAGGTTGTGTTCCGAAAGTGAACAGCATAGAGGCAGAAGTGTTGACACTTTCTGCAGGACTTGACCATCAATTTGAAGGACAATGCTCAAGCAGGTACAGTGCATGCTGTTACTGACTTGTTTGACTGATGGGGCTGCTAAGTGCTATACCACCTACTGCACTCCCCTGTCGTACGCCCTCGTGAGTTCAGCTTGATTTCTAAATTGAAGGACACACTTCACGGCATTCGCTTCAGAACTGCTGCAAATTCGTCGGGCAATAGACAACGCCGCACGAACTGTCAACACAAGTGGCACTGCTAAGAGTATCCTATGACTTCCACATCACTGGCAACGGTTTATACACTATTCTGAAAGTCAGTAAAACTTTGAAACACGTATCGATATTGTACGCACTGCTAAGAGTATCCTACGACTTCCACATCGCTGGCAGCGGGTTATACACAATGCTGGTGACTACTCTGAAGGTCAGTAAAACTTTGGAACACATATCTATTTTGTACGAGCTGTAAATAAATAGTTGCCACTATTAAAGTTCCAAGCCTCGTACTATGTGACAGAGTAAGCTGTAGTTCTCCACCTATTCCGTTTCGCTAGTGGTGTTATTCCTTTTACTCCGTGAGAAAACATCTGAAAATAACTTTCGCAGTCATTGGTCATCAGGGACTGTGAATGGTTGAATCACGCTGGACTGGAGTCAATTTGAGGGCCTGGCTTATGCGACTGTTTGGTAGAATCAGAAAATCTAGGTTTGATCCCAGTCTGGCAGAATCTCCTTTTGTCCCTAAAACTCTCCGTCCGAACAGGCCTTGGAAGACCCAACGGTAGCGACCGGTCGCCGTATCATCCTCAGCCCATAGATGTCACGGGGGATGCGGGTATGGAGCGGCGACGCGCGGAGTGGCCACGCGGTTTGAGGCGTCATGTCACGGACTGAGCGGTCCCTGCCGCCGGAGGTTCGAGTCCTCCCTCGGGAATGGGTGTGTGTGTGTGTGTGTTTTGTTGTTAGCATAAGTTAAAGTAGTGTGTAAGTCTAGGGACCGATGACCTCAGCAGTGTGGTCCCTTAGGAATTCACACATGTCTATGGAGGGACATGTGGTCAGTACACCGCTCTCCCGGCCGTATGTCAGCTTACGAGACCGGAGCCTCTACTTCTCAGTCAAGTAGCCCCTCAGTTTGCCTCACAAGGGCTGAGTGCAACCCGCTTGCCAACAGAGCTCGGCAGACCTATGGTCGCCCATCTAAGTGGCAGCCCAGCCCGACAGGAATTAACTTCGGTGATCTGACGGGAACCGGTGTTACCATTGCGGCAAGGCCGTTGGCTTTGTCCCTACATGTTCATTATAATGCAAGTTCAGCACATCTAGGGGGTTTGCACGGATACCATGTTCAGAATTGTTTCGCCTAATGTGTGGCTCAGTTATAAAGTGCGTAAGTGTTGTCGAACGCATGAGAGTCGAGTTGTCATTCGCCCAAAGATTATTTTGCATAGCTTGCGATGTCTTTCAGCTCTTTCATCGTTTCAGAAATATCTGAAAAATGCCAAAGTCGCACCACGGTTCGGTATCTACGTTTGTCTCACAATAACTGGCTGTGTAAGTCAGTTCAGAACTCATAGAAGGCAAGGCCACATACCATCAAGCCTAGTAAAGCTCTGTGGTGTTGAAACTCACATTTGCTTTGTGGAAAGCTTTTGTATTTAGCCTTATTAGGTTACCTTGATGATAATAGTTGTCACTGTGTAATCTTCAAAATCTGACTATTCTATTGCCGGCCGGAGTTGCCCATCGGTTCTAGGCGCTTCAGTTTCGAACCGCGCGACCGCTACGGTCGTAGGTTCGAATCCTGCAGCGGGCATGGATGTGTGTGATGTTCTTAGGTTAGTTAGGTTATAGTAGTTCTAAGTTCAAGGGGACTGATGACCTCAGAAGTTAATTCCCATAGTGCTCAGAGCCATTTGGCTATTCTTTTTGCAGTTGAGACTTATCTCCAGAAAAAGTAGCCCAATTATATTAATCTGTAAATTATGCTAGACATTTTTTTTTTCCGGACACGAAAAGGAACAGCAGAACATGATAATTTAGGACAAGAGAGTTGTGGAATGAATATGGTTCTGATATTACCTATTGCCGAAAGCGGTCAGTTTGCGCTAAGTTATATTTAGAGTGTTCCAGATAAAATAGATAGTTACTTTCAGTACGGACTTTTCAGTCTCGGAGCTCTTCACGTTTCGTCTCTTCCTTTTGCCAACTCTTACATGTAGTAAGGTTCCAAGAATGGACGGAATACACGAATTTCCACGAACCGATGGGATGGCTGTGTGTCCCGCAGTATCTGTGGTGTCGCCAGGCGGTTGTTTTCTGTTCACGGAGAATTGTTCGCGGAAAAGCAATGAAATGAGGAAATGGCATTCCTAATACTGGCCACGCAGGTGCGGCGCCTTCGAACCCTTTGATCCTTGCTGATTCCATATGAAACCAGCAAGCGCTCTACCTGCCCGTTCCGATTCTTGAAAGAAAGGAACTCCCATGTGTAAAAGGTCATACAGGTGAACGTTGTGCGGTACAATTATGTAATTTTGCAAGTACTTTCAATGGTATATGTGTATACTGTCTGTAAAATGTGTTGCGAATGGAGTTAGTAGCAAAGGAACAATAAATTAAAATTTCTTGCCTGAGGATGAAGTTTTACTACATGAACAGCGAAAATGCACTGAGCGAACCACTTTTTTATCCCTTTCATTGCGTTGTAGAGATGTCAGCACGAAAAAGTTTCGTAAAAGTTTGAAGTTGTGTGTAAAGTTGTTTGCAAGTCGCAAAGTCTCTCACTACTGGATGAATATAAGCTGTGTAATTTACGCGTCGTGAGTTACCTGCTTCAACAAATATAAACCGTTTCTAATAAATATTTGACTAATTGTATCAAACTTCTAAATTGAGATTATATTTCTTAAAGGGTAGATAATTTTAAATTTTTGGTTTCGGTCAATAATTACATGAAATATTGAATCTCAGACTTTTTTGTGCCTGAAAGGCGCTAGAGAGGCAACGTGTAACTCTTAAGCCATGCACCATTGTAGCCCTTTTTTTAATACAGAGCTGGCCGTGGTGGCCGAGCAGTTCTAGGCGCTACAGCCTGGAACCGCGCGACCGCTACGGTCGCAGGTTCGAATCCTGCCTCGGGCATGGGTGTGTGTGTGATGTCCTTAGGTTAGTTAGGTTTAAGTAGTTCTAAGTTCTAGGGGACTGATGACCTCAGAAGTTACGTCCCATAGTGCTCAGAACCATTTGCACCATTTAATACAGAGATGGAGCTTCCGTACATGTGACGCAGTCTGACGTCCGTCACATGAAGCTCGGATTAATCGTATAATAAGATCACAGTCTATTTTGTACCCCTGAGTAGTACAGTTTATGTATTAATGACCTCAACGGATTAATAGCATAATAAGATCACAGTCTATTTTGTACCCCTGTACAGTTTATGTATTAATGACCTCAACATCGAGTGAAAGCTATATCGTTAATGTTGTTTTCTGCTTTCATTGGCAGGCAAGCCAGTATTGGTATTTGACCACACTAAGTTTGTTACTCTCCGTTGTGGCGCTGTGTAATCTTTGTCATTACATTATAATCCGAAATACAGTTTTCTGTAAATAGCTTTCCAAATACCGCTCTTAGTTGGTCAATATCTATTTTGGAAATGCGAATTTGGCTGCAGGATTTAAGCTCTCACAAATGATTTTCGCCCTGTGTCGGCGCTCTACCGTATTTCGTATCAATAGCGATTGTAACACCTGGGTGCTACTTGTTTTATAATGTGGTGGGTAATGAGGACGAAATTATCGTAAATGACGCGAAAAAAGATGAATAGTATTAGACTAACCAGAAATTTATTCATTTCATTTATTTAACTGAGGAAGTTATTAGATAAAAAGAGATTCTAAATTGCTGACACATTTGCTGAATTAGCTAGAATTAACTGCTTGTTACAGCCCTACATCGTGCATTGCTGGCTAATTTGCAAACTACTATACTCACTCTCTCTTTTTGTGGTAAAGGCTTTTGTACACATTCAGTAGCTAGTAAGGAAACATTCGCTGATTTCGTATATAGGAACAGTCCTGTGCCATTACTTATAGATAAGTTATCTAACCACACAGAATCTCCAGAATTTTGAAATGAAACAGTGTTCCACCGGTTATTACTTCACATATTCTTCCGCAACACGTGCCGTCTAGTTGAATCAATACATGTGTTCTGGTTGGGTATAATAAGACAAATGGTTCAAATGGCTCTGAGCACTATGGGACTTAACATCCGAGGACATCAGTCCCCTAGAACTTAGAACTACTTAAACCTAACTAACCTAAGGACATCACACACATCCATGCCCGAGGCAGGGTTCGAACCTGCGACCGTAGCAGTCGCGCGGTTCCGGACTGAAGCGCCTAGAGCCGCTCGGCCACCGCGGCCGGCTGTAATAAGACAGTTTCGCTCGCACTAATTGGCGTCATCTCGAACAACCTACCCCTAGCCCTCGTCTTCCCTTCCTACTGATACTCCCCGTTACGAGTTCACTGAATCTGTAAGGAAACGGTATGTTCTCATTGATAAAAGTACTACGATGGTACTGATAATTTCATTTCTCCCCACTGGTGAAATCGGAACAGATGATGTACAGAATCATTCATGCAACAAGAATGACGCATGGCAAACCCACATCAAGTAGTGCTAGCAAAAGCAGTTTGAGGCCTAATATGTGATCATTCCAGTATCTTTGTCCGCCTCCGTATTGACTGATCAGCGCAGCTGACTACCATGCGGGAGACCTGGGTTCGATCTAAGACTGTTGATATTTTTACAAATATCTGGAATCAGATATATCGCTATTTAAAAAATATCGTTGTTGGCTCTCGATTTATGTACATTTTCCGTTTTAATAACGACACCTACAGTTACAAACTAGCAACAAACAGGTAACGTAGAAATTCTTACAGTATTGCAGAGACAATAATGTACCTGTTGCCGTGTGGCGTAATGTATTAGACAGCATACGTGTGTGTATGCAGTATAAAGAGCTGCCACCATCTGGTTTATAGGGCAGTTTCTCGCTGTCGTCCTCGGATGTCAGTTGTGTTGCACAATGATGGAAGTATTTTACGAAGTGCGGTAGCAATGGAGTACAACGCTCCAGTGGTTTAAAAGGTTAAAAGCGGGAGGAGGAACAACAAACCTGCGACATCGTATAACGAGAAAACATCCGCAGTGTTCTTTGGAAGAGAAGATAAATTTGATTGGTGTTTCTTTAATTTTATGGACGTTCTGTAAACTTGGGACAATAACTGAACCCTTAGATTTGTGGTTGCTTCAGGGTGAAAAATTAACGCTATCCAGAAATGACGATGCAGGGAAGTCATCAACTTGTGACCTTTCACAGTCGTCCTGCCTCTCCCCTTCATACTCGCAATGTTTATTGGAGACAATGAGACTGATTTCTGCCAAAGCCTCTACCCCCATATCGATCGTGATCTCCTACTTCATCTGCATGAGAATTTTCAGTATTTGTTCGAAGTCGACGTTAATTACTGGAAGTAATAGCAATAAAAAAACGGGAATCTATTATTTCAGAAACCAGTTATTTTGAGCGGTTTTAACAGTCAGGTGTAACTGGAGACGAATAGAACCGGTGGAGATCCGGTTGCTTCAGAGATAATCGCCATCCCTAATGCGTCGCCACTGCTCCACCTCAATCTGTAGCGAAAATCAGTCCAGAAAATGAGATTTCCGCCTTCGGCAGCTACTGTTGGAAGTATAAGACGTAGCGAGTATCCGCGTCTGCTACCCCACAGGGCCCCTGGCGGCGCTGCTACGCTTCCTGCATCCTGCGCAGCTGCAGGGACAGGTGAGTGGGTGCAGCTTGTCGCTGCCTGCCGCACATATGCACAGAGCGTCACTCGCCCCCACCTCCACGCCACGTCTCATCTTGATAGCGAGTTTTCAGGTTTACTGCCTGCTGCTACCTCTGCATCTAAGTCTGTACACCGCAATCTACCTTCCCTTTTTTCTATTCGCGAATAATGCCTGGTAACAAAGATGCCACTAAGCCCCCATACGTCCTCGAATTTCTATTACGGTGTGGTCTTTAATTCGCGAGACACACAGAGGTTGGGCAAAAATATGGAAAAGCCACTAGCAATGCATTCTCGAACGTAAATGCAGATGCTAGCCGACTCTGCACGTTGCGCTTTAGTATCTGACCACGAGCTGCACCGGTGCAGTGTCCTCAGTACGTTGCAAATCAGTTGTCATCAGAACAGTCTTCTTATCAGTGTATGTTGTCGGAGGTAACTGAATTCGGACGTAGGCAAATTCATGGTGCTCATTTGTTGGACGCATGCGTAACCAAGGCAGCAGAAGGTTTTAGTGTTGCTAGAAGCACCATGTCGAAGATTTGTACCGCACATAGGGAAAGCGGAAAAACATCATCCGCTAAGTCACAACGTGTACGTAAGCGTGTGTTGAATGACCGTGATGGGTGGTCATTGAAGAGGACTGTGACGAAAAATTAGAGGAGGACCGTTGCAGAAGTCGCTGCCGGTCTTAATGTCGCACTTCCGAACCCTGTCAACATCAGAACAACACCGAGGGAGCTGCAAAAAACAGGGAACTTCATCGCGAGCTGGAATTCCAAAACCACATATCAGCGATGCAAACATCCATAACAGGAAAACGTGCTGCCGAAGCCATAAAAAAATGGTTCAAATGGCTCTCAGCACTATGAGCCTTAACTTCTGAGGTCATCAGTCCCCTAGAACTTAGAACTACTTAAACCTAACTAACCTAAGGACATAATCACACAATCCATGCCCGAGGCAGGATTCGAACCTGCGACCATAGCGGTCGCGCGGTTCCAGACTGTAGCACCTAGAACCACTCGGCCACTCCCGCCGGCGCCGAAGCCATAAAACCTGGACTATGAAGCAATGGAAGAAAATCATTTGGTCGAATACATCTAGTATAGAACATTCTGGACTTCTTGCCGCGACAGTTCAGGAGAAAAACTCGAGCTTTCGACGATTTCAAGACTTATTTTACTACCTACCAAGAAGATAAAGGAGAATCTCGGGGTCCCTAGGATTTTAGCATTCCTTGAAGAGCGTGGAAGCATCGGTCAGTCCATCCCTACCATTTCCGACCGCTGTGCAGAACATCAGCATCATATTAAAAATCGAGAATAAAATAGGCTGTAGAACTAAAAATATGTGAGAAGAACTTCGACCGTGACGGAGGATATAATCTCAGCGACGCATGTAATCGAGATCTCGATGCAGAGAAGCAGCAGAGATATTCGTCGCAATGTTCACGCTACTGCGGGACTGGAGGCGCTCCCAGCTTATACGCTGACACCACCTACGACAGCATTACGTAATTACCGACCAATCACAAGCCGTCTATGGGCCACATGTGCTATATAAGGCCACCACACTAGCAGTGTAGATAGTCAGTAGGTCTCGACGAACACTACGGAGGTAGTAGCCGAACAAGGCACTGTTTCCAAATTCTGCCGGAGTTTACGTCCCGAGAATGAAACATGGCGGGAGTCCGGTGATGATAAGGGGAGGCATATCGTGGTACTGCTAAGTATTATGTGACCTCGGTATCACTGAGCCATTGTGGTCTGTTTTGGACAAATAGATGCGTGATCGCCATCATCACTATCTGAACTTACCACTGTTTGCCGGAAGAACGGTACAACATTCCATTGAAAACAATGCAGAACCTGTTCGTAGCCATTCCGAGACGAGTGGAAGCTGTTTTGAATGTCAACGGTTTCTGTACGCCGTGTTAGGTACGGTAATGTGTTGTGTTTTTGGTGTTCCAATGTTTTTGTGCACATCCCTGTAGATACGCTCTCGCCATTACACTTATGAGCCAAAACGTAATGAGTACTGTTGACCGCGAGACTGAATGCCACCTTGCGCCGTTGCGAGCACTTGACACGATAACGAAAGTATAGAAGCGGAACGGAGACTGATGGGAAAAAATTCTAGCGACCAAACGAGCCGCAGATGGGGATATACATTAGCATAAGCAACTTTGACAAAGGACAGATTTTTACGGCTCAACTCTCCCAGGTAACAGAGCGCATTAACGTGCCGGTTCTGGGATTCAGGGAGGCCAGCCAGCCACAGTTCGAACCCATCACGCGGATTAATGACGAGGGCTGGTGAGCTGACCAGCCTGGATTTGGCTTTTAGGTACTTTCCCACATCCATATAGGTAAACAACAGGCAGAGAATCCTGCAACGAACTTTCACTGACATTGCCAAAACCCGTACATCAATGCCGACCCCGTGAGGCAGTCTAAGGGAAGGCAAAGAACGGCCCGGCTACTGGGAACGAGCATCTTGGAAGCGGCGAAGCCGGTCGGATGTACGCGTGCTAATGTCGTGAGCATCTGTGCGAACTGATTGAAGGACGGCAAGGCCACGGGCAGGCGACTAGGTGTTGGACGTCCACACCTAAACAGAGAACGTAAAGCAGGATAGGCGGCGACATGTGGCAAATCTGACGACACAGTGAGGTGGTGGTGTAGGCACAAGATTTTCGGAGCTCACTGTTCATGGCGCGCTGTTGAACCTGATGCTCCGCAACAGACGACTCCTAAGTGGCCCCGTGTCGACACAACAGTCGTCAGTAACGACTGCAGTGGACACCTCATTATCGAGACCGGGCCGTGGACCAATGGAAACGTGTCACTGGTCGGATGGTTCACGTTTCTTATTACACCAGGTCGAGGTTCGCGCCATCATCCAAGCGAAAGGCTGCTCGAAATATGCACCGCACCACAGATGCAGATCGGTTGGTTGGTTGGCTGGTTTTATGATTTGGGTGGGGTTGGTTGGGGAAGGAGACCAGACAGCGAGATCATCGGTCTCATCGGATTAGGGAAGGACGGGGAAGGAAGTCGGTCGTGCCCTTTCAAAGGAACCATCCCGGCATTTGCCTGGAGCGATTTAGGGAAATCACGGAAAACCTAAATCAGGATGGCCGGACGCGGGATTGAAGCGTCGTCCTCCCGAATGCGACTCCAGAGTGCTAACCACTGCACCACCTCGCTCGGTATGATTTGGGGTAATGGACGAAACAGTGAGGTCATCGGCCCCATCGGATTAGGCAAGGATGAGAGAGGAAGTCGGCCGTACCCTTTCAAAGGAACCATCCCAGCATCTGCCGGAAGCGATTAAAGGAAATCACGGTCAACCTGAAACAGGATGGCTGGACATGGGTTTGAACCGCCGTCCTCCCGAATGCGAGTCCAGTGTGGTAATCACTGTACCACGTCGCTCGGTGCAGACAGCTGCGGGCAGTATTATACCACGGGGTATATTCACCTGGAGTTACATGCGACCGACGCTATGGCTGTTGTGGACTACGTGAACGTTATTATTGAACACCTGCGTCCCTTCATACTCGATGTCTTATTCGATGGCGATGGCATCAAATGGTTCAAATGGCTCTGAGCACTATGGGACTTAACTTCTGAGGTCATCAGTCCCCTAGAACTTAGAACTACTTAAACCTAACTAACCTAAGGACATCACACACATCCATGCCCGAGGCAGGATACGAACCTGCGACGTAGCGGTCGCGCGGTTCAAGACTGTAGCGTCTAGAACCACTCAGTCACCCCGGACGGCGCGATGGCATCATACAGAGAGTAACTGCGATATCACGAGGCCATAGTCGTGCTACAGTTGATCAAGGAACATGATAAGCGAACTCGCGCTCACGAAATTCGCCTGATGGAACACATCTGGGACGCTGTTGGGCGCCTGTTCCGAGATCACAAACCACCATCCCGTAATTTACGGGAACTGCAAGACCCGTGCGTAGACGTTTGGTGCCACATACTTCCTGAAACCTAAAAACAACTTGCCGAATCCATGTCACGCGGAGCTGCTAGTGTACTGCATTCCAGAGAATGATGTTAAGTAATCTTGCGGTCAGACATGAACGTCGTAAATAACCTGCACTAACAACAGAGATAATAGTATATACGATTTCAAATTACCGTGTAACCGAGATACAAAAGAAACATCAATTATAGGAACTTTTATGTATGTGAGGATACAGCCTATACATGTTTTATAAAAAATTATCTTACACAGAAAGAAAATTTTGACTTTATTGCGTAAGAACTTGTATGCTCCATAAAAGAGCAGTGAAGAATTAACAATATAATATGCAACTGTTAGTAAATTTACAGATATGTATAGTAGCAAAATGTTCATAGAATCTGTCTGCGTATAACAACAAACAACTAACTGCCAAGTGACCTTTTTGATCTGTTAGATTTTTTGCAGTTGTTTCGTTTCTATTATTTTAAGTACTTTCTTTGCATGTATTGATTCATTGCTTGATTTCGCGTTACGATAAGGGCCATTTATGTCGTATATTTATAGCGCAGAATCTGAAGCTGGTCATTGAAATGCATCATGCCCAAGAAGATAAAATATATGTTGCGATCCAGACTTTTCTACTAACCTACATACACAGTCCGCAAGCCATCGTATGGTGCATGGGAGAAGGTATATTGTACCATTACTAGCAATTTCCTTTCCTGTTCCACTCGCAAATAGAGCGAGGGGAAGACGACCCTCTATATGTCTCCGTACGCTTCCTAATTTCTCTTATCTTCGTGGTCGTTACGCGAAATGTACGTTACCGGCAGTAGAATCGTTCTGGAGTCAGCTTCAAAAGTTGGTTCTCTAAATTTTCTCAGTAGTTCAGCGGAAAAGAATGTCGCCTTCACGTCAAGGACTCCCAAATGAGTTCACAAAGCTCCTCCGTAATACTTGCGTGCTGACCGGTAACAAATCTAGCATGCCGCCTCCGAATTACTCAGATATTTTCCTTTAATACGACCTGGTCACGGGTCCCACAAAATGGTTCAAATGGCTCTGAGCACTATGGGATTTAAATTCTGAGATCATCAGCCCACTAGAACTTAGAACTACTTAAACCTAACTAACCTAAGGACATCGTACACATCCATGCTCTAGGCAGGATTCGAACATGCGACCGTAGCGGTCGCATGGTTCCAGACTGAAGCGCCTAGAACCGCTCGGCCACACCGGCCGGCGGGGTCCTACATACTCGAGTAGTACTCAAGAGTGGGTTACACTTGTCTTCTTTGTAAATGAGCTAAAACTTCTTAAAAATCCGCCAATAAAGCGAAGAAGTCGGCATTCGCCTTCCCTACTATCGACCTTAGGTGCTTCACAACGTTACGGGTAGATAATTAATCGGCGCGCTGCGAATGGTGTATTTGTACAGGGTTGTTTTTCCTACTGATATGCATTAACTTATGTTTTTCTACGTTTAAAGTGAGCTGCCACTAATCGCACCAAACAGAAAATTTGTGTAAGTCATTTTGTACTCCCTTCAGTGACTCAACGACGATAACTTCCCGTACAAGACACCATTATCAGCAAACGGCCGCAGACTGCTGCTCACCCTGTCCGTCAGACGATTTATGCACGTACAGGACAACAGCGTCCTGTCACACTACTCAGGGGCACTCCTAATGGTACACTTGTTTCTGATGAACACTCGCCCTCGTCAACAACGTACTGGGTACTGTTACATAAGAAGTCTGACTCACTCATACCTGGGGACCTATTCCGTATGCTTGTACCTTCATTAACAATCACTGTCACTAACAGCCTGCAGTGGGGCAACGTGTCAAACGCTTTTCGGAAACCCAGGAATGTGGATTCCTGTTGCAGCCCTTCACCCACGGTCGTGAGAGGATGTCGTGAGAGAAGAAGGCAAATTGAATCTCACATGAGCTGTTGTTGTTGTTGTTGTTGTTGTTGTTGTTGTGTTCAGTCCTGAGACTGGTTTGATGCAGCTCTCCATGCTACTCTATCCTGTGCAAGCTTCTTCATCTCCCAGTACCTACTGCAGCCTACATCCTTCTGAATCTGCTTAGTGTATTCATCTCTTGGTCTCCCCCTACGATTTTTACCCTCCACGCTGCCCTCCAATACTAAATTGGTGATCCCTTGATGCCTCAGAACATGTCCTACCAACCGATCCCTTCTTATGGTCAAGTTGTGCCACAAACTTCTCTTCTCCCCAATCCTATTCAATACTTCCTCATTAGTTACGTGATCTACCCATCTAATCTTCAGCATTCTTCTGTAGCACCACATTTCAAAAGCTTCTATTCTCTTCTTGTCCAAACTATTTACCGTCCATGTTTCACTTCCATACATGGCTACACTCCATACAAATACTTTCAGAAATGACTTCCTGACACTTAAATCTATACTCGATGTTAACAAATTTCTGTTCTTCAGAAACGCTTTCCTTGCCATTGCCAGTTTACATTTAATATCCTCTCTACTTCGACCATCATCAGTTATTTTGCTCCCCAAATAGCAAAACTCCTTTACTACTTTAAGTGTCTCATTTTCTAATCTAATTCCCTCAGCATCACCCGACTTAATTCGACTACATTCCATTATCCTCGTTTTGCTTTTGTTGATGTTCATCTTATATCCTCCTTTCAAGACACCATCCATTCCGTTCAACTGCTCTTCCAAGTCCTTTGCTGTCTCTGACAGAATTACAATGTCATCGGCGAACCTCAAAGTTTTTATTTCTTCTCCATGGATTTTAATACCTACTCCAAATTTTTCTTTTGTTTCCTTTACTGCTTGCTCAATATACAGATTGAATAACATCGGGGAGAGGCTACAACCCTGTCTTACTCCCTTCCCAACCACTGCTTCCCTTTCATGTCCCTCGACTCTTATAACTGCCATCTGGTTTCTGTACAAATTGTATATAGCCTTTCGCTCCCTGTATTTTACCCCTGCCACCTTTAGAATTTGAAAGAGAGTATTCCAGTCAACATTGTCAAAAGCTTTCTCTAAGTCTACAAATGCTAGAAACGTAGGTTTGCCTTTCCTTAATCTTTCTTCTAAGACAAGTCGTAAGGTCAGTATTGCCTCACGTGTTCCAGTATTTCTACGGAATCCAAACTGATCTTCCCCGAGGTCGGCTTCTACTAGTTTTTCCATTCGTCTGTAAAGAATTCGTGTTAGCACTTTGCAACTGTGGCTTATTAAGCTGATTGTTCGGTAATTTTCACATCTGTCAACACCTGCTTTCTTTGGGATTATTATATTCTTCTTGAAGTCTGAGGGTATTTCGCCTGTTTCATACATCTTGCTCACCAGATGGTAGATGAGCTAAGTTTCCCAAATCCGTGCTGAGTTGTGGACAGAAGCTTTTCTGTCTCAAAGGAGTTTATTGCTTTCGAAATCAAAATATGTTCAATAATTCTGCAGCAAACCTACGTTAAAGACAGTAATCGGTAATTATGAGGGTCCATTCTTTTACACTTCATGTACACTAGTTTTTTTCTATTATTTCGTTTGGCATCAAGGATGCATTACTTGAATTGAACAGCAATGATGTTACTGGTAACACAATATGCATATACTACAAATAAAATAGATTACATTCATTTATAGTAATAAAAGTCTTAGATTAGATCGATAAATCAATAATATACATATGGATAAAAACACTAGGATGAGTTACATGTAAAAGAGAAAATGTGGTTTTTGTAAACAGTAATATTGACAAACAGAGCTTCAAGTTGTAATAAAAACTATTGGTTAATATCTAAAGTATCCAGCCAGGAGATTGCTTCCTCAGAGACCTCATGTATGCTGGTCAGAGTTCCAGCATATTTCCGTGAGGGACACTCTGTGACTCTGTGGTGTATTCTTTGTCGTTGGTGTCCGCAGTCACACTTGGCACTTTCAGCGATTCCCCACTTATGCTTCAAGTCCTAGCATCTTCCGTGCTTGGTGCGTATGCGATTTAGGGTGGTCCACGACCTCCTAGGTAGGTGGAATCCAGGAGGGACTCGTGTAGGATCAGCAATGAGACCTGCAGAATCGGGATTGGCTGCGAACCGTTCTTCCCGCCATGCTGTTTCTGGTTGGAATCCTTCAGAAGTAAGCCTTTTTCCAAGTCTCCAGGAGGGTTTCCTGGACTTAAGACGTTGCCTTTGAGTGGCATCACAGTCCTGATGTAGCGGTAACTCGGGATTCTTGGAGCATTTCTCCCATTCCCTTTTCAGCGCTGCTTGACGTCGTAACTTCGGTGGTGCAATATTAGACAGAACAGGTAGACATTCTGTGGGTGGGGATTTTATTGTCCCGGATACGCTTCTCATGGATACATTCAGCTGCGTGTCTACCATGGCTGTATGAGCGCTGTTCAGCCATACTGGGCTGCAATATTCCGCAACAGAGTATACAAGTGAGAGGGCAGTTGTTTTGAGTACTGATGCCTTAGCTCGCCAGCTTGTTCCGGAGAGTTTGTGTAATATATTGTTTCTGGTTCTCATTTTTAAAGCTGTTTCAGTTAGGTGTTTTCTGTATGTTAGCGAACGATCCAAGGTCACGTCGAGATATTTTGGGAATGGGTTATATAACAGCAACTGATTTCTAAAGGAAATTTGCGTTTTATAGCGAACATGCCAATTACTCAGATGGAAGGTGGAGGATTCAGTTTTATTTCTGTTTACTTTGAGTCGCCATCCATTAAAAATTCATCTAGAATTCGCAGATCCTGAGTGAGAGTCATTCCTGAAGTTGTAAAATCGTTAGCCTGCGTCACCAAATCTATGTCATCAGCATAGATAAATGTTCTTGCTTTCGTTTCTGGCAAGTCAGCGACATATAAATTGAAAAGTAGGGGGGCCAATACTGATCCTTGTGGTAGTCCGTCATTTAAATTGTATACCTTGCTTACTTGACCTTTTAGGTGAACTTGGAATTTCCTGTTGGACAGCATGTTATTGAGTAGTTAAGCAATTCTTTTACATGGAATTATTCTTAAGAACTTAAGAAGCATGCCTTTCCGCCACACTGTATCATATGTTGATGTTAGGTCAATAAACACGGCCATTGTTTTCTTCAGGTCTTATGTATGTTGCCAACGCTAGCACTTGATCGCTACAACTGCGGTCTCGTCTGAAGCCAGCCTGTTCTACAGGGATGTGTTTCAGGATAGTTTATGCAATTCTATTATAGAGTACTCTCTCCAGCAGTTTATAGCAGACACTTAGAAGTGCAATGGGTCTATAGTCTTCAGAATTGTTACCAGATTTTGACGGTTTCAGGATGGCAATTATTTTAGTTTTCTTAAAAAGATTTGGCAGTCTTCCTGTTGCGAGAATTTCATTAAACAGTGCAGTTAGCCACTGCACTGCACCTTGGCCAGCATGTTTAAGGAACTCCGGGTATATACCATCACAACCAGCCGCTTTATCAGATTTCAGAGTATCTAGGGCTGAAACAACTTCGGCTGCAGAGATTTTCTGTGCAAATTCGGAAGGCTGTGCTTGAGACATTTTAGACTTTAGCTCATGTTTTATTTCTTTGGGTTTCTGTTTGTTGTTGTTGCTTGGTGTTCTTGTTATATTAACAATCCTGGCTGCTATATTGTTAGGATTTATTTTGTCTGATAAGATATTAACTTTTGTGGCACTGCCAAGCTTTCTTAATAAATTCCAAGCTTTCTTACTCGAGTGTTGGAAAGACATGTTTTCAGTTAGTTCCATCCATTTCTTTTGCCTAGCTGAATCTAGGGCCGAAATCAATTCATCTGCTACCTTGGTGTCTCGAGTCGTTTTAAATTCGTCGTACAATTGTTGACATCTTGGGCTCCATCCAGGAATGTAGTTCTCTCTGTAGCATCTTGGAATATGTTTTCTGGCAATGGAATGAATTAGTCTAACAAAGCGGTCGTAATGCCTAACTTTAGGTGGAATAAACTGAATAATATGATCAACCTCTTCAGAGAATTTTTCCCATTTGGCTTTTTGGAAGTTCCATCGTGGATTTGGTAAAGACTTCACAACTGGGATTTCGAACCCAGTTTTCTCCAGTACAAGTCGGTGTTGGCTTCTAGGGAAATCACTGAGCACCTTCCTGCTGCTCTGCGAGGGTAATCCTTTGTTGTTAGTGGTAACGAAACAGAGATCGGGAGTGTAGTCCTGAGCCCATCTAGTTGAGCGGAATGTCCCTTTGTCCTTCCCGTCAAATAGTAAGAAAAGGCGTTCCATTTCAGCCCATTCTGATACTTTCTCACCATCTTCATTCGTGGTTCTGTAGCCCCATTGTGTGTTATGGCTGTTGAAGTCTCCAATTACTATTCATGGATGTGGAATATTTTGAGCAGCTTCATTTACCCATGGTTGTGCTGGGGGCTTATAGATGTTCACAATCTCTGTGTTGTCGACTTTCAACCTGATGGTATGGACGTTATTTTCCGTTTTTGTTTGGACATCTGTTACCTC
Organism: Schistocerca cancellata; assembly: GCF_023864275.1. Classification (NCBI taxonomy): domain Eukaryota; kingdom Metazoa; phylum Arthropoda; class Insecta; order Orthoptera; family Acrididae; genus Schistocerca; species Schistocerca cancellata. The sequence goes on along the minus strand of NC_064626.1, from coordinate 562,095,296 downwards.
TTCAACTTCATTCTTGATATATGTTGCAGATCCGTAACTTGCATGGTATGTTGCAGCAGCTAACGTGTAGCCAGGGAGCTTACACCTGGAATGAAGTTGGGTTTCGTCTGAGCAGTGGGTTTCCTGTAGTAGAACAACGTCCACCTTGTCTTCAATGAATATTTGAGTGAGATACTCACTTTTTGCTCTGCTTGTTCCCTCTATGTTTAGCTGTAAGAGCCGGAGGGTATTCCCTAAGTCCTTTGTCAGGTAGTTCTTGGCAGAACTGTTTTGCTTCATTGCTATGTATCCTCTAACAGCTGGGATATCCTAAGGTAATTTGCAACCACCACAGGTCCAGCAGCTTATATCTGTACTCTAGTGTCTCCTGCCCTTTCCTTTCAGTCGTTTGGGACTGCGCTGGGCGAGAGATCAGCAATGAATGCAAGCTAAAAGGGGCCAAACGCTGTGTGTAACAGAACTGGAATTCCATCCGTACGTGGCGCCTTATTTGTTTTCAATTCTTCTGTTGCTTATCTAAACTCATGGATGCCTATTAATACGTCCTCCGTACTGGAATCTGAGGGTCAAATTACGGTGCGTTTGTACGATCCTCCAGCGGTATTGATCTCTTAAACGCTGAAATTTAAAATTTCAGCTTTCCTTCTGCTATCTTCTACTGTCACAACAGTCTGGTCGAGGAGTTATTGGACAGAAACCTTAAACCCGCTTAGCAATTTTACATAAGGCCAGAATTTTCTCGGGTTCTCGGCCATATCTTTGGCTAAGATATGACGGTGGTAGTTGTAAGTTAGGCGTATAGATCTTTTTCCTTGCGCAAGAATCTCTAACATTTTGCCTGTCGTTATTTGCGCGCTCCGTTTTGAACCGAGAGTGCAGCTGTCTTTGCTTCCTTAGCATTTTCAGAATTTCGTCCTTAATCAACTTACTAGGCACGTACTTACCCGGAGCACGGTTTACAGTGCGTTTAAACTTTGTCGTAATTCTTCTGCTTCCGTCATACTGAAAGTAAATGATGCCAATTCATTGTCTAAGTGTGAAGTTAACAACTGCTCACCTGCTCTATGCAGCAGAAATACTCATCTAGCCTTCTTGACCGATTCATTAATTTTAGTAACCACCGTCAGTATGGTGACTTCATGATCTATAATCCCTGTTGCTATGCTGACACTGACGATAAGGTCAGACCTGTTCGTAGCTACAAGGTCTAAAAAAAAATAAACTGGTCTCCAAAATTAAAGCAGCAAGCGGAAATTTTGCAGTGTTCTCTTTATTTTGCCACAGAACAGTATACACAGGTGACAGTGAAGTAGAAAGAATGTAAAGAATACAGAGCGTAAACAACTGCAACATGCATAAGGGTAGACAAAAATGTTCTTCGTTTTCTCCAACTTATCGGATTTGCACACACATTCTGACTACAAGTTAACGTGCTCAGTACGGAGTGTGACTATCTCTGGCAGCCATATAGGTACGACAACGACGGGGCGTGCTGTGAACGATGTCGTTAATCTCATGTTGAGGCAATATGGCCTGTTGATGCTGCGGAGCTGTTCGCAAGTCTTGGGGAGAGGTTGGTGAAAGCTGACGTGGTGCAACCCATCTCCCTGTGCATCCCAGACATGTTCCATGGAATTCAAGCCGCGAGAGCGAGCGGCTCCCGCCATGGGTGGCAGTATCTTGCGTTTCCTAGAAAACGTCAACCACCTGTGTTCTATGAAGTCGAGCATTATCGTCCGTCAATACGAAGTCTGAGCGCGCAGCATCTCGCAAAAACCGCACCTGAGGTCCCAAGATCTCGCCACGATACCTGACAGCAGTTAAACCTTGCCTATTCACCCGTATAATTCCGTGAAGAGGTGTTCGTGTGGTTAACATAATCCCCGCCCTCAACATTGGGGATCTTTCTCGACATCGGACTCTTTCCACAGTGTTTCAGACCCTAAATGAAGGCCGGCCGTGGTGGCCAAGCGGTTAAAGGCGCTACAGTCTGGAACTGCGCGACCGCTACGGTCGCAGGTTCGAATCCTGCCTCGGGCATGGATGTGAGTGATGTTCTTAGGTTAGTTAGGTTTATTTAGTTCTAAGTTCTAGGGGACTGATGACCTCAGATGTTAAGTCCCATAGTGCTCAGAGCCCCTAAATGAAGTTCCACGTTCTCTCCAGATGCGAATGCGTTGAGACTCACTCTCCCGACCGTGTCGGGACTCATCTGTGAATAGAACAGGAGTCGTTGTTCGCCCTCCAGGTGGCATGCCGACGACTCCACTCTAGACGTTCCCTTCTGTGAAGACGCTTCAGCAGTATACAGACAGTAGGTCTCCGACAATAAAGGTCGCTCTGCCGAACCCTTCTGTATACCGTTTGCCTCGATATAACACGTCCAGTGGATGCTGTGGGCGTGCAGTACTAAGGTGATATCCTCGTGCTATTACAGCCAAATAACGTTGTCTCTTTCTGATGTGACAAATGGTCGGCTCTGCCCTGGTCTTCGGGATACAGTTTCGGTCTCTATAATCTGTCGCTATATTTGAGAAGCAACAGAGTTATTCACGTTAAGTCATCGGGCCACATAGGTTTGCGACTGTCCTGCTTCCATTCTTCCTATGGCCTTCCACCGCAGAGTGTTTGATAGGCGTCTTCTCTGTGCCATACTGCACCGTCTGTGACTGTGTACACAGGATTTGTGGATGAAGACTACCCGGCGAACACTATCACGTTTGATAGTTGCTCCGACGTCGTCGTTGGTGTGGTTGTTCCTTGACCGGAATGCCACCTTGCGTGCAGAACACGATCGTACGGACATATGTTCACCGTTTGTTTGATTGTATCGTGAATTAAACAAAGAACGGGGAAATAGCGGTTTGTTGCTTTAATTTTGGACACCAACTAGCTGTTCAAGACAGTTATTGGCAAACACGTTCAAAAAACGTTAAGTGGTCGGACACTTGTATGAGGAACTCTTATCCTACACGCCACACACCACGATCACTACTCGAAATGCGTGCACCTTGAGCAGCGTGACTGACGCTTATTTAGTGAAGCTTCTACATAACTGCTCTCTCTCTCTCTCTCTCTCTCTCTCTCTCTCTCTCTCTCTCTCTCTCTCTCTCTCCTCCCTCCCCCTCTCCCCCTCTCCCTCCCTCCCTCCCTCCCTCCCTCCAGCACAGTAATGCCTGCTGTTATCTCCCTCTCGCACAAGTTACAGTCAACGGCGAAGAAATGTCTTCCTCCTCGGATAACGGCTGTTTGGAATCTCCTCCGGTAAATATCCTGTTTTGTCTTGCGACGTTTGCTTGTGTTTGCCGTGTAAGATAACGCAGTGTTTTTATTTACACTTCCACGGCGTTCCGCTTTCCCTATCGAGTAATGCTTGAGCTGGTCGTTTCTGGACTTAGGTTTATTGTAGCTGTGTAACCAGCACGTGGCTCGTATTAACCACTCTGTCTCATCGTGTTCGCTGTCGAGCTTTCCTGACTTCCTGTTATAACTAAAAGTTTTGAGGGAGACAATACTGCTCATCGCACACTACATTTGTATCTGTACTTAGAAACAGTTTTAATGAAACTTAAATATACTTTGTTTGATGACGTAACTGATGCATTGTAGGTAATTATCAGAGAATGACAGAAATACAGTATTGCAAATCAATACGCATCTCTTGTGGAAGTTCCTCAACATGCAAATGCTTTGGTTTATTCAAAGTTAAAGACAGAAATATAGCTGTGTTCAAGAACAAATTCTAAATAAGAGAAACAGTTTTTCGTAGCTAGGAGAGGAACGTTCGCCGGCCGCTATGGCCCAGCGGTTCTAGGCACTTCAGTGCGGAACCGCGCTGCTGCTACGGTCGCAGGTTCGAATCCTGCCTCGGGCATGGATGTGTGTGATGTCCTTAGGTTAGTTAGGTTTAAGAAGTTCTAAGTTCCAGGGGACTGATGACCTCTGCAGTTGAGTCCCATAATGCTCAGAGCCATTTTTGAGAAACAGCTTCCAAATAATTTTATCTACACCTCGATTTATTGGCAGAACACTTAGAAGATCCAACAGATCTATTAAAGTGACTGCCTACACTACACTTGTCGAACCCCTTCTGGAGTTACTGGGGCGCGATGTGGGATCCTCGACAGATAGGTTTGGCGAAGGACATCGAAATAGTTCAGAGAAGAGCAGCTCGTTTTGTATTGCGGCGAGAGCGCTGCGCATGTGATACGCGAGTTGGGGTGACATTAAAACAACAGTGATTTTAGTTGCAGCAGGATCTTTCCACGAAATTTCATTCACCAGTTTTCTTCCCAAATGCGAAAATATTATGTGGAGCCCACCATCAGAAATGATCATCGTAATAAAATAAGAAAGATCAGCGCTTGCACGGAAAAAAAATTAAGTGTTCGTTTCTCCCGCGCGCTGTTAGAAAGTGGAATGGTGAACGCTCTGCCAGGCAGTTAATTGTGAGTTGAAGAGTAGTGATAGAGATGTAGATGGAGCTTAGTTGCGTGTAAGCCCTATTTTTCAGTTTCTTGTCATCAGTTTTTTGACTGGTTTAATGTGATTCACCTCTCCCTTGCCAATGCCTTAACCTGTATAGCACTTATACCCAACGCCTCGGTTACTTGGTGCCTACAGTCGTTTCCATCTTCTCCTAAAATTTCCACCACTACGGCGCACTGTAACATCGTCCTAGTTATTCGACGAGGTCTTAACACTCGTACTATTATCCTGTGCCTGCTTTTTGTTAACGTTTTACACATATATCTTTCCTCGCCGACTCTAGGGAGAACATTTTCATTTTCGATCTCTTATCGGTCCACAAAGTTTTCACCATTCTCCTCTAGCAGTTCTCACTCATTACACGTATCTGGAACTTCACTGATGTCTCTTCTTTGCTATATGAGTATTCGTTCAAAAAAAATGGTTCAAATGGCTCTGAGCACTATGGGACTCAACATCTCAGGTCATAAGTCCCCTAGAACTTAGAACTACTTAAACCTAACTAACCTAAGGACATCACACACACCCATGCCCGAGGCAAGATTCGAACCTGCGACCGTAGCAGTCCCGCGGTTCCGGACTGCAGCGCCAGAACCGCTAGACCACCGCGGCCGGCTGAGTATTCGTCTTTCTCGTCTGTAGGCTCTGAGCACTATGGGACTTAACATCTCAGGTCATCAGTCCCCGAGAACTTAGAACTACCTAAACCTAACTAACCTAAGGACATCACACACATCCATGCCCGAGGCAGGATTCGAACCTGCGACCGTAGCGGTCGCGCGGTTCCAGACTGAAGCGCCTAGAACCGCTCGGCCACCAACGGCCGGCTTTCTCGTCTGTAAATGAGGTACACATTTCTTTCACATATAAGTATAGGAAGAAAGTATAACTTGATAACCATCAACTAAGGCAAAAACTGGTGCATTTTATTATTGTAATATTTTTGTTAGGGGAATTGGAAACCGTTAGTATGCCTCTCGTTTTCTTTTTTTTTTTTTTTTTTTTTTTGTTTTTTTTTTCAGTAAATATGCTCGGTCCTTGGATACGTCAGCCGACCGGAGTGGCCGTGCGGTTCTAGGCACTACAGTCTGGAGCCGAGCGACCGCTACGGTCGCAGGTTCGAATCCTGTCTCGGGCATGGATGTGTGTGATGTCCTTAGGTTAGTTAGGTTTAATTAGTTCTAAGTTCTAGGCGACTGATGACATCAGAAGTTAAGTCACATAGTGCTCACAGCCATTTAGCCATCCCTCCCACCATAACTGTTTTCAGTACTAGGCACATAAGATGTGGTTACGAATCCGACAACTAGAGACTACTTCATCTGATTTTGGCTAGAAACTGTCGATCTGCTTAGGAATTGAGTTCCGCGTGTTCATCAACCCAAAACACCTGCTTACATTAATTTTCTTGGCCATTCTTGTTTCAGTACCTTTGTTCCTCCACCAGTGGGCTCTTATGTTTCATTGACATCTTAATTACTAGTTAGTGAAACGCATGAGCACTCTTAATAAAATTAACAGTTGGAGAGTTTTTGCGCCACCATGTGCAAGAGATCATGATGACAACGATGTAAAATATCCGACTACGAAACTTAGCTAGCTAATCATTAGAGGTCAATAAGCTCCCGCCGATAAAGGCACATAAGTGCCAAAACATATATGAGAAGGAAAGTACTATAAGAACATTTTGTGGTTTGCGTAAGTAAGTTTTCGTCATCGACGTCGTCATCATCAACAGCATCAGTCCGAAGACTGGTTTGATGCAGGTCGCCGTGCTAGTTTGCCCGTGCAGTACTCTTCATCTTTGTATGACTACTACAACCTACGTCCATTTCAATCAGCTTTCACTACTTGAGTCAATGTCTCCCTCTAGAATCGTTAACCCCCCCTACCCAACAGACACACACTTCCCTCCATCAGCAAGTTAACTGTTCCGTGATGCATCAAACTATCTTAACAGTCGATTGTGTAGTGAAGTTGTGCCATACATTTCCTTTCTCCTCAGTTCGATCCTATACTTCTTGCACAACCATATTGAATACTTTTCCCATAAATTGTTCTGCTAACATAGGTGGCATTAAAGCATCAGAAACCAAAGGATGACTTTGATTTGGTGTTTTTTGCACAACTTGACAGCCCTTATATTGGTGCTAAGCGGGTATTTTAACGCGATAGTTTTACGTCGGGGCTGTTTTGATTGTGGTTGCATGACATACCGGACTACTGCCTGTGTTCCTACGTCATCACAGTGGTCCCACATGTTAACTGTGCCGCGCGGGATTAGCCGAGCGGTCTGGGGCGCTGCAGTCATGGACTGTGCGGCTGGTCCCGGCGGAGGTTAGAGTCCTCCCTCGGGCATGGGTGTGTGTGTTTGTCCCTAGGATAATTTCGGTTAAGTAATGTGTAAGCTTAGGGACTGATGACCTTAGCAGTTAAGTCCCATAAGATTTCACACACATTTGAACATTTGTTAACTGTGAGCGACACTCGAGTTTTATTGTGGTTTGATACTAGAATTATTTGAAATTTCTTTAAAGACGACATTATTTTCAAAAAACGAACAGACAAATAAGGGCAGATGTTAAGACAGGAAATAAGTTGCTAAACTAACGAAGTGAATTTTGCCATTTGGGAAGTACCATTACAGATCGTAATAGGAGTATAATGAGTATTAAACAATTTGCAATGACCAAATAGGCGTACACTGAGAGTAAAAGTATGTACGACACTGCCACCAAAGCAAGCAGTTTTGCGATAGCTGTTCCCAAATGCTTAGTGCACTCCGCCTTGCTTTGGGTTGTGTATTGCCTGTTGTTTTAGTTTCTTACTTTGAAAAGAGTGAAGAAACTAATTCTGGTCCATCACAGGGTTGAATTCGACTCTCAAAACCATAGTCAGGGATCGGCGAGTTCTGTGATTGTGTCAAGTCTGCTTTTGCAGAAGCAAATGTCGCGGCCATAGGCTGCCAGCACAGAGAGAGAGATTGTAGTTGTTGATCTTGGTACAGTTCCTCACCCCCCCCCCCCCCCTCCCGGTTTGTCAAAGTTCTCGCTTGTTTACGCCTGCAGCCGACGACAACGGTACAGTGTCCACACTGTGAAGACAGCCGCAAACCATCCTGTCTTCTGTCACAGACCGTTTTCATCATTTACAGTTTCCTTGCACAGTACCCCTTACGTATTTCGCTCTTTTCTTCTTCAGTCGTTTTCCCAACAACTCAGTACAAAGAATTGCCGAAACGAACGGTGCCAATGAATTAGAGAAGCGCAACAGCGTAGTGTGGAAGATCGTTCAGAGGCGCTTGCACTACCAGTAACACCGCAGACCTGAGCTCTACTAGTACTGTCGGGTATGAATGAGCGCCATTAACGAACGCGCGTCGCCCACAGATCGTTCGCAAATAGCTGTCGTGTAGTGACTGCGCGATTCGCGTCACGGTGTTTGTTGACGGCCCCGCGCGCTGGTCCTTCTGTGCGCTGCCATCCATCGATCAGCCGTCTGCGGTTCCCTGCGGTCACGGAAGCATCGACTCGCCGGCGCGACCTATCGACCGCCACAGATGTGATGTGATGCGGGGCGGCGCCGCCACAGGGCTCTGCGGTTACTGCGCAGCGATCCGCCCACACGTCAGCACATCCACTCTGCCATTGACTGCAGCAGACCGTGGGGTTGGTCCGCATAGCTCTTAATGCGAATTCACATGCCGCCCGGGAAGGGAGTCTGCAACATACCCCGTGTACCAAACCTCAGAATAGACACGAATCCGTAAAACACCTTAAAATAAATCGCTATTACTCAGTTTGACACACTTTATTTCTTTGAATATTGAAAATCGAGAGCACGGCTGACACTGAATTCAGACGAGGAGTGCACCCTAAAGCCGTTGGTCGTCTGCAGAAAATAAAACCACTTCGGCGGAAATAACCGACAGTTTGTATATCCTTACTGAATCCTTGTCTCGATTACGACTATCACCTCGTTCTCGGAACATGGCCTTTGATTTAGGTTCTGCGAATGTGGTTTAAGATGTTTTTCGTCGGTACAGACCTTAACTCACGTTATCTGCCGTTGTAATGTTCAGTCTCTGCTATCTTTTCTGCAACAGCCAGCCGGGGTGGCCGAGCGGTTCTAGGCGCTACAGTCTGGAAACGTGCGACCGCTACGGTCGCAGGTTCGAATCCTGTCTCGGGCATGGATGTGTGTGATGTCCTCAGGTTAGTTAGGTTTAAGAAGTTCTAAGTTCTAGGGGACTGATGACCTCAGATGTGAAGTCCCATTGTGTTCAGAGCCATTTGAACCATTTCTGCATTAATCTTAGCGTCGATCGTAGTTTCGTCACGCTATGTGACTTGGAATCTCAGTGCTAAGTGGACGTCCATTAATTATGTGAGGAGTTTCTGTAAAATTTGGACGCCGCCCATCTCCAACCCCGACCCCCACCCCCACCCCCCCTCTGCCCCCTTCGTGGGGGCATTCAGTTAGATGTGGTGGGATCCATCCATCCTCCCCCCCCCCCTCAAGTAAGGGTTAAGGCAAGTAATGTAAAAATAAGTAAAAATGAATGTTTTATTCCTTTTAAACACTGATTAAAACAAGTTAATAAAATCGTGTTTTATTTAGAAAGTGTATTAAACAGAGTTTTTAACGTGTGATTAAAACCGATATTTTAAACATACCAATCCTGAGTAGTATTAAGACGGACAGACATACGAGCAAAAAGGCTCCACGAAAAGAGTATTAACTGTTTCGGAGAATCCATAAAAACAAACCTTTTATTCATTTATGCATTAAGTGTCATTGGCCCTTAACTTACCTTGCAGATGAAAGAGAACATTGTTTGTACCTTGCTTTGAACTGTACCATTACGTAGCTTTTCGATCCCTTGATTTATCTAATCACTACCAGAGTTCTTGTCGGTTAACTTCGGTTTAGCTTCCTTCCACAAACGCATACGTGTTTCGATTAGCCGGCATAAGAGACACATTATGAAAGTTTTGATACAAATTGATGTTGAACACTATAATACTGGCTTTGTATTCGATGCAGCTCATCATGACTGACACGCAGTGATTTGGATCAGCGCGGCAGAGAATGCCCCGAATGGATCTAACACTTCGGAGGCACGTATTTAAAATCGGGGAATGTCGGGCATGCACACACGTAAAGCATTTTCAGTTCCGTTCAGAGAGGCCATAAAGAATGGGGAGCGCCGTAATAATCTTTGTATTTGGAATTAATTATACAAAACAAAATGTTATCCGTATAATAATGTATATATGAGATTTGGCGGGATTTTGCCGGATCCCTCGACCCCCCACCCACGTATTTTGAACTCGCGTAATTAATGAGCATCCCCTAACATAGCAGCCTAATCAAAAAGTCTCGGATTCGATCCCCAGTCAATCCTAGGATTTTATTTGTCACATTCCGTTTCCTTCCACTCTGGCAAAGCTTGTTGATGTGGTAAATGCCGAAATGACTTTGGTTCAGAATCCACATTAAACTGTAGGTACTCTTACAACGGTAAAGCACTGTGGTGTTCAAACCAATCTTCTGACTGTAGATTGCTCTACTTTACTATGGGGATAGGGACAGTGTCCTGCCTAGTTTGTGCCAGGTCTCCAATGGAACCAATCTTCTGATTGACAACTGCCCTACTTTACTATGGGGGTAGGGGCAGCGGCCTCCCTAGTTATGTGTCAGGTCCCCAATGAACCCAATATTAGAAGCAACCTCCGAGACGAGCGTCACCGAAGTGGCTTCGGCGGCGGATATGTGTAGCGACTGCAACGCCGCGGGTGTGCGGCTAGCCCACCCGCGACAGGCCCCGCCGCTACGCCCCCGCGGTGCTGCAGCACAGCCGGTGTGCCTCAGTGTCGCGCCGCCTGTATTTCTGGCGCGGCCCCACGCTGCGACCGGCGAGGTAGCGTTCTCAAGTCCAAGGTCGAACTGCTGTGCGTCTTCCCGTGTCGTCACAGTGGTCCCGCATCTTAACTGTGAGCGACACTCGAGTTTTTTGCGGTTTGATTCTACAAGTCTTTGAAATTTCTGTAAACACATTATTTCCAGAAATCGAACAGACAAATAAGGGCAAACATTAAGACAGGAAATAAAATTCGAATACAAGTACCTGAATTTTGCCGTTTGGGAAGTGCTATCGCAGATGGTAACAGAAGTATAATGTATATTAAACAATCGCAGTGGCAAAATAGCCGTTCAGAAGACATCCACCTTGATATACGAGGCCGTGCTGAGAAGTAGTGACTCCGAATTTTTTATGTGAAAACTCGTAAACCATTTTTAAATAAAAAACTGTTATTACCATTTCACATTTTATTCTACATCGACTGGAATATGACTACTCTGCAATTAAGTGCCTGGCAAAAGGTTCACCGAATCACCTTTAAGCTACTGCTCTACCGTTCCACTCTTGAAAAGAGCGCGAGTAAAACGAACACTTAAATCTTTCCCTACCAGCTCTGATTTCTCTTATTTTATGATGATGGTGATTTCTCCCTATGGACGTGGGCGGGAAGAAAATATTTTCACACTCTGCCGCAGAGGAAAATGTCGCAGTTTCAATTATGTGCCCCCCCCCCCCCCTCCAATCCGTGTATCGTATCCGTGGCAAAGTCTCCCTTTTTTTCGCAGTAATACAAAACGAATGTCCTCCTTTGGACTCCTTCTATGTACTCTGTCAATCCTGTGTAATACGGATCCCTCGTCGCACAGCAGTACTCCAGAAGAGGGCGGACAAGCGTAGTGTAAGCAGTCATTTCAGTAGACCTGTTGCATTTTCTAAGTTTTCTGCCAATAAATCGGAGTCTTTGGTGTCCTTTCCCCACATCATAATCTGTGTGATAGTTCCAGTTTAAGTTGTTAGTAATTGTAATCGCTAAGTATTTAGTGGAATTTACAAAAAAATGGTTCAATTGGCTCTGAGCACTATGGCACTTAACTTCTAAGGTCATCAGTCCCATAGAACTTAGAAATACTTAAAACTAACTAACCTAAGGACATCACACACATCCATGCCCGAGGCAGGATTCGAACCTGCGACCGTAGCGGTCGCGCGGTTCCAGACTGAAGCGCCTAGAACCTCTCGGCCACTCCGGCCGGCTGGAATTTACACCCTTGGGATTTGTGTGATTTATCGTGTAACTGAAATTTAATGGATTCTTTTTCATGCTCATGCAGATGACGGTTTTCATGAATTAGAGTTAATTGACACTTATCGCACCACACAGATAGCTTGCTTAAATCATTTTGCAATTCGTTTTTATCATCTGATGACTTTACATGACGGTAAATGACAGCATCTTCTGCAAACACTCTTAAGGGGGCTGCTCAGACTGTCTCCTATTCTTCATCTCTGCATACGACCGGCGAACTCATTTCTCCCTACGAGAGACGAGTTTGTTGATGCTGTCAGTGTAGAATGTTTAACTTCGTTCACGGAGCAACAACCTCACCTCTGCTCATCAGTATGAAAGTGAAGTCGGCGGAGGTGTTCTTGAAGTTTTGGAAACAGATGAAAATCAGGTCTGACCAAGTCGGGCTGTAAGGAGGTTGATCAGTGACAGTGAACCCAAGGCTTATAGTAATATGCATGACGTGTAATACAAACTAAGAAATTCGGAGGTATTACTTTTCAGCATACCCTTGCAGACACAAGGAATGAATTCATCAAAACATGTATTCAAAGCGTTTTAAGGAGGGTGTAGCTAGAAAGAAGGGAAAAGAAACAGCCGGCTCCTAGTAGCGCTCACAGCCCGAGGGTTCCCTACAAATTGAATTATGCTCGCAGATAGTTCATCTATACTTTTTAAGGGTCAGTTTGCGAATAGCAAAATATGACATAAATTGCCATATCTTTTGGCTGCGTTGACTGGAGGTTAAATTTTTAACGCTGCCAATCTTAGAATTTGACATAAATTTCGACCTGATACCCCTGCGCGTTGCCGAGGAGAAGGTGTCTTAACAAGGGCCAGACAGATGGAGAACAAAGTGTCCCATGAAAGTTCCGTTTTTGCTGGTTGAGTACGGGACCCTAAGAAATGAGAAGCAACAGAGACGTGGATATCGAGAAGAGCCACAAAAGCATCCCGGACTGAAAGGTAACTTAGTGCACAAATATTAAAATAAATTAAAGCGGAAAGCTCGTTGATTAACATGATACAGTGAAGAAAAGCTTTTTCATTAAAAAAATCTTGGTAGGAAAAATCCCGGGAAAGAGTATACAAAAAGCTACACTGTATGGTACATATTATGGTGACTTGACAGAGAAATAGCCGGCCAGTGTGGCCAACCGGTTCTAGGCGCTTCAGTCCGGAACCGTGCGATCGCTACGGTCGCAGGTTCGAATCCTGCCTCGGGCATGGATGTGTGTGATGTTCTTAGGTTAGTTAGGTTTAAGTAGTTCTAATTTCTAGGGGACTGATAACCTCAGATGTTAAGTCCCATAGTGATTAGAGCCATTTGAACCATATGAACACAGAAATATGGCTACATCAACAAGGCGGACGTGATAGTGGTGGTGGTGGTGGTGGTGATATGATTATTTGCAAAAACAAACAAAACTTTATTTAAATTAATGTAGGATAATTTCGGACGTAGAGCCATTTTTTAGTGGACAGGTCGGTGAATGTACAGAATACGACGCCCAAACAATAACCACAGCGTCTCATAGTGCATCTATGACACATCTCACGATTGGTAACACATCTAAGCATGGCTCACGCAAATCTGAAAGCTCTTGCCGATGAACCAGCAATGTGTGCCAGAACACGGAAACAAATACACTGTTTCGGCGGAAATATTCTCGACCTTCAGGAAATGAAAGACTTGTTGGCATCTGCACATTGCGTATCGTGGGTGGACCCGTACTTCACCGACAAAATTCGGAAGTTGGGGAGATATTTTCAAGCATATTCGTACAAGGGACCTGTTTTCTCCGGTGGCACGCTATTCAGTAATTGAATTTTCTTTCAGTTATCTTCCCCATTAATGTTTGTATCCGTATTGCACTGAACATATACATTGTGTGTATTTGGGCACCAAAATGCATACCTTAGGAGCTACGACCACTTATTCATCTTCGCGTCTGTGAAAAAATCTCTTCTATTGAACAATTGCGCATGAGGTATGCACTTTGGCCCATGTTTATTGTACTTTTTTCTTGTTTTGCTCCGTTTTATTACCTCTCAAAATATTTGTTTTGACACCCTCTACACGCAATACTATAAATGTGACCGTATGCCTTGTGTACCTCGTTTGGAAACAAGAGCATCTACCCGCGATAGACAAAGGTTGTGGGTTCGAGTCCCGGTCCGGTAGACAGTTTAAATCTCCACGGAGTTCCATAATGCATACACTCCGCTGATTATGGAAAAAAATTGTTTCATTCACTCAAATTACTTGCTGTTGGCAACGATAATGCCCACTTCATCCGCCCCTGGTAGCCGAGTGGTCAGCGCAACAGAATGTCAATCCTAAGCGCCCGGGTCGGAGATTTTCTCCGTTCAGGAACTGGGTGTTGTGTTGTCCTAATCGTCATCATAATTTCATCCCCATCGAAGCGCAAGTCGCCAAAGTGGCTTCAAATCGAAAGATTTGCACTCGGCGAACGGTCTATCCGACGGGAGGCCCTAGTTACACATTTCCATTTTTATGCCCACTTCACTCTTCACACTCAAGCTTGCATTCATTTTCGCTCTGTTCTCTTTCGGGTTTGTTTTTCCAGCAGTGTTAGCTGCACGTTAAGTGATACACAGCAGTGCTGATGCTTTTATTTATTTTTGGCTTCGGTCATCAAAAACCACACAGCCAATACAGTTATAGAAGTGTCATGTTAATACAACTGCAACTTCCACACAGAAACAGTAAAAGGGAGTTCGATGTAAAAACATATATTCTTAATGTAAAATAAAAGCACGCAAAGACGAACACCATACAGCCAGATAAAGTGTTAAGAACAAAGATAAATTCATAATATAAAGCAAAAACACAAAATACGACCCAGATTTCAAACCGGGATGGTTCTATAGGAGAATGACATCCACAACAACTTTTAATTGAAAGCTGAACAGCGGCATCGTTCACAGAGATAGTTCTTAATGCAAAGTAAAAATACAAACAGACGTCACAGTCTGCAAGAACCCCACACTCGTAATAAACCTCCAGAAACGTTTGTTTAGTCAGTGAATCCATAGAGGATGGTGTAAAACAGGTACAGTATGGCTGGTCGTGCTCTCCCATCCGAGTTTTGCAGAGACTAAGGCAATCTGTCCTTGGACTATCTTAGAAAGTCGTCATGTAGGATTCTACCGACCTGTTTTTCCGAGAAGCTCTCGGAATTTGGATTCGTCGCAGAAGCAATATCAGCGCCATCGAGTTCTCTGTAAAGTGCAGTTCGGCTTTCTAGATTAGAAATGGTGAAGCAGGAAGCTATATTATTCTAATAACGTTCGAAAGGGATGCTGTAATGATGTATTTACTTACTAATCAGCAAAGACAGAGAATATCGACAGAATCAATAATGATTAATTGAGAACTAATAATTTCCTGAGAGCATGATATTACGACAGAATTAGATCGGATGGCATCCTAACGGCGACAAATATGGCGCGCAGCCTTTATCTCTTACTAACACTTGTGATATTTCGTAGTGGTACGTACATTTGTCATTATTCATGTATTTATTAAGATGATCGATTTTTGGCGTTAATATTGTTGTAAGTAATTATGACCTGTACGCTTCTCCTAATGTCTGTAATGTAAAAAGCAAATTTTCTTAGCAAATATTTGTTAAGCATGATTACCTTCGCTCCACAATAACTGTACTTCGTACCTAATTGCGTCGCTGCTAGCGTAACGGCCGTTCTCATGTCTAGGCATAACACCTCACACCACCTTCCACTGGCTACGCCATATGGTCCACGTGCTCTTTCAGCCAGCGTGGGAACCGAAATCTTACTCCCAACTGTGAGCATTCTGCAGTACCGCTTTGCTCACTGAATCCTATATTGTGTCTGCACCCGGCCAGTGTGGCCTAGCGGTTCTAGGCGCTTCAGTCGGGAACCGCGCTGCTGCTACGGTCGCAGGTTCGAATCCTGCCTCGGGCATGGATGCGTGTGATGTCCTTAGGTTAGTTCGGTTTAAGTAGTTCTAAGTTCTAGGGGACTGATGACCTCAGCTGTTAAGTCCCATAGTGCTCAGAGCCATTTTAACCATTTTTTGGTATCTGCTGACGCGATACAAAACTGGAAAACTGGAAAATAAGGAAAAACTATGTGGCTTGATCAGAAATAGTACCTTAGAAGTTTTCGAATCTGACTGGTTCCATGGAAGGACAAGATCCACTGAACTTACAGGTCAAAGCTGGATACCTACGTCTTTCAAAATTTAATAGTTCACGAGCA
The DNA here is from genome assembly GCF_023864275.1 of Schistocerca cancellata. Taxonomy (NCBI): domain Eukaryota; kingdom Metazoa; phylum Arthropoda; class Insecta; order Orthoptera; family Acrididae; genus Schistocerca; species Schistocerca cancellata. The sequence continues at coordinate 562,079,388 of NC_064626.1, read as the reverse complement.
AATAATACTTACATTTATCGAACCGGTGAAGTAAAGCAGTTACACTTGTAGGAAAGGGGTAATTCCTCGCAAACAATTTCTTCTACGAGACCGCTTGTGCGGTCGAGTAGTTGATACGCGCCAGTATGACGTGGTTCGGAACCCCCAACGCCGTTGTATCCTGGTCACAGTGTCCGGAAGCAATGATTTTCAATCGGTACAGGTGGGCGGGTAGCACCCATGTCCCAGCCTCATGTTGATAAGAGGGCCAACCGACGTCTCCTAAGATTCACTGAAGTGAACTAAGAGAGGTTCCATTATATCGCGGCCAGGTGGCCGTCTTTACAGCGCTGCGATGCGTGCAGTTCCCAATCCCACTCACGATAAGCAGCTTTCGTGACAGTCGGGTTGAAATCCATTTAACGGATCTGTGTTGGGCGGAACTACCGTACCGTAATGCTTCTCTTAGCGAGGCCGTCAGTAGTTTCATTATGGTGTCCTTTTGTCCGAAGTAAGAGGACGTCGGTTCCCAGTGTCCGCTCGCCTATTAAGGCCTCCAAGACATAAATGTTAGTCTGTTTATTAAACTCTGGGTGTTGTAGTTTCTGCAAGACATTTTGGAAGTACGTGAAGATGAAAATGAGATGGAACGCTAGCGTGCAATAGTAAATAGCTTCCATGACAGCCAGTAACTCCGCCATGAAGATAGACGATTCAGGTGACAGTGCAAGCGTGTGGTACTTGTCGTTAGAGGGGCTGAAGAGGACATATCGCACATCCGCCTGGCTTTTAGAGCCATCCATGAAGATGCCAGCATACTGTGGCCAATGTTGGGGAAGGCAGTGCTCCTGGTCGTGATTAATATTCGTCACCTTTCTGAAATCCGATGGCAAGCCACCTTTTCTCATAACAGAAGTGTAGACAGGTTTGCTGACTAAGAGTCTCCCTATATGCGCCTCGTGTATGGGATCACTGAACGCAATAGAAGAGCGGCAGAATACCAGTCGTGTGTAGGTATTTCCACAGGAACAAAGGTAATGAAGGTAACAAAACGAATGAATCGTAAAAACATTATCACTGTGTAACGAGCCATCCAGAAATCACGGTTTTCGTATACCAAAATACTGAAGTATCCCTGAAGAAACAAGAAAATTTTGTTGTTTCAGTTCCGGTTAGCTCCGCCGAGACTCCTAGCGTACGTGTATGACTGATTCATATACAACTTTCCCCAGTGAGGACCATTTTAGCAATCCTCAAGCATTTTCCTTGCATAGCCATTGTTTTCGAGTTGATCAATATTTTAGTACCGTAAGTTCGTATTACTTCGTTAGTTATTATCACCTTATAGTCTGCGAACACTATTGCCATGGTGAATATCTTATTCATGCGATGTGTGTCTTGGTTTCGTCTCTACCCAGTCGTGGAAGATGCAGGGGGTGGACAAAAATATGGGAACATCACCACGTTTAATACGGTGTAGGAAAACCGTTGGCATTCAAAACAGCTTCCAGGCGTCTCGGAAAGGAAAAATGTAGGTCCTGTGGGGTTTCAGTAGAATCTTGTGCCATTCGTCTCGCAAAACAGTGGTAAATTCAGGTAACAAAGCTGGAGGTGGATTACGATCACGCACCCTTCTCTCCAAAATAGACAAGAAAGGCTCAATAATATTGAAATCTGGAGACCGTGGTGGGCACTGATGATGCAACATTTCATCCTCGTGCTCACAAATCTAGTCCTGGACGAAGTGAACTGTGTGATGAGCGGGGGCCATGTCATCTTTCAACTTAGCACCACCTTTGGGGAAGAAACATTCTACCATGGGATGGCCGTGATCAGCCAAAATGTGCATTATAATCTTTGGCAGCAATGCGACCTTGCAGAGTAATTCTGGACCCACGGAATTCCACGATATGCCGCCCGAATCATCACCGAGCCCCAGCCACGTTTCCCTCATAGGACGTAAAACTCGGCCACGAGCTGGAAACAGAGGGGAACAAGACTCATCGGACGAAATTTCTTTCTTTCATTGGTCCATAGTCCACGTATTGCGGCTTCGGTAACACGTTCTTCTTTTGCGGGCACTTGAATAACTGATGTACGATTTTGGAATTCCAGCTGGTCCTGCAAATGCCTGCTTACGGAGCTCGCTTCGTGTTTTGGTGCTGACAGGATTCGCGAATACGACATAAAGTTGTGCAGTGACTTTTGCAACTGTCGTCCTCTAATTTTTCGTTACAATCCTCTTTAATCACCGTCTGTCGCAGTCATCCAATACACACAACTGTGAGCACTGTGACTTAGCCCACTATCTACGATACGCTCTCTCTTGTAACATCAAACACTGCAGCTATCTTGGTGACCTTAAGCACCCGCCATACGAGCGCCAACAATTCGCTCACGTCTGAATTCACTTAGCTCCGACACACTGCACTCATAACTATTGGTAGCACTGTTCTGATCACGGGTGGAACTTGCGAGTATTGAGGACGTTCCACAGTGTCGTTCGTGGTGAAATGCAACAGGGCAACCTGTAGTCTTGGCTAGCATCTGCATTTATGTTAGGAATAGATTGCTCATTGTTTTTCCAATTTTTTGCCGAACCCTTGCATCATCAACGCATACAAGTCAAAGAAGAAACGTGGTAAACACAATTTTGAGGTATTAGTCACATCACTGTTTGATCGTACAGAGCATTGGAGACGTGTTTCGATTTTTAGCAAATCTATGCGTTTCTCATTGCCGCTGACACTAATGTTTACACCGTGAACCATTAAAATTGCATCTGGAAGAGTAGCATGTAACTAAATTTACTTGCGTGCATATATAGTGTAATGGGGATAAGTACATGACAAATTTTTGTAGGTGATTCGGAGACACCCATAGTGCGACATCAGTACACAGAGCTGCCTCCTCTGGCAGCAACAGGAGCTCCAACTTAGGTCGGCATCGAGTCGATTAGATGACAAATACGGACACGTCATTCCACGATGTGTGAACTTTATGCCGGAGTTCAATCCGTTGTAGTGGCTTACATGTGGTGGCGTGCCAATCTCGGTGCAGCGCATCACCAGATGTTTCCAGAGGCCTAGATATCTGGAGAGGGTCCTTGCTTGTTGGAAGATACTTTCACGGAGACCCTAGAGACAGAGGAAAATCATACGTCAGAAATATAACGGCTGCTGTCCACATTACTCGCTACGCGAGTCAGAGGTGAGCATATTGTGTACCCAGTGGCACCTTGTACCATCTTGGCATGTGCTGGGTTCTTCTGATGGCGGCGAATGAGGTCTGGCAACCTTCGTTCTCCTCGGATACCCCACAAGCGGATACGTCCATCGTGATGTAGGCAGAAGAGAGGATGTGTTTCCGCAACCCTTGCGTTCATTGCTGTCGTTGGGCGCTCCACTGCTCTCGCTTCAACGGAAGTGCCGCTGACAGTCCGTGGCGCTCCACACGTCAGCACATTGTGCGTACGGCTACACTTCCTCCGCGAAGGTTCGTGACATGTGACAAGGCAGAACGAACAATGGCTGTTATCTCGGATGTGATCGAATGGGACCGGTGAAATCGTGTATGCCTAGGGCCTCTCTTAACCCATCGATACTAATTCACACGAGTTGAGGGATGCCAACCAATTCGAGCAGCAACAACAAACCACAATATCGATAGCACGCGTTCCTCTGCTGTAGAAATAAGACATCTGCTAGTAAAATTTTCTCCACCTCACAAGCAAACAACAGTTACTTACGGTATCTCGACAAGAAACCCTTTTCCGAATCTCCAGGATGCCTTGCCATGAAGGGCAACAAAATGACAAGTAGAATATCGTCGACGTACCGCTTTGCTGTAAGAAAGCCATGGACGACAACCAAAGGGGTGATGATACGAAAAGAAAGGATAAAAAGGATACTCCAGACCATCTCTCCTCGCTGTCGGGCCATATGGCGGGCGATTGTCAGATTGGTATCCCACCTCTATTTGGGAGGGGGGGGGGGGGGGTCTCCGGGAACGTTTCGGCTGGTCATCTGAGCACAGTTCGAAGTGGGACTAATCCTGAAGACAGTTCTCCTCCAGTCAGTGATGTTCCAGGCCGAACACGAGTCTGGAGGCGTCTCGGACTGTCGACCACCATATGACCGGACAACCAGGTTCAAAATGGTTCAAATGGCTCTGAGCACTATGGGACTTAACATCTTTGCTCATCAGTCCCCTAGAACTTAGAACTACTTAAACCTAACTAACCTAAGGACATCACACACATCCATGCCCGAGGCAGGATTCGAACCTGCAACCGTAGCAGTCGCGCGGTTCCGGACTGAGCGCGTAGAACCGCTAGACCACTGCGGCCGGCGGACAACCAGGAGTGATGGTCCAAGGTGCCATTTCCTTTAATAGGAGGACCCCTTGATTTGTCATCCGCCTCACCCTTCCAGCACGGCGGTACGTCGACGATATTCTACGCTCTGTTTTGTTGCCCATAATGGCAAGACATCCTGGGCTAACAGGGTGCAGCTAGATAATGCCATCCTCCTCCCCGCCCCTCCGTACGCGGTGAATGTTTCTGCTGCTTTCTTCGTGCTTGCCAACCCCTACTTCGACCAGCAATGTCGCCGGATCTCTCCCCAACTGAGAACGTTTGGAGCATTATGGGTAGAGCCCGCCAACTAGCTCGTTATTTTGATGATCCAACCCGCCAATTGGACAGAATTTGACACGATGTCCCTCAGGAGGACATCCAACAACTCCGTCAATCAATTCCAAGCCGAATAACTGCTTGCATATGGGCCAGAGGTGGACCAACTCTTTATCGACGAACTCAGTTTGTGAAGCTCTTTCTCATAAATAAATCATCAATTTTTTATGAAATTGTAATCATTTGTATGTCTGTACGTGTAAATCACATTTATCGGTTTTCGACCCATTCGGATAATTCCTTAGTGGCGCTTCGGCCTTTTTGCCTTTAGATTTTAAGCAGAATATAGCTGACGTTACTTTGTGCGGATGCAGTACGCTTTGTGCCAATTGGAGATTTTTCTTGCTGCCCCTTCGTATTAGAATATCAATGTGGAGCAGTGTATACGTCTCATCTTTGCGGTGCTGTGAGAGCTAAACTGGGGCAGTACACTGTTTCCATGCTTTGTAAAGGCTCAGTTGAAAACGAAGTTAACGGGCAGTTTTTTCGGTCCTTGCTTTGCTAATCTAAATTTCAGTTCCTATGCCACCCCTGAGTGTCCGGATTGAAATTTTTTGTGTGATGTTGCCATAACATACTCCATATTCATGAAACACAGACGTGAAAAAAAAATATAAATTTGGAATGACACTGTTGACGTGGGTATCTCACGGTATAGGGTTCGTCCAGCTAGCGGAAAAGCTGTTCTTCCGTCCAAATTTGCCCTCTCCTCTGCGCGTAGCGGAGAGTTGTCGTATGTGTATTTGTGCTACGTAGGCGAGTTAATGGATACGTGTATAACGTAATGTTGTGTTTGTGTTGTATGATGATGATGATGATGATGATGATGATAGGAAGAGGATGATACCTGGTGCCTGCACTCTGCCTTCTGCTCTAGAATAGCAGAAAGGGGGCGCCGAGTTTAACGTCCCCATCCTACGGACGGATCGCCATCAACAGTGTCACATGCCCTCAGTTCATGAAACACTGCTGATTTGGAATTTAAATTTCGAAGGAAATGTAACACTTACGGCAGGTGTAACAAGAACAGAAAACATGCACACACATACAGTACATTAGTTTGGAATTTAATCCAGGACATTAACGAAAACACAGGTGATCAGGAACTTTACGCCACCACCAGCATTCGAACCGACGAAGCTCCAGAGTCGAGCGCCACCACACAGGCGCGCGTTGGTGAACTCGGCTACACAGGCGCGTAGCGACATTTTAAGCTAGAAAAAGAACCAGAAATGTTTCAGAAAACACAGGAAACCGACGCAGGCAGGGAAGGAGACGACCCAGACGACAGCGCCGCGGTGGGGCGTCTATAGTAAGTAGCGAGAGAGCCCTCGCTGCTGCGGGCTCGGCCGCTAATGAGCCGCGGCGCCGCTATTCTCAGCAACTTCCGCTTCCGCCGCCACCGCGCCGCCATATTGGGTCGCCTCTTCCTGACAGCGCAACCCAGCAACAGCTCTCTACAAGAATCGCTTCCGCCGCGAGCTGCTGGGTCAAAACTGTGCGCATGTTACAGTTTAAAGCTAGCGACAACTACTAAAGCGGCACTAACACGCACAATATTTACTGCGCAATACTAATTATTGCGTCCGCCCCTTTAGCTGAATGGAGTGCGCGGCTGACTCCCGTCGGGATAGGACTACACTGCCCAAAGAGAGCAAAGTCGGACTGGGCGTTATATTTAGCAGGACATTTTGCCTTCACAGTTGGTCTCCCTGTTTTAATAGAAATAGTTTTAATTTGGCACTTATGGTAACTACAAACTGCTGAGTCTTCTTCTGAAGATAATCTTCTGCCAAAAATGTGGAAGTTCTTCGCTACACAAAATAAACAGTTATCTATTCTTCTGGGACGGAAAACGAAAACATCTATGTAACACTTTCAAAGTAATAAAAATAATCTTTAGGTAAGTACTAATAGTTCTGATTTGAACCCACTTTATCAGGAATGTTTTTTTTCTTGAAAAACATTTCATGAAACTATTATGTACCTTTGGCCATTCAGGCGTTTATGAAAGAACACCCTCTCAGCTTTGCATTATGGACTGGAACTGCAAAGTAATATTCAGCTAACTGCAGCAGTTCCAAATTAAATTCTTTACCAAGGCAGAGTCACATCTTTTAACGAATTTTGTGAAATTTTGTCACTTGTCTGCCTCGGTAGCTGCGCAGTCAGCTCGGCGGGATGCGAACCGAAGGGACGCAGGTTCGATTCCCAGCCGGGTCGGAGATTTTTTCCGGTCAGGGACTGGATGTTGCTTTGTCCTTGCGTTCGTATCATCACAATTGACATTACAATGTTCAGATGGATGTATGGGCACGTCTCCAAAGAAAAAAAAAGAAAACAAAACACTGATCAAAGAATTTACACCCATCCGCCTTCACATTTCGCCACATAAAATGTCTGTAGGTTCTGAAGCTTGTTCCGATGTTGGAACATCAGCTAATGTCATTCACTGAATGTGCTTTAATTGGGTTAAAATTCACTCGTCTCTTTCGCATGTTTAAACACTGTAGGACCTATGGCTGTCTATAGCATATCGATATGTCGGTTGTCCTTTAAAAGAATCGATATATATCGGTTACACCGTTCAGAATGACAAATCGATATCGAAATGGCTGTTTCGAGCGCCAATATATATATTTTTATATTATATTCTTTCTAAATGTCCCGTAAATATTTGAAACTGTTCTGTTGAATTTGTAGTAGAACGTAAATTTACTTTCACTGTCTGAAGGAGTATTATTACTTTTTGAGCTTTCATCACGTCCGGTCTTTGTCTTCGACTGTGTGAAGCAAGTATAGATGTTGCCCAAAGTAGTAGTCAGATTGCACTGTGAAGTGGCGGTTTGAATGGAATAATAAGATTTCCAGTATGAAGAAATAGCACACCAGTTGCGTTAAAAACAATTTTTAATGCATGAAGTGTGCTATTTCTTCACATTGGCGCTCTTCAAAAACCGTTGCTGAAAGTCACAGAAAAAAAAAATCAGACAAAATTGGTATTTGGGGTGGGTACAGAGGTGTGTGGGGGGGGGGGGGGGGGGGAATGCTAGCGTAATCGGCACTCGGCACTACCAACAGAAACTGCAACGTTTAACTTCACCACACAATTTTGACACTACACCTGATAGTCGCTGGCGTTGTCAGAAATGAAGTGTCCAGGACAAATCCGATATGTGACGAAACCCAACGACGGTCCCGATGGACACCTTTTAGTGTGCCACTACCATGTGGTTACCATTACTAGCAAAGTGGTTATCGCCTAGCGTGAACGTGCGTTGTTTTCCTTTCAATTCTTGCCCTAAGGGGTACAAGCAGGCTGCTAGGTTGTTGATGCACAGAATACCTAATAATAAATCAGTATTTAAATACATAGCTCTAAAATTGGTGGTATATTTACAAGATGCAGCCGATATTTTTATAATGTGGTACTTTGGTACAGTTGCCATCGATACTGCGATACATTGTTACTTTTCCGGTTGATAGAGTGGCGACAACATTTTTTAACTGTCTTTATATCGGTCTCTGGATAATTTTAAAAATATCAAAAGGCCTAATACGAGCAACGCGCCTCGCTTGCTCTATGCGTAGCTTAGTTTTCACATAACGTCTTAGGCCGTTCGACTTACAAAGAAAAAAAAACACAGGACCCAGACAGAAGAACAGTGTTTATTGGTAAATCTGTATATCCTGATGGCATATCTCCTATTCCTCGTTACACTTATTTGTCGCGCTTACATCATTACCTTGGAACGGCCCTTAGTTGCGCTTTCTCTGCTTCATGGCTAAAAGGTGTAACAAAAGGCGAACAGGGAGGACTTGCATGTATTTTGCCAGACACGACCGAGTCGGACTTGTCAGGATATAATCGGACACCTGGCAACCCTACCTACAGATGACGTCTCGAGTACTGTCAAATACGATAGTTAGAGTACGTTTTGTGCTGTGCGTTACGTGCACATCGACTTAGGGATAATACGGGGCAACAGTTTTACCGGCGCAATTAACTTGGGCAGCACTGGCCGGTCAGCTGGTACAGCTAGCCTGCAGTGGCGTGGCCAGCTGCAGTTCACACGTTCAAAGAGGCGAGCAGAGGAGCAACACAGCTTCGAATGTCATTTAAATTTTAAGCAGAATGAAACAATACACTGCAAATCTCCCACAATACGCTCCTTAGACGACTAGACGAAAACCGCAACATGTTATCGTTTTTAATCTAACGTACTATTGTAATTAAAAACAAGACTGATGAAAATTCCTGACTTAACCACAGGGTGATTTTTCTGCATAGCCCGCATCTCGTGGTCGTGCGGTAGCGTTCTCGCTTCCCACGCCCGGGTTCCCGGGTTCGATTCCCGGCGGGGGTCAGGGATTTTCTCTGCCTCGTGATGGCTGGGTGTTGTGTGCTGTCCTTAGGTTAGTTAGGTTTAAGTAGTTCTAAGTTCTAGGGGACTGATGACCATAGATGTTAAGTCCCATAGTGCTCAGAGCCATTTTTTTCTGCATAAGCTATGTGTAACGTAAGAGAGTATTGAAAGATTTCACCGTATAGTTAAATATTGAAGCCAGTGAAGATATTACTTAGTCAGTCGTCTGGTAATCACTTAGCTCCTTCGTTATCCGAATCCGAAAAATACATTTCAGTTTTGGAAGTATCACCTGCTACGTTGATAACGGGCCTATCAACAACAAAATCCACGAAGCCAACCAGGCGCACTATTTTCTCTTCTTCTTTTATGACGAGCCTTTCTATATCCCTCCAGGGTTCTGCAGTGACGTGTGAAAAAGCTGCGTGCGTTAGTTCCAGTACGTCTGACAGCTTAACAGTCTTGTTCTTCTCGGACCAAACCCCGCAGCTTGGCTTCAGATAAGGTCTGTTGGGTTCATATTGTAATGGTACAGTAGCAAATGTAAAAATGCAGCATTTGCATGATGTGCTCTATGCTGTGAAAATGATTGGTTTTCATGTTTCTACGACACTTATCTACCTCTGTGGTGTAAAATGATGGCATAGTCCAAATAAAGAGAATTTGGTTTTTCATATTTGCCTTAAAAATTAAATTGTTGTTTTTTTCTTAATTTAAACAACTTTTATGAACAGTGTTTCATAAGAGATCGATAATTAAGAATTTGTATTTGAAATGGAAACAGGAATTTTGCGTCCAATATGTAATTAGAAACAAGAAGACGTGCATTATTCTTGAAAAAATGATGAGTTTTATAGTACGAGATGTAGGTATTTCAAATTGAGCGAGAAAAAAAGGGTACTGGAGAGAACTGTACCAACGCACAAGTAACCGCGTTTTCTTCACATTCCATTACACTACCGACTGCGCTACAAGTTCAATCTTGGCGTTTGTATCAAATTCTTTATATACAACACTGGGAAAACTTCAAAGCCGATTATCTCCGTAAATTTGTGAAATACATTAAGAACAACTATTTTCGGCACCTTTTAACCGTGTTCCACGAGCTTGTTTTTTAAGGAACAGAAAGCAGCCTCAGCCATTTTTATACTGCGCAGTAACAGCGCGATAATCAGAGCACATCGCTGCAGACTGCACATGATTTTTGAAATAAAAACTACGTAGCTAAAGGGTGATTATGAAAAGCATTGTTGGCTGTTAATACATTTGAATATCTTAAAGTTTCATTTAACGTAACTTAGTAATAATATATCTAATACATAAGTAGGCCCTACTTCCAACTGCGTAACCACACCAGTGTACGTGTGACACGGCTTCTGATCAATAATCGCGTTTGAGTTTTTTATATGAGTTTATTTTTATGATGAACCGATTATAGAAGGTGGTGCACTCGACCTGGTGATGATAGCTGAGCTGCTCCACCAGATCTGCTAACGCGAAAAACTGTCAGCTGTGCGATGTGCTTTCTTCCCCACTTGCCCAAAAGCCGTACCCGAAGTCTTTGGCTGATAGACGACACGGCGATCGGTCTGGCCCAGTTGGACCTTCTGTGGCCAGAATGGCGGCGATAAAAAAAAAAAAAAAAATGTGACCGTCTGAGATCAGTATTGACGGTGTGTGCTATTTATTGAAGAAGACGGCGGAGCTTTGAAAATGTTGACGCTCATTCTATAGATTGCGCAATATCCTGTACCGCTTAATGGTGGTACTGCACAATCAATACATGTCAGTTCCTGGTAATTCCGAAAGAAATTCAATTCGCTCCGAGTGAACTTCCGCAAAGAACTGAAAAAAAGTAAGTGACAAAAGATCATAAGGCGGGCTGGAAGATGTATATGAATGCACCATTTAGTACTTCGAAGAAATGAAGTTTGTGATTGATCAGCAAACGCCAGATACCCCGTTGTCCACAACAGCAGAGTAAACTGAACATTATGCTGACATGACAGAAGGCAAAAAAGTTTACTTTACTTGTAGCAGTTGCCAGAATTGGCAAATTCAGTTATATGGGACAGTCAAATGACAATGAGACAAGTGGAAAGAAATAAATGAACAGTTTATTATTTCAAAGGTAATCGCCATAACTGTTAATACTTTTCCCACACTGAGGCATAAGACGGTGAGTGCCTTCATGGAAAAATGTTTGCTGTTGCCTATGGAACCGTGATTGTACGCAGGCGTGCACCTCTGCGTCCTAAGGAAATAGACGGCCATCTCCAAACAATTTCCATGAAGGCATTGACCGGCTTGTCTCTCAGAGGGATAGATTTATTAACAGTTGTGACTATTACTTTTGAAATAATAAAAGAGTTTACTTACTTTCTTCATCTATGTCTGCTCCTCGTAGATCAGCTGTCGAGTGGGCACGCATATTCATTCTTCTTGCAACAGTTGTCTCAACACAGTCTTAAGAATATGTAACCTGTCACTCACCGTAATTGTTTTATTTAGTTTGCAACAGTTGGTTGTAGTAGATAAATACTAGGAAACAATATTTAGCCGTTAAATTATACTGTTTACTTGTTTAATTTGTAATTTGTTGTTTCCTAATCCAAGCTCCCGTTAGAGAGACCCTGGTTCAGTGACCTTAATTTACTGGCTTTCGGAAGGTGCACATACAGCCATCTCAACATTGGAAATGTTGTACTACAGTTAATTCTGACAATTCCGAGTGTAGAATACTTTAAGTTGTACACTGGTACGATGTTACATAGGCTTAACAAAGGACAGATTCGGACATAAAATAAATTTTACACCCACAGTATAATTAAACGAGAACATAACTGAAAATTCACAGAAATATTCGTCTACTTGTTTCAACCATTCGACAAAATATTCCCTTGTAATTTTCAAGGCAAGCAAGTCACTCACAATGCACATTTATGTCGTCACTATTGTGTCATTAATACTGATTGTGCGAGGACCACAATGGCAGCGCTTTTACTATCTTTGGTGTAGATCCGTAATGCTTGTAAGCGTTCTTCAGTTGGAAGAGACCTTTCTTCTAAAACAGGATGTGAGTGCCACTTTCGGCTTACTATGTGATACGCATTTGTACCTTAACAAATGTGTTCTACTTCAACCGCTACCATCTCAAATTTCTGGTATCCTGCTTCGAAGGAAAATTAGGATTTATCGTCATGGCGACGAGAGGTCATTAAGACGGGGCACAAAATCAGATTGGGGGAGGCAACTGGCCGTGCCCTTTTTAAAGGAACCATCCCGGCATTTGCCTTAAGCAATTAACTAGGGAAAATATAAATGGCCGGACGGGAATGTGAACCGGTGTCCTTCCACCACTGCGCCATATAAGGCGATTCTTGTTCGTCCTGTTGTGGTGAAAAACATCATCAGGCAGTTGTGCAAACACGGAAAAAAATTTACGTGCACAGAATTTATCTTTGGTATCATTGTATTGGCGTGTGGTGAACAAACCTGAAGATGAAGATAAGTACAGCGTGTCTGATTGTTATACGAGGCCTATTCAGAAATTACCCTCCGACTGGCTATTAGAAATAAACAAATGCTGCTGCGAGGGATTAGCCGAGCTATCTAAGGCGCTGCAGTCAAGGACTGTGCTGCTGGTCCTGGCGGAGGTTCGAGTCCTCCCTCGGGCATCGGTGTGTGTGTTTGTCCTTAGGATAATTTAAGTTAAGTAGTGTGTAAGCTTAGGGACTGATGACATTAGCAGTTAAGTCCCATAAGATTTCACACACATTTGAACATTTTTGAAACAAATGCTTCAAGCTTCCTGGTTGTAAAAGGACATGTTGTGTCCGCCAGCTGACTGTTGCGTTCGTCAGAGTGTAAGCAGCAAGCAATTCAAAAGGTCGATGTTAGTGTGTTTCCTGCCAGTCGCGAGGTGCGTTCTGTCATTAGTTTCATGCAGGCAGAAGGGTTTATTTCCGCAGAGATTGATTCGTCATCGATTGTATCGTGTGTGTGGAGACGGGGTTATCAGTCATGGCGTTGTGTGGGAGTGATGCAGAAAATTTGAAATGGTCGCGCACATGTACATGATCGAAGTGGTCGAAGAAAATGTTCAGAAATGATTGGCGAACTTCTGTAAGATGTTGAAGTTGTGTGTGAGAGACGTCGGTCCAGAATTTCCGAACTTTCTGTAGGTGTGCCTCAGATATTAAGTACAACCCTCTGTAACATTCTCACAGAGAGGTTAAACTGCTTTAAGTTTTGTGTACGATGCGTACCAAAACGTATAACCAATTTTCACAAAGTGAAAGAATGGGATCGGCCTTGAAATTCCTTCAGCGCTGCCATGAAAGAGGAGAAAGACTTAATCGTCACTCGGGATGTGATATGGAAGCAGTATTTGAATTCTGAAAGTAAGGAACATTCCGAACAGTGAAGACACACATTCTCCCTGTAAACCTAAAAAAATAGAGGCAGACAATGCTAAAACTGTAAAATGATGGTTATAGTTTTTTGGCATTGAAGATGAATTTTCACGGAAGAATTTGTGAGAGTGACGCGTGAGAATACTGTGACATGACAGGTTTCTTGTTAGAGCCTTACGAAACTCCGTAGGTCAGGCCGAAGTTTTAAAAGCGCGAGATGGTTACCGAATAAATAATTCTCCTTCAAGACAATGAGCGACCCCACAATGCAAATTGAACCAAGAAAAAACTCGTACTTTTTGGCTGAGAGGCTTTTCAGTTTCTCCATGAAGTTCAGACTTCGCAGCAAGTGGCTCTCTTCTCTTCCCCATGAAGAAAGCCTGGCTAGTTGCACAGCACTTCGCGAACGACGATGACCTCAGCGATGCTGTCTACGGCTAGCTGAGGCGCCAGACCGCGGCACTCGTTGATGAAGGGGCAAAAAACCCGGTCTCCCCGTACTACAAATGTTTGCTTCTCCACATAGTCGCCACCCAAATTCAGTGTCAGCATATACGTCCAGATTGCATACAAAAAACTTTATATCGTTTCCTTTTTTCAAAAAGCAAGTCGCAGTTTTATTTGGCAGCAACATTCGTACGCACACCACTTCTTTTTTTCCCACCTACTTCTTACCCCGCTGTGGTTGAAATATAGTAAACAAAGACAACTTTGGCAAACAAATCATTGAAGCAGGAACAAATAGCAGACACAGCTAAAATTGGTTTGTTGAATAATAATGACGTGTTTAATTTACAATAAACATATTCAGATAGTCGCAATAATAATGTAGAGAGATAGGTAGTTACATTATGAAAACACACGAGAAAATGGAAAAAGAGTTTACGAGCTCATTTTCACATCGATATCGCTAGAGCTAATTTGGATAGAATCCGAAAAGAAACCGGCCGTGGTTCTGTTAAACGAGATGTTCCTTGACGCTGACCGCAGAAAAGAGTGAATGTAACTTTATTTGAACCCTAATGCTATAGATTAGCATAGCAAAAAAATGGCTCTGAGTACTATGGGACTTAACATCTGTGGTCATCAGTCCCCTAGAACTTAGAACTACTTAAACCTAACTAACCTAAGGACATCACACACATCCATGCCCGAGGCGACCGTAGCGGTCACGCGGTTCCAGACTGAAGTTAGCATAGCAAAGTGACGCATTAGGGCACCGGAGTAGTTTTTAGGTTAGTCAGGGGTCAAATCTCTGTCCGATTTTCCAATTTCAGATTTCATTGTTTCCTGACATCACTCAACCGATCGCCGTAAAGGTAGGCCTAAATCTTGTTCCAGGCTCTCACAACCGAGCAACATCTTTCAATCCGATAATCTCGCTGCCAACGGGACTTTGAAACTTATCCTTATGTCTTTCTCTTCAGAAAACAAGTTCAGTGCCTGAATCAATAGCTCGGTTCGTCTCGCGGTTGGTTGGTACCAACATGAGACAATATCGTCTTCACACCAGTTACGTCGTTATCGCTGGCCGCAACTGTGGGTTCTTTGATTTGCTCGGTGAGGTGACACATTTCACTACAACACATTAAATGTTAGTTCACTTTATTACATAAATGAAAAAAAGATTTACTTAAGTTTGACACACTTCTTTGCCACAGGATTTCTGTATTGTTTACAACTGTCACTGACTGTTAAAGCATCACTTCATGCACAGATTAACAAACTACTCTTCTGAAGTGCAATGTGTCACATTTAAATGAACAAGTCCATCAGTAACTTTAACTATCACGTTGCTCGTACACTGCCAAAGGCCTTGCCGTCAGATCACCGAAGTTAAGTGCTGTAGGGCTGGGCTAGCACTTGGATGGGTGACCATCCGGTCTGCCGAGAGCTGTTGGCAAGCGGGGTGCACTCAGCCCCTTGTGAGGCAAACTGAGGAGCTACTTGATTGAGAAGTAGCGGCTCGGGTCTCGGAAACTGGCATACGGCCGGGAGAGCGGTGTACTGACCACATGTCCCTCCATTTCCGCATCCAGTGACGCCTATGGGCTGAGGATGACACGGCGGCGGGTCGGTACCGTTATGCCTTCATGGCCTGTTCGGGAGTAGTTTAGTTTAGTTTTGATCGTATACTATGATGTTGACTGCTGTAGCGGAGGTCTCGAACTGAGGCAAAGCTCTTCGTAGTTTGTCACTATATTGAACTCAGCGTGAGGGCGCTGCAGTGCTAAGACGTCTGGTGTGGTCTCCAGGAGCGCCTCCTACACGTTGCTGCGGATGGCAGTCCTCACTGATATCTGTGGTTTGCTAACTTTGGTTTGTCAACGCGATCTCTGTATGATACCCCAACACACTTTATTTTCCTTCACGTAAATAGAAAGTCGATAATAATAACAACAACAGTTTTGATCCAGAGAGAATTTCAGTATGATGCGAAAAGTGGCAATTAGCACTAAACACAGAAAAGTGCGAGGTCATCCACATGGGTACTAAAAGAAATCCGATAAATTTAGGGTATACGATAAATCGCACAAATCTAAGGACTGTCAGTTCGACTAAATACCTAGGAATTACACTCAAGAGCAACTTAAATTGGAAAGACCACATAGATAATATTGTGGGGAAGGCGAAACAAAGACTGCGCTTTGTTGGCAGAACACTTAGAAGATTCGACAAACCCACTAAAGAGACAGCCTACGTTACACTTGTCCGTCCTCTGCCGGAATATTCCTGCGCGGTATGGGGTCCTTACCAGGTGAGATTGACGGAGGACGTCGAAAAAGTTCAAAGAAGGGCAGCTCGTATCGTGTTATCGCGCAGTGTCACCAATATGATACGCGAATTGCAGTGGCAGTCACTGAAACAAAGGCGGTTTTCTTCGCGGCGAGATCTATTTACGAAATTTTAATCACCAACTTTCTCTTCCGAATGCGAAAATATTTTTTTGAAACCCACCTACGCAGGGAGAAATGATCATCATAATAAAATAAGAGAAATCAGATCTCGAACGGAAAGATTTAAGTGTTCCTTTTTTCCACGCGCCATTCAAGTGTGGAATGCTAGAGAAGTAGTATGAAAATGGTTCGAGTAACCCTCTGCCAGGCACTTAAGGGTGAATTGCAGAGTAACCATGTAGAAGTAGATGTAGTTTTGTGTTTGACTGCACGTGAACCACCATTTTGCTACCAACATACTATACCTTCACTTTGGAAATACTTTATCTTGAGGGATGTCAAATCAAACGCTTTTCAGCTGTCTAGTTTCCAAACTTCTTTTATTTGGCGATTTACTACGCCATCTTCAGTCTCCAGACAACGTGTAGGAAGATCCCACCTCGGTTCTGGTCAAAACTGGGGTCAGCAATACTGGTATTAGATTTCTGCTTGCTACAGTGATCAGTTCAACCATCATCTGCCGACTGACCAAAACGGAGGTGGAATCTCCCTACACGTCGGTCAGGAGCCTGAATATGACGAAGTAACTCGCCGAAACTGTTAGCCAAATAAAATAAGTTTGGAAACTAGACGGCTGAAAGGTGTTTAATTTGACATCGTGTATCGAACAGCCGAGTAGCGCAACCATCTCAGAAAAGATGGACGTACAGAGACCTCATTTTGAGATTGTTTCTTCATAAAAAGGCCACTATTTGCGTCACTCTTTGTTCGAATACTAAAAGTACGTACTTGAGGGTTTAGGAATGAACAAAACATAACTTCTTACTCATCGTTTTCCATAGATGCAACACCACCGTAACATGTATGGGAAGTACTGAGCAAGAATAATCTTCAGGTGTAATCCCTCGCCTGTTGTGATCTTCAGTCCAGAGACTGGTTTGATGCAGCTCTCCATGCTACTGCAGCCTACATCCTTCTGAATCTGCTTACTGTATTCATCTCTCTTGCTCTCCCTCTACGATTTTTACCCTCCATGCTGCCCTCCAATACTAAACTGCTGATCCCTTAATGTTTCAGTACGTGTCCTGCCAACTGATTCCTTCTCGTAGTCAAATTGTGCCACAAATTCCTCTTCTCCCCAATTCTATTCAGTACCTCCTCTTTAGTTAGATGATCTACCCATCTAATTTTCAGCATTTTCCTGTAGCACCACATTTCGAAAGCTTCTATTCTCTTCTTGTCTAACCTGTTTATCGTCCACGTTTCGTTTCCATACATACCCACACTCCATACAAATACTTTCGGAAAAGACTTCCTGACACTTAAATTCTATACTTTATGTTTGCAAATTTCTCATTTTCAGAAACGCTTTCCTTGCCATTGCCAGTCTACATTTTATATCCTCCCTACTTCGACCATTCATCAGATATTTTGCTCCCCAAATAGCAAAAAAATTCAAAATGGTTCAAATGGCTCTGAGCACTATGGGACTTAACATCTATGGTCATCAGTCCCCTAGAACTTAGAACTACTTAAACCTAACTAACCTAAGGACAGCACACAACACCCAGCCAGCACGAGGCAGAGAAAATCCCTGACCCCGTCGGGAATCGAACCCGGGAACCCGGGCGTGGGAAGCGAGAACTCTACCGCACGACCACGAGATGCGGGCAAATAGCAAAACTCATCTACTACTTTAAGTTTCTCATTTTCTAGCCTAATTCCTCAGCATCACCTGATTTATCTCGACTACATTCAATTATCCTAGTTTTGCTTTTGTTGATGTTCATCTTATATCCTCCTTTCAAGACACAGATTCCGTTCAACTGCTCTTCCATGTCCTTTGCTATCTCTGACAGAATTACAATGTCATCGGCAAACCTCAAATTTTTATTTTTTCTCCATGGATTTTAACTACAAATTTTTCTTTTGTTTCCTTTACTGCTTGCTCAATACTTCTATTACGAATACTTAAATTCATCGAGGAGATTACCCACTGTACTACCAATCCAAGTTGTTGTTCAATCTTGAAAATACTCTATTCGTCTTCAAAAATATGTACAACATGCAACGACGAGGAAAGAAAAATAGAGTGTTTATTAATTGGCGTTACAGGTAAGTCTCATTAGATGCTATAGTGTGTTGAAATCATTTAGCCGTCACATCAAGCACAATTACTATGTCAAACACTTGCAGAGAATCTCGTAATCGTAGACCTGAGTATGGAACCCCACCCTTTCTACGTCCAGTAGCGCTTCTTTACACTTGTTCTGAATCTACATTTAAATATCTGCTCTGAAATTCACGCTTTAAGTGTCTGGCAAAGGGCTCATCGGACCACTTTCACATTATTTCTCTACCGTCTCACTCACTAACAGCGCACGGTAAATACGAAAACTTAAGTCTTTCCGTGCGAACTTTGACTTCTATTACGCTATTACGATAATCATTTCTCTATATGTAGGTGGACGTCATCAAAATATTTTCGCATTCGGAGGAGAAAGTTGGTGATAGAGGTTTCGTGGAGTTATCTCACCGCAACGAAAATCGCCCTTTGCTTTAATGATTGCAGTCACAACTTGAATAACATACACTTGACAGTCTCCCCTATTTCCCGATAATGATGTAATTCTTTGCTTAGGATTTTTTTGATTCCGTAGAACCGAGGAATTGGTACCGCTGGTGGCATGCAGTTCATTTCCTGAGTGCACCCCTGAGTGGCTTCTTATCGACCTGATAGCCAGCTCCAATCTCGGCGGCTTCTCGAGCGACCTTTACTACTGTCGTTCCCTCGGCCTCGTGACATTTGAGGTGGCATCGTATGGGCCGGGATGCCGCAGCACTTGGCGGACAGACATATAGATTGTTTCCGCCTGCTTGTGTACTGTATCGAGTGTGCACCGTGCCTCTTCCTCCTCCTGTATTCTTCTCTTAACGATTATTCTGATTTTGCGAGCGTTAACAATGCAGCGGTCCTCTCTCTAAATTTTTTCTCTCAAATTGCAGGATCAATAACCTTTTTTATAGAAGCTAATACGGAAAATACTAAAATACTATTTTTTCATCCTTATGATGTAAAATAAAATCCAGTTATTTTTGATAATGCATAAATTTCTGTATATAAAGGCAGTATCCTGACTGAGTGACTCATCAGCGCCCAGTCCAGACCGCAAAGGATAGAAACTTGAAATTTAGGAATACCATAGGCGTCATTTAGCAAGGGATTTTTTGAAATTCCACCCCAAAGGAGGGTGAAATAGGGGATGAAGACTTTGTTTGAAAAATGTAGCTATTAAGGCATTTTGAAGCTAGACCTACGAGGACCGTTATTTGGTTTCTTGGTCAGAAGTAAAGAAATCCACGTTTCAACGTTTTTGGAAATTTAACCCTATGGGGGTGAAATAGTGGGTGAAAGCTTTTTTTGAAAATATATCGTTATTAAACAACTGCTAAAGTATTTTTAAAGCTACGTCTATGAACAGTGGTATTTGATTTCTCGGTTACAAATAAATAGACACGTGTTTCAGTGTTTTTGGACGTTCAGCCCCTAAGAGTGAAAAAAGGGATGAGAGTTTTGTGGAAATATTTTGTTATGAAAGCATTTTCAAAGTTACATGAAAATTTAAATTTGTTTTATCTGTTAGAAGTAAAACACAACACATATCACTGTTTTTTGGAATCTGAACCCCTAATGGGGTGAAATAGGTGGTGAAACATTTTATGAAAATATTTCATCGCGAAATATTTTCAAAGCTAGATATTTGAAAATTGGTGTTCGGCTTCTCGGTTAGAGATGAAAAAATACGCCGTTTTTTTGGAAATTCAACCCCTAAGGGGGTGAAATAGGGGATTACAAGCTTTTTGAAAGTATGTCGCTATTAAGGGAATTTCGAATCTACAACTACGAAAATTTGTATTTGGTTTCTCAGTTAGAATATAAAAAGATATATGTGTCAGCATATTTGGAAATTCAACCACTAAGGGGGTAAAATATAGTGAGTGAAAGATTTTTTGAAAATAATAATCAAAGAACTAAAAGATTGTAAGGCTACGACTTCACAGTTAGAAATACAAAAAAGCGTGTTTCAGTGTTTCTGGAAATTCAGTCCCTAAGGAAGTGGAATAGGAGATGAAATTTTTTAAGAAAATATTTCGTTACTTTGAAACATTTTAAAGCTAAATTTTTAAAAGTTGGTATTTCACTCCTCGGTTAGATACAAAGAAATGTTTGTTAGGGGTTGAAAGATTCTGTGGAAATATCTCCACAAGACAGCAAAAGGCATGACAACAAAAACTCAGGACATCAATTACCAGATCGCTTTTTGGTCAGAAGTACATTCGGAAGAGACCATGCTTAGATGGCCTTAATTAACATGAAAAGCTTACAAGGTGTTGGCATTTGTTAACAGCATAAAATTTCGATTCAATAATAAAAAAATCTTTGCTGGTCGTGTGCCTACACGAGCAAAGCATCACGTGCTAAGCTGGTATATGCAGCTATTTTATATTTTACTCAAAAAACTAATTATCACGTACGTGTTGTGTTCGTTTTCTTTCAAACCTATATTAATGAAATAAAAAACAGTGTCGTATAGTTTTTCATATTAATTAATAGCTTTGGGCTGTGCGGCGGGTGTAATAGTGGCCTGTTTACAATCAACACACCTGTGTTCGGTCGCTCCATATAAAAAACAGAAACAACCACCATTAAAGCAAAAGTAAGCACGTTAAAATCCTCTGCCTGACAAAAATAAACTTATTAATTAGTAAAAATTAAAAAGTGAAGCACCGGGAAGACATGGTCCGCATGTCATGTACACACACTCTTCAGGTCTGTAAATGATGAGAGCTGTGACAAAAAATGGTTCAAATGGCTCTGAGCACTATGGGACTCAACATCTGAGGTCATCAGTCCCCTAGAACTTAGAACTACTTAAATCTAACTAACCTAATGACATCACACACATCCATGCCCGAGGCAGGATTCGAACCTGCGACCGTAGCGGTCACGCGGTTCGAAACTGAAGCGCCTAGAACCGCACGGCCACACCGGCCGGCTCTCTGTGACAGAACCGTCATCAGAGCGCACTTGTATTGTTCGTATGTGGTGTTGTTAACAGGCTTGGTAGGGTGTATGAGGCGTGTGAACAGCGTCAGATGATGAATGATCACTGTGAAGGATAAGGAATTGCCACGAAGTCGAGTGAGGCAGTGTTATCAGCATCTGAGAGGAGTTTGAAAGGGGTCACTATCGGGTTCTCTGGTCGAATCGTGCAGTATCAGGATTTGTAGGGAATTCGAATGCGGCAGTGACGTCATGTTGGCTTCAAATGGTTCAAATGGCTCTGAGCACTATGGGACTTAACTTTTGAGACTTCTGTGGTCATCAGTCCCCTAGAACTTAGAACTACTTAAACCTAACTAACCTAAGGACATCACACACATCCATGCCCGAGGCAGGATTCGAACCTGCGACCGAAGCGGTCGCGCGGTTCCAAACTGAAGCGCTTAGAACCGCATGGCCACACCGGCCGGCACGTCATGTTGGATTGGAGGGCAGGCGTATTCGTCATCAAAGTTCCGGCCCACTACGCCTGACCACCACACGGAGCGATCGCTGCGTTGTGCAGCAAGCACATGTCTGCACCTGCCTTACGAGAAGGCGTTATGGAATCGCTGCAACATTCTGTGTCGTCGCGGCTGGAGCGTAGAAGCAGCGGGACTAAGAGAGTTACTGTCCCATGCGCAGTCTGTCGCTAACGCCACAACACAGACGACTGCGTGTGAGATGGTGCCATGACCGCAAATCATGGACTTCTAATAGATGGTGTGAGATTGTATTCAGCGATGAATCACGGTTCTACACTATCCCAGATAGTGACCACCGTTGCTGAGTGTGGTAGCGTCCTGTCCCGCAATGTTACAGAGGCACAGAGGTATTAGTCATGGCGTTTTGGTGTGGGGCCCGTCGGCTATAACTTCGTCACGGTTGTCAACTCCGGCAGGTCACGAATACCAGGCGCCCTCATGTGTTATGTCTCATACGATATCATCGTGGTACCAGCTTTCACAGGGCATTGCATAGCGCGTGTCTCTATGAACTGTCTACATGATGTTTAGCTTCTCCCGTTACCAGCAGTATCCCCACATCTATCTCCGTTAGAACGTGTGTGTGGACGTCAACTCCGTTCCAGTGCCAGGATCCGGGATATCAAGCACCAGCTACATTTATGAGCCAGCGTTCCTCTGTGCAACTATGTCTCGATTTTTTAATCACTGAAATAACATCACAAACCCTCTCAACTTTTGAAGTTTCATTCCATTTCCTCCACGCCGTGTGGATGCTTTACTTTTGTTATCAGGTAGTGCAATAACCAATTATAGACAAAGATGATATGAACTTCACGATAAAAATGGTTCAAATGGCTCTAAGCACTGTGGGACTTAACATCTGAGGTCATCAGTCCCCTAGACTTAGAACTTCTTAAACCTAACTAACCCAAGGACATCACACAGATCCATGCCCGGGGCAGGATTCGAACCTGCGACCGTAGCAGCAGCGCGTTTTCGGACTGAAGCGCCTCGAACCGCTCGGCCACAGCGGTCGGCGAACTTCACGATAACCGAATTACAAAGCGTAGCCGAAATTGACATTACTTGTGGCTGTGCCATCAGTAGGAATATGAACGTTAGTGTCACAAAATTATTCGCACTACTATATGAGGGATGTCATTCGCAACTTTCTGTTTCCCTCCTCCTCCTAGATTGTATGCATGATGTCGATGCAGCTCATGGTCGGTACGTCTTTACTGCGCGAGGCATTAATTTGTGACTGCAGTACCTGACACCTTCCTCGTATTCCGTGTGAAAACGGTAACAGGTTGCGTTATGTGTTTGGGAATCTTACAAACTCTTTTAAAATATTTGCTTTTGCGTTTATGAGGCGAAATTTCTAACCACACCAAAATTCGCCTAGGTACGTCTGGGAAACAACATGGAAGCATTGGTACGTCATATCGTAGTTAGTTTAAGTAAGCCAGACGATTGAGGTGTCTGTAATTGACTAGCAAAAATATATTAATCATAGAAAAAAATCAAATTTACACTGAGGTTCGCTGTCGATAACAGGTACAGAAACAGAAGCTGCAGGTTCGTTTTAGTGTGACAATATGAGGGGAATTCTGATCGGCAAGCTTGTAGTGCTATCCACTTTAACCCGCACTATTGGAGAACGTTGACTTAGCAGAAAGGCGACGGACGTGTGTTATTCTTGACGTGGCAGCACCTTATTTTTACGTATAGTTCCACATTACCTAATAATAATAATAATAATAATAATAATAATAATAATCAGTAGACTCCCACAGACCAGACTCACCAACAGAATACTCAGATACATGCAGATGCTCAAAACTACATATTGGATGGCACAAGTCAAAATTGATAAAAAAAAAAGCACAGGTAGATTTAGCGGACATGACAGACAAAAGCATCTATAGACACAAAATACACAAGTGGGCAGTAATGTCAGAGAAGACAGCACCTCAGGCCCACAGACCACAGTGGACCGAAGAAAGGGAGAGGGCCTGTAGCGAACAAATGAGAGAGTAGTGGAAGAACAGGAAGCACAAGTAGTCATAAATGCTTCGCGTGGGCTGATAAAGGCCTATAACGTGTGTAATAATAATTATAATAATAACGTTCAATGAGGGACAGGTATGTCAGTGAGGTGCAATAATGTGGACTCGCTGTGCGGTTCAATTGCCACTTTTCGCACGTAACGGTTATCTTTTCAAACAGTCAGCAATTGGTTTTGATTTTTCGATGACTTTACTAGACGGTAAATGACAGTATTGTCTGCGAACAGCCGGCTGGGGTGGCCGAGCAGTTCTAGGTGCTACAGTCTGGAACCGCGCGACCGCTACGGTTGCAGGTTCGAATCCTGCCTCGGGCATGGATGTGTGTGATGTCCTTACGTTAGTTAGGTTTGAGTAGTTCTGAGTTCTAGGGGGCCGATGACCTCAGAAGTTAAGTCCCATAATGCTCAGAGCCATTTGAGCCATCTGCGAACAATCAGGTCAGCTGCTCAGATTGTCTCCTAAACATTCATATAGATCACGAACAGCAGCTTCTTCTCGTGAGAGGAGGGTGCTCGTAATCTGCATCTACATAAATACTCTGCAGTTCACACGTAAGTGCTGGTAGAGGGTTCTTCGGATCACCAGGAGCGTTCCTTGGGGAACGCCAGATATCGATTCTCTTTTAGTCGATGACGTCCTCCCTCGGGCATGGGTGTGTCTGTTGTTTTTAGCATAAGTTAGTTTAAGTAGTGTGTAAGTCTAGCGACCGATGACCTCAGCAGTTTGGTCCCTTAGGCATTCACACACATGTGAACGTTTGAACTAAGTATAGCGTAGAATGGAAGCAGCCGCCGTACTGAGACTGTGTGTGTGTGTGTGTGTGTGTGTGTGTGTGTGTGTGTGTGTGTGCGTGTGTGTCTGTGCGTGTGTGTATGTATTTGCAGCCAAAGTAAAAGCACATTATATATATGTTTTCTCTGGTTTTACTTTCTTTTCTGTAGGAGTTTTACTAAACAAAAATACGCGTCAGGACAGTTCATTCACTTAGTAAGAGAGAGCCATCGAGGAACTACGCCTACTGTGTAGAACAAATGGGAGGAAATGCTAATCACAATTCAGTGTGCGCCTGCCGGTGAATGGCAGTTGGCAGACGTATGGAAGGAGACGTTGCTTCTGCTGGCGTATTTGCAACTGCGGAATAGACGTGCTGATGTCCTCGTCCACTGCCAGTCTGTCTCTCAGCTGAGAAGAAAAGTATGTCACTTGGAAATTTTTGCAGAATGATGGCGAAAACTTTCATTTCGTCGTGTAGAATGAGGAAATTTTTACTGGTGCGAATTCAGCTACCTTGTAAGGAACTTTATACAGGATATAATAGTGGCAATTACATGGAACAAAAAAAATAAACATTTCAATCATTTTTTTGCTCGTATCAGTAGAATTTGACAAATGTTACTTTGATTTATAACAATTAAATCTATTGTAACAAGTTCTAAAATAACAGCGGACTCCACACGACAAGGAAACGTGCACGGTTGCCAAACTCTCCCCTAGCCTTGTCACGTACAACAAACGCTCAGAGAATGCTTCAAATGTATTTTTGTGTCTTTAATGTGAAAACTGGTTTTAAGGACACTGCAAGAATCATCGAACAAAAAAATTCTCGCACTCTGGCTTCGGCATCCTAGGTGCCGCATTATTCAAGCTGACAACTTGGATTCAAACTCCGGTGCGACAGCTACAATTTTTCTTTCTATGTATTTTCTAGGCGGCGATAAGTTTCGTTTCAACCTTTACATTGAGCAAGCAGTAAAAAAGGGGAAGAAACATTTGGAGGAGAATTCAAAGTTCAGGGAGAAGAAATAAAAACTTTGCAGTTTGGTAGTGACACCTTTATTCTGTATGAGACAGGAAAGAACTTGGAAGAGCAGCTGAATGGAGTGGACAGTGTCTTGAAAGGAGGATGTAAGATGAACTTCAAAATAAATTAAGCGATGCTGAGGGAATCAGATTATTAAGTGAGACACTAGAAGCTGTGGATGAGTCTTGCCATTTGGGAAGTGAAGTAACTGATTATGGCCGAAATAGAGAGGATATAGAATGTAGACTGGCAATACAAGCGTTTCTGAAGAAGAAAAGTTGTTAACATCGAAGATAAGTTTAAGTTTCATGAAGTCTTTTATGAAGGCATTTCTGTGGAGGGTACCCTCGTAAGGTTGTGAAACACGGGAGCTGAGTAGTTCAGACAAGAACAAAATGGAAGCTTTTGAAATGTGGTGCTACAGAAGAATGCTTAAGATTAGATGGGTAGAGCATGTAACAAATTAAGAGGTACTAAATAGAACTAGGGAGAAAAGAAAGCCGCGAGGGATTAGCCGAGCGGTCTGGGTCGCTGCAGTCATGGACTGTGCGACTGGTCCCGGCGGAGGTTCGAGTCCAACCCTCGGGCATGGGTGTGTGTGTTTTTCCTTAGGATAATTTAGGTGCAGTAGTGTGTAAGCTTAGGGACTGATGACCTTAGCAGTTAAGTCCCATAAGATTTCACGTACATTTTTTTGAGAAAAGAAATTTGTTGTATAACTTAATCAACGGAAGGGATTGGTTGATAGGACACATTTTGAGACATCAATATTTTGTCAATTAAGCATTGGATGGAAGTGTGGTTAGGAGGAAGGGGAGAGTAAAAATTGCAGAGGGAAACCAAGAGCAAGTTCAAATAAGATTGCAGTAGTTATTTGGAAACGAAGAGGTTTGCACAGCATAGAGTAGCGTGGAGAGCTAAATCAAAACAATCTTCTGCTCGGACTGAAGACTGTAAGAACAACACATTCGCTGATTTAGTTTAGATGTTAATAATAACAACAATAATAATAATAATAATAATAAAATGACTTTCGTGGTCAAAGATATCCTGCATTACGGGGAAATTGTGTTAGTTGAGTTTAAAACTAAGTCGAAAGCAATCAGTGAGGCTGTTTCCAAGTAGAAACCATCGGGTCTTCAGGCTGTATGATGACAATCTCCTCTACGATTGACGTCAGCCTGAAAAAGTCAAGAGTTCGTTTTATGAGCACATTATCGGAGCTATGAATGATTTACGCATAAAATATCGTAGGGAGAAAATCAGAAATCTTTTATTATCGATATTCAGAGTAGTCTTTGTACATTATTTTTGCAACCAATAAAGTACGGAATACCTTAAATGCAGCACACAAGATTCGCTTTTGTAGTCCTTGGTTCGGAATTCGACGTGGCAGCATTGCCGTACCCACAGCGGCTGCTTAGAACCCGGGCGTTGGCGTAACACTGCACTGCCCACGTTATTGCCCTAATAAAAACACTGCATACAGATAAGGCGGCGCCGCAACGAGCGCGCAGCACTTGCAGAATGTCACCTCCAGCTTCACTTTAGCTTCGCCTGAGAAAACAAATACAGTGAGGGGTGTCTATTCTTCAAACGTTAGTAATCTTTCGTTTTGGGGAGATACATGATGGAGATGGAAAGAACACAGTAGCTTATTGTATCGTCTGATGTAACCCTCAGAGCTGCTAATTCAGTTGCGGCGTAGGCAGTTATAAAAGCTGTTAAGGTGTGCAGTACCCTGCTTTCTTCTCCGTCGCTGAGTGGCCAGAGCGAGTAACTAGCAGGCAGAGGACATGAGTTCGATCACCGACACCGCAAACTCTTTTCTTTTCATGAGCTGTGAACGAATTCATTCGACATTGCGAGGGTACTTCTGGTGTGTGCCCGCCACATGTCCTCCGATAGTGCAGTTTTATGACGCTTTAGGTGTATGTTTGTAGAACAGTCTTTGTACGTCTTTGAATTCTCGTTGAAGTTGTGTGGACTGTCAGTTTAAGTTATCTAACGATGGTGTAAGAAGCCGAAAGCCGGTTCATAGCGAACTATTAAATGTTATTGTAGAACATCAAGACTGTGTAGTCAAGTTTTTAATAAACCCATTGTATCTGCTGTGGCCTCACAGTCTCCTAGAATTTGTATGAATGACATCATATTCTCCGTCGACTCTACTATTTATTACAATTTTCACGACTGCAGTTACGACCTTAGACTATTTTGAAGTGGTTGTAGTTGAAATCGGTATATTAAGACCAAAGTTAGACAGATAAAATGGTTCAAATGGCTCTGAGGACTATGGGACTTAACATCTAAAGTCATCAGTCCCCTAGAACTTGGAACTAGTTAAACCTAACTAACCTAAGGACATCACACACATACATGCCCGAAGCAGGATTCGAACCTGCGACCGTAGCGGTCACGCGGTTCCAGACTGAAGCGCCTAGAACCGCTCGGCCAAACCGGCCGGCGTTATACACACCACTGACAATAATACTTAAGGTCAAAATTGCAATTGTGGAAACACAGCTGTCAATCACTTCGTTCTTCTGATGCAAATATACCCGGAAACAGCAGGTGTACGGATTCTTTGTTGTAACGTCACGGCAACGGTGGACAGTAAACTGGTGTGTAACGTTGAGAGGTCTGATTGGAGGAACAAAGTTCCAAGGCGTGAAGTGCTAACCAACTAATTTTCATCGGTCTGTAGTTAACACTGTGACAACGGCCTGGCCGCAGTGGTAATACCGGTTCCCGTCAGATCACCGAAGTTAAGCGCTGTCGGGTTTGGCTACCACTTGGATGTGTTACCATCCACACTGCCGAGCGCTGTTGGCAAACGGGATACATTCAGCCTTTTTGAAGCAAATTGAGGAGCTATTTGATTGAGAAGTAGAGGTTCTGGTCACGAAAAGTGACAACGGCCGGGGAGCGGTGTGCCGACCACACGCCCCTCCATATCCGCATCCAGTGACGCCTATGGTCTGAGGATGACACGGCGGTCGGTCAGTACCATTAGAGTCTTCCGAGACCTGTTCGGACGGGGTTTAGTTTAGTTCTTATAGTTAACATTATTTGAGTAGTGTGTGTGAAATGCCAGTGTTTTGTTCGTTGATATGCAATTATTCTCGGGAAATGATGCTGGTGTCGCTTGCTTTCGTCGCCGCAGAAGTGCCAGACTTTGGAAATGTGTGCGTGTTGGTAGGGTGGTTAGGTACAGTGGCTGGGCGCTGTCTGCCTGGCTAGGCTATACACTGGGGAATCTCCGCTGTCCGTCGCTTCCGAGGAAATCGATAAGCGAGCGAGAGGTCAGCCAGGGCTCGGCTCCCATATGATCCCTCACACCCTCCTCGGGTTACTGCACAGCAGCGTGATTTCGTCACTATTCACCTTACGCTACGATAACATTTACGAGAGGCGTTGAAAAACAGCTCTTACGTTTTTGAAAGAAATTTCCGCCATCTGACTGTAAATTACTCTTCATTTATTTCACACAATCATGATTTCCGCGTTATAGCCACTCTCAAGTGCATGTCTGTGTGACATGTCATAATGGAAAAACGTATTTCTGTCCTTCTAGACAAGCTGTCACAGTCCGCAGCTCGTGGTCGTGCGGTAGCGTCCTCGCTTCCCGCGCCCGGGTTCCCGGGTTTGATTCCCGGCGGGGTCAGGGATTTTCTCTGCCTCGTGATGACTGGGTGTTGTGTGATGTCCTTAGGCTAGTTAGGTTTAAGTAGTTCTAAGTTCTAGGGGACTGATGACCATAGATGTTAAGTCTCATAGTGCTCAGAGCCGTTTGAACCGTTCGAACAAGCTGTCACGCAACAGGATGTGAATACATGTCGACAATACATCATAATTGTAACGTCTATGCAACCAATATGTAACTTAGCTACGACAAATATGCCTATGTTCGTCAGTGAAAATGGACTCGATAAGCAACCTGACCTATCAGTAATCGGAACCTAACCTGCATAACACCGTGTGCGTGTTGTATGAGTGTCAGTTTCACTGTCATTTAAGCCCTCAACAGATCGTTACATGAAAAACTTAAAACTAGCATTTGGATAAGCTATCTGACTGCGATTTTCAATACGAAAAACTACGGGAACAAACGAACCTGTAACAATGAATACCTAAGCTGCCTGACTGCGTTTTTGAACAAGAATTTGCAAGTGGTACAGATCTGGCTTGTGCAACGGAATTTGCGGGATTAGAGTGCATGACATGTTGTGGTGTGTC
The DNA here is from genome assembly GCF_023864275.1 of Schistocerca cancellata. Taxonomy (NCBI): domain Eukaryota; kingdom Metazoa; phylum Arthropoda; class Insecta; order Orthoptera; family Acrididae; genus Schistocerca; species Schistocerca cancellata. The sequence goes on along the minus strand of NC_064626.1, from coordinate 562,049,357 downwards.
AGTGTCTCTGTTTTGACCGTAAGTTTTGCACTCACCTCTTTAGATGACTACCTTTTCCCGTGTGGTTTACACCAATTCGCAGCAGCATGCAGCAGCAGCGGCTCAAGCTTATTGCTACTAAGAATGAATATAATAAAAAAGGAGTTCGTTTCCCATTAATTACTAAATAACTTGTAAGAAGGGATTTCATAAATTAAGTCTATTTAAAAACTTCAGAAATCATCATGACGAAGTATTAATAAAGGCGAAATGCCTCGCAATGACTGTATAGGTTCCAATAATGGCTGAGTGCCAGATTAACAAAATTATTTCAGTTTGAAAGTTAGATTAACATTTAATAACCACAGAATATTTATTAATTAGATGTGGAGCATAATTATTATTTTTTGGAGAATAAGGAGGCTCTTTAACTTACAAGCAGAACATGGGATTGTTGCAAACTCGGACTAACAATCACGAGTCTAACCCTGTAATTGCTTTTCCGCTGTGCTTCCGAATTTTACCTTGAATTCCATCTTTAAGCGTAGTTAAGCCATCTAAATCTCTCCTGGCTATATAAATCAAATCAGGCCTTGAGTGTGGTGAAAATGAAATGTCGTGTGACGAGGGTCTCCCGTTGGGTAGACCGTTCGCCCGGTGCAAGTCTTTCGATTTGACGCCACTTCGGCGACTTGCGTGTCGATGGGGATGAAATGATGATGATTAGGACAACACAACATCCAGTCCCTGAGCGGAGAAAATCTCCGACCCAGCCGGGAATCGAACCCGGGCCCTTTGGATTGACAGTCTGTCGCGCTGACCACGCAGCTACCGGGAGCGGACCTTGAGTGAGGTAAGATCTGCCAGCACCGACGTGAGGGCAGCGTGACACGTCTTCTGTCTCAGAGTTCTCGACCGACATTACTACTTCCACTTTCGCAGTCAGACCTCGTCTCACAACAATGCTTAGAATAGCGCTCCCATGTTTCGCTCTCAGATCGTCACTGTCAATACCTGAGTGCTTATTTATTACCAATCTTACACAATGCAAAGAATAGTGTTAAATTGGCTATATTGTTTTCAATGTAATGGAGAGTTCTGACACACCCCTTACGTGATTTAAGTCAAGTGGCGAAATTTACTTGTAAAAAGTTCTACATGACTGCGGTCCCAAGGAAGTAAAATGAAAAGCCCTCACGTGTTCGCAGAAAAACATTTTAAGCCGGCACATACCACTCAGTCTATGTTGATCATGTTCATAGTATACAAAACATCCCACATTAGCTTCGCATCATGGAACATTCATTGTAGTTTCATATAAATTGTAACGTTACTGAAGACTACTGTACTCTAGGCATTTCATCAATATCATACAGAGTGTCTGACTATTATAGGTACAATCGAAAGGGGTGAGTAGATTACACTGGCGTAAGTAAATAATACTAATCAACTTAGGTCCGATACCACGTATATATCTCAATATTACAACTCTGTTGTTGTCTAAGGCTACGTTTATTATGAAACACCGCCATTGGACGTACGCTACAAAGCGGTAAACTGCCCTCGCTTGATTTTATCACCATTGCAGATAACTAAGTACTGGTGAATAGGATTTCGACGACAAATGTATCGGTTGTGGCTCGCCAGTACCATCGCGTACCAGATCCCCCCCCCCTCCCAATTTAATCCGCTATATGTTTTTTGTTATTTAAAAACTTTGGTGTTGATAGTGTCGATGAACTCTGGGAACGCATTGTGGTTGGTTGTCAATGCATTCGGAATACGCCTGCTCTTTTTGAACGTGTGTGGGCTTCAGTAAAATCACTTGATAATGCCTTCCTTCACACGAACGGTGACCATGCGGAACACTTGTAATTTGTTTGTCCCCAAGTGCATATCTGCAGTTTGGATCCTCAGCGACTATATTATAAATTGCTAAACGCACATAGTCACAATAGGCCGTATCGAGGAAACCATTGATTTCCGGGTCGTTGTTTATTAAGGTTATTTGTTTCATTGTCCTCTACTCGCCCCTTTCGCTTATGCCAATAGTAGTCAAACACACTGAATAAGTGCAATTTCTAAACGCTGAACCACATTCAGTGTGACTTGCTAGTAAGAGTAAACGGAATGAGCGATCTGTATAATTATGTACTACCATTCGTGCAGATTGTGCCAATGGTGTCTGCATGTATGGTACTAAACAGACAATATCCCTAGACTTATTGCGTCACGCCGTGGAAGTAACGGGAATACTACTTCCAAAGATGATTTCTTACTCCCCGATGATCCCAGCGCAAATCTTTTCCTCACCAGCGGAACGCCCACTGTTTTTGAAACTTACAGCACATTACAACTATCCCCGACCGAGAATCGAACCCGGAAACTTGCCATTCACATTCAGTCTGAGTGTGACATTTGTCAGTAACATCCAGGAATACTAGTACAGTAAGGTACGTAGGAGGGCTTGTATGAATTTCGGAAAATAGGCGCGAAATGCGTGAATCTGCCTTGATAATTCTGTCAGTAAAATCATTGCCGACTAAAGGCAAAGGGTCAAAGTTGGAGTCCTGGTATGGCACAAATTTTTAATCTGGCAAGAGATTTTTATTGTAATGATCGCCTATCTACGCGATTGCAACACTGTACAAGAAATTGAAACTTTTTCCCACAGTAACTGTATTACACAATGTTCATTATATGCGAATAAAATTTAATTTATGCCAGACCATTGTTTCAGGATGCTGATCTTATCGTTTTTCGTCCAGTGTACTTTTGCAGTCTGCCCACACGAAATGAATACTCTTCCTTAGACCTTCAAAGGTGGTGATAGCATTGTGCGACTGCCATTAGATCACTCCTGTTAAGATGTTAGCAAATCTCGGCTAACTAAGGCATATGACATCAGCTCTGGAAAGAGAAAACAGAGACAGGTACCGGAGATGCAGTATACGCCGTGGACCGCCTAGAAACAATGTATGTCTTTTGTTAAGGAAAAGAAATTACATTTGGGTATGAGACCACACTCTCCGTTTCTCAGTTTTGGAGACTCACGCACACACGCACACACAATTTTCGACGCCCCATGACAGTATGGAGCTTGGTGATGATATTCATTCACGTTTTAAGTACGTAGAACCGCTTTCTGCTATAATCCTAGGGGCGGATGTTACGGTAACAGAGACCTGGCCTCTTGCTTGCTTATTGATTTCTGTAAAAGCAGCTGACAATAATCTATCTTCCGTTCTCTTCCTACTTCTTGGGAGGTCTGAATGTAATATCTTTCGTGTAACTGATAAGGAAAAATATCGAAAATGACTCTTCATTGCCTATTCGTGTCATATGATATCTAAAACATATTGACAATGTGGTTTCTGAGTTGAAAGAGACATTCAGTGGACGACATGCACTACAGTGGAAGCATCGGGTTTTAGTGAAATCAGCAATACTATCGTTTCGCTTTGACTAGTGACGTCATTCTCACCAAAACTTTTTAAAAATGAAGATTGTGCTGAGAGACTATAGCGTAGCTTGAGGTCTAGGTTAGGTTGAAAGGTGATAGTTCCGACTAATCTGCCGTGACAATATTCAGTTTCAATTTATACATCGCACTTTAAGCGGCTGTATTTACACCTTCACTGAAAACCGTAATTTCCTCACTGTGTACTGATGTTACCATGTTATTAATAGTGCATTTGAAGCTGTTAATAACGAGACCCAGAAGCAAAAGCGTCATATACCGGTCTAGTTGCCGGTAATTTCGCAGTTAAAGTACGGATAATTGTATGACGTCGTAGTCGTCTTACTCTGTGCGGAATGCTGAGAAAAGCCGCCCAGTTGTTTGAGTTGCTGGTCAAGACTGATGGATTTGATTGCATCCTTTGCTGCCTCTGCAACATAATAATTGTGCTGGTTGAGTTTAGTAACAGAAACAAGTGAGACGGCGCAGTGGGTATGGTTTGAGCCAGTGCTCTGTCCGTAATGACCTAATCGTCAACGAGACGCTAACTTCCTTCTTTTCGGATTACACCTCTCAAAGCCGCGCGAGAAGCGTTGCGCCTCTAAAGGCGCGGCCTGTGAGTGAGGGTGACATCATGTCACGTGATTACGTCATGGCCCGGGAAAAATGCGGGCTAGAGTAGTTGCCAAAGAGCGGGCATAGCAGTTGTGACCAGCAAGAGGTTTTTGACTATTTGCTGTCCCCGTAGACCGAAGTATGCCACTACAGAATTGATAAGCAGAGCGAAAAGTTATGGCCAGTCTTATCAGGCAATGAATACGCTCACTGCTTTAGCTTGCAATGGCAGCTCTTCCTCGAACGGGGTGCTTCTGGAATAAGCAGTTCTCAACGCTCTTAAGACGCAAAACGAGATTTACACATACCGTTCCAAGAAAGTTATTTACGAAGCTCCTGCTTGCGCATCTAAATTTGCAGATACAAACGGAAATGCTCGGCAAACTCCAGTGGCATACGCTGCGTAACGGAAGAATTACTGTTAAAATTCGTGGACTGTAGTTTCCAAGAAGAGTCCGACAGCATCTTACCTCTATCCACATTCCTCCCCATAAATTAACAGAGTATAAACTAAGAGGATTTAGGATTCTAAGGAGAATTAGCGACAGTCGTTTGTCGTGCACACTATTCTTGAATCGAATAGGCAAATTGGAGAAGGACACTTCGTAGAAGTAGCTACTGACACACACCACAGTGTGGATTCGGCGGTATAGATGTAGATACGTCCGCTTTCTACATTTTACTTGCTTCTGTAAATGTTGGTATATACACTGAAGCGCCAAAGAAACTGGTATAGACAAGCTTATCCAAATACAGACAGAATACGGCGCTGCGGTAGGCAACGCCTATACTAATACAAGTGTCTGGCGCAGTTGTTAGATCGGTTACTGGTGCTACAACGGCAGGTTATCAAGATTTAAGTGAGTGTGAACGTGGAGTCATAGTCGATGGGACACAGCATCGCCGAGGTAGCGTTGAACTGCGGGTTTTCACATATGACCATTTCATGAGTGTACCGTGAATATCAGGAATCCGGTAAAACATCAAATCTCTGACATCGTTGCGGCCGGAAAAAAGATCCTGCAAGAACGGGACCAACGACGACCGAAGAGAATCGCTCATTGTGACAGAAGTGCAACCCTTCTGCAAATTGCTGCAGATTTCAATGCTGGGTCATCAACGAGAGTGAGCGTCCGAAACATTTAACGAAAGATTATATCGGTATGGGCTTTCGCACCCGAAGGTCCACTCGTGTACCCTTGATGCCTGCACGACACAAAGCTTTATGCCTCGCATGGGCCCGACAGCACCGACATTGGACTGTTGATGACTGGAAGCATGTTGCCTGGTCGAACGAGTCTCGTTTCAAATTGTATCGAGTCGATGAACGGTTACGGGTATGGAGACAACCTCATGAATCCATGGACCCTGCATAATAGCAGGGGACTGTTCATGCTGGTGGAGGCTCTGTTAATGGTGCGGGACGTGTGCAGTTGGAGTGATATGGGACGCCTGATACGTATAGATACGACTCTGACAGGTGACACGTACGTAAGCATCCTGTCTGATCAACCGCATCCATTCATGTTCATTGTGCATTTCGACGGACTTGGGCAATTTCAGAGAACAGTGTGGCACCCTGCACGTCCAGAATTTCTACAGAATGGCCCCAATAACACTCTTCTGAGTTTAAACACTTCCACTGGCCACCAAAGTTCCTAGACATGAACATTATTGAGCATATCTGGGATGCGTTGCAACGTGCCGTTCAGAAGAGATCTCCATCTCGTTGTACTCTTACGGATTTACGGACAGCCCTGCACGATTCATGGTGTCATTTCCCTGCAGCACTACTTCATTAGTTGAGTCGATGCCATGTCGTGTTGCGACAGTTCTGCGTTCTCACGTGGGCCCTACCTGATATTAGGCATGTGTACCAGTTTCTTTGGCTCTCCAGTGTACGATGGCTCTGCTTACTCCCCACATGCAATGTCTGACAAGAAAAGTGAAGCGCCTAGATGACATTGGAGAATGTCAGTACAGCTTCTTACGCGTACAAATTACCCGCAGTTATGTTAATAATTGGAGTTGTAGCTGTCTGGGATATATAGAACGGCTACCAGAGGGCATTAGCATTGTTCTCGTTTAGTGTTGTTACCAAGCCTGGTAGGGTATCTAATGCGACGTCGAGAGCGTCAGATGGTGAGTGATCACTTTGAATGACATGTAGATATCGCGTATACGTGAGAGACAGCGTTATCAGCATCTGACATGAGCATGAAATGGGCATCATGGTGCGTTTGCATTTGGCCGGCTGGTCGAATCGTGCAGTATCTAGATTTGTGGGACATTTCGGATGTGTCATTGGCCCGATGTTTATATGAGAACGTGTGGGCAGACGTACTTGTCGTCAGGGCTCCAGCCGATCACGCCTAACCACCACAAGGAAGCAGCGCCGAATTGTGCACCAAGCACATCTGCGCCTGCCATCCGTGACTAGTAATGGAGTACCTGCGGCATTGTGTGACATCCCGCACCATTGGTCGGAGGCTTGGAGCAAGTGGACTATGGAATTACCGTTCCACACGCAAACTGCTTTTAACATCACAACACACACGGCTTCGTCTAAAATGGTGTCGCGAACGGGAGGCATGGGTTGCTGGTGAGTGGAGTGACACTGTATTCAGCGATGAATCGCGGTTCTGCACTACCACAGCTAACTATCGTCAGTGAGAAAGGCGGCGATTTGGGGAAAATTCCTAGTCTTTCAATGTTTTGAAGAGGAAAGCGAGGTAACTTTGGGCCCTATGGTATGGGGAGCCACAGGGTATGATTTCGGGTCACGGCTGACGGTGACTGAGGGAACACTAACAGCACAACGATGTGTCATGGACATCCTGCGTGTTGCCTCCCTAACGACTATATCGTGGTAGCATTTCAACAGGACAATGCTCGCCCGTACATGGCACGTGACACTGTGACTTAGTGCCTGATGTTCTTTATGTACTCGTATGGCAGTAAGATCTCCAGATCTGTGCCACGTACAATATGTGTGAACGTTAACTTCGTCGCAGTGCCGGTATTTAGGACAAACCAGCAGTTGCAAAGGCTGTGGGACAGCTTGCCTCATGAAAGGATACAACGGCTCTGTCACACCTTTCCCAGTCGAATCAGTGACCGCATCCAGGGCAGAGCGGTTGCAACGTCATAATAATGAGTTATTTGTAGATCTGTATCGATTTCTTAATCATTGAAATAACGTCACATCCTCTCATACGTCTGTGAAGTTTCATTTCGTTTCCTTCTTACCTTCTGGGTGCTTCACATTTTTTTGTCAGGCAGTGTAGATCGTTGCCTTGTGCAAGCCTTTCTGCTGGAAGTCTTTACAGGGACAAGTGTGTAGTGATTGTAATGACAGCGTGTTGTGGCATGGCAGTCGGCCACGAGAAGTTAGACCGCCAAAGAGACGCGGGTGAAGAAGCCCACCGCCTTCACGCGAGGCTGGTAGTCTACGCCCAAATTGTGTGCCTCTGCTCGAGCAGAGTTGACACGTTATTACATGGTTCGTTGATCCGTTCTGGTGTCGTGAGTAATGTTACATCTCCTCGGTGTGAGGAAAGCCTTGAAAAGTAAATCGTGAAACTAGCGCACAGCCTGATCGTTACCCGTCACACACCGTGAGTTGGCTTGGGGGAGAGCAGCTGTAGTCGCAGCTGACCATTGTTATTCCAGTTTTGTGTAAAATGTTCTAGGCAGTAGTAGTAGATTAGATTTTAACGTCCCGTCGACAACGGGACCGATAGATACAGCGCACTACTCAGATTACGGAAGGTTGGGGAAGGGTGTCGACCGTGCCCTTTACAAAAGAACCATCCCGGCATTTGCCTTAAGTGGTTTGGGGTAATCACGGAAGTCCTAAAGCAGGACGACCGGGCATTGATCTGAATCGTTGTCCTGTCACTGCGAGTCGGGTGTACTGACGAATGCGCCATCTCGCCTGGTAAATGCAGTTGTTGATGAAACCGCATCAGGTTTCAGTATAAGCTGCAAGTTTCAAAGAAACATGTGCACTCTTCATTCCAAGACCATGAAAGTGCGTCCCTTACCTTGAGGCGATCTGACGTACCATAAGCAGTGATTTTACAGGCCTTACTGTGTGTGTGTTTTGGGAGGGTGGGGGGGGGGGGGGGTGCGAAATTGATGGCGGATGGCAGGTTTTGTATGTACAAGTCAGCAGACCTGCAGTGAAGGAAGTACAGTCCCCATTCCCTCGCCCTCTGTGCGGTAATGATGGAGTGCCGGGGGAACAGAGCCTGTCCGCATCAACGTGTCTCCCTCGTCTCATTAAGTTTTTTTTTTATTTGTTTCTGTATGTGAACTTTCTGTTTATTGGGCCGTACCCTAGGCTCCATTGAGATTGGAGCCGCTGTCTCTGTAAGTCTACTGGTGCACATGGAAATTCCTACCTCTTTCTAACGGTAGAAAGAATGTACGAAATCGGGTTCGATTCCCGGCGGGGTCAGGGATTTTCTCTGCCTCGTGATGGCTGGGTGTTGTGTGATGTCCTTAGGTTAGTTAGGTTTAAGTAGTTCTAAGTTCTAGGGGACTGATGACCATAGATGTTAAGTCCCGTAGTGCTCAGAGCCATTTGGACCAATGTACGAAATGGGATAGTATTTTGGTGTCCTCTAAGCATATCTTATGCCCTGTCGCAATGAAATGTACCACTGTCACTGATGCTTTCGAATTTCTTAAATCTAAGTTCTGTTTATGATCAACGCAGAGCACAGAATCTGCCGTAAGTAATTTTCATACCATTCATATCGAACGGTGACGCGGTTTGAACACACCCAATCTAAACCTAATGAGTCCTGCGACAGCACCACGTGCCGAGATGAACTCGTAGCAGTTTTTTTTATTTTTATTACTATGTACTTCAAAAAGTGAAAAGAATGGGTATGCGATTGTTAAGTTATCTGGTAAACGGCTTTCCGTATGGTCGGAAGCTGACTTAAGAAGCTGAAATAGCCATGAGTCCATGGCGTTCGCTTCATGTGCTAACGCTCAGGCCCCAATGTGGCTGTGATGTCACGACGGATGGCCTCGACGCACACGGTCGTGCGTTGCTGGACAGGGCGTGCGCCAGGAAGATGACGTCACTCAACCAACGGCCGAAGAGCGCCGTTTGTGTAGAGCGCGGCACAACGCAGTGCGCGCCAAATGACTCACTCCCTCGCTGCTCATTAACCTCGCGCTGCTGAATTCATTACGCACGTAGCATCCTTTAGTGTTCGCCGCCTGTAGGTGTAACATAACACGTACTTCGTGAACGTCGCATTGAACAGTAATGACGGCTGTGTACATGACATTAATCATCATCATCAACATCATCACAGCAGCAGCAGTAGCAGTCTAACATGAGTCATATGCATCCGGGTCGCCCCTCATGTTTTCTGGCGTCACATGCCTACCACTGCCGCCCATTAAGGAAGTCGGCTGTGCGTTTTCTTACCTATTGGAATCCAGAAACGTAATTTCTACAACTCCATCGACCAGAGAACACCAATAACAGCTAGCAGCTGTATTGCCATATTCCGCTCGCAAAGTGTATAAGGCTGTCGAAGTAGTTACTGAATGCCATAGGTACTTATTTTTGCCGCAGCAGACGCTTGCCATAGAAAAACGCAGCAAATACACTCCTCCGCAAGCTGCAGAACCAAAACAAGGCCCATGGAAGAATCGTATCACGTTCAGCGAACTTAGCTAAGTACCTCCTTGAAGCAGCCGTCCCGCTAAGTACCTCCTTGAAGTAGTAGAAGAAGAAGGCTGGCAATTTGGAAAAGATAGCTACGAGATTACGGGGAGACACGCACAACCGAGAAGAGTCAATTCAACATCTCGGACGCCCGAACGATGACCAAGAACACTGAGCAGGCTCTTGCAAGGGGAGGGTCAGACATTTCGATCACCGATTTTGATCCAGTTTTGCAAGGGCGTTGTATATAGACAATAAAGAGACACGTGTTTCGGCCTCTTACTAGACACTCTAGGTTTTGAAAAAATCAAGGTCAAAGTTGATGAAGGAAAATTGTATTTTCAATGCTATACATCGAAAGAACGTCTAAAAACATTTTTTAATGTAATAGGGAGTCCACAGTCAATGTTTTTTCATGCCGTAGCTTCGGTACCAGTCATCCACTGTGTCCAGCTGAGCGAGGTCGGCAATGGAGCAGTCATTAGACTGGTAGTCTGTGTTCGATTTCTGGTCGCCTTTTCTTTTTCCTTCGATATTTTATCAGTGAATCTGATAATGGGAATACTATTCTTTCCTTTTTGTAGTACATCTTCGGGAGGTGTGATTAACAATCAAGTAAGTATATATATAATGTATTGACCGTTATTTTCATCGTGATAAGAGACACGCTAGATTGGCCATTCGTAGATGATACTCAACCGACCTGCATCATGGAAGTGACACCAACGAATTCTACCTCACTTTGTCGACCGTGTGACGTTTACTTCTTCCGACAGGCGAAGAATTTCATCGGACGACTTCAAAAATCGTGCGACATGGCAGCAAAGCAGAGCATTATAAGATAGGGTGGATGCCATTAAAATTAATGCGATGGTCTGTAACCAGTTGTCCACGCCTGTCTCCCAACATACGCTTTTATACTCTTGGTAGGCATGCAGTCTGATGCCTGAGTGATCTCTTTTTAGCAACGTGAATCATATGTTTTTCAAGGACAATGTACAGGAATCATCTCAATGCGGCGATATTCCGTTCGCGTGTTGCACATGGTGCGAGAAATATTTATGTTTTGCCTGTTTCTGTGATAAGTTTCACCCCACTGATTGCGAGAACGCTCACGAGCAGATGATCACTTAGGTTTACGCAATAATATACTTTAGATCTATTTTTCTACTATGTATTACGCTGAAAATAACTGACCATACATTATATATACTTATTTGATTATTAATCGCAAATCCTGACGCTTTACTTTTTTTAAAAAAAGGCAAAGAAAAGTATTCTGATTATCGGAGTATTATCGAATACACCGAGAAAAAATATGGAAAGGAAAAAAAGCCACAGTCAAAAACAGAGCACGGGCCAGCGTTTCGGTGGTGTAATCCTTTGACCGCTCGGCCGCCGACATTGTACTGCTAGACACACTGAACGTCGGGAACACAGACTACAGCATGAAAACACAAAGCCGTTAATAACTCCAACATTAGTAACTTTGGCATATGTGTTATGCTTATAAAAATGTTTTTAGTCGATCTTTTGATGTACAGCACTGAAAATACAATTTTCTATCACGTTTGACTTCAATTTCTGAAAAAGTAGGGAATGTCTAGCAAAAAGCCAAAACAAGTAGCTCTTTATTTTCAACATAGAACGTCCTTGCAGAACTTGACAGCGCAGTCTACTAAATTCGCAACATGAATAAAGGAAAGTGGTCGTATTACAAATAAAGCGAGTCACAGTCAGTGCGTCAGAGTAAAAACAGCTATTCCCACAACAACAACAAGAAAACGACAGGCTTGTTTTACTTGTTTTCTTTTTTCATGTATTAAAAGCTGGCTAAATTCATGACGTTCAAAAAAAAGGACTATCATTGACTTTCTCTGGATGGACTGTAGGTCCATCTTAAATCAGTTCGATTGGTTAGACGTACTGCTCACAGTCATTTAATTTCCATTACTGTTAAAATTGCGTCTTCCGCTCTAATCAGTTAGCAGAGCCATTAGAAAATTTTACGTGTTTCGTATTAATCGTCGTTGTATCATTGACATAAGTTAAAAACTGATAATATACGCCAATTGTAAATTTCCCAAATTCAGACACATCGCAAGTTTGGATATAAAAACTCCATTTTCTTTATTAAATGCCCTCTAGGCGATTCTTGTTCTTTTGTTTCTTTATTTTGCTGTCCATACAAAACTTTATCGTTAGGTTGTATGTCTTCATATTTAAGTTCGGCATTTTCCTTTTCAACGTGTTGGTTGCATGTTATTTTAGCCAAGTTGTAATCGATTTTTAGGGCTACTTTGTCTTGAAGTTTCTTCATTCTTATTTGAAGATCATTTGCAGTAGCCGGCCGCCGTGGGCGAGCGGTTCTAGTCGCTTCAGTCCGGAACCGCGCTGCTGCTGCGGTCGCAGGTTCGAATCCTGTCTCGGGCAGGGATGTGTGTGAAGTCCTTAGGTTAGTTAGGTTTAAGTAGTTCTAAGTCTAGGGGACTGATGACCTCAGATGTTAAGTCCCATAGTGCTTGGAGCCATTTGAATAGTGTGCAGTAGAAGCGAGCAGTACAGTACAGTACCATGAGCAAAACTTAGGTGGCTCTAATATGTTCCATTTTCCCAGTTTTAGAATCTGGAAACTTCTCGAAGGACTTGAGAGTAGTTCCAGCGAGAGGGAATTCACTTGCCTGACTCCTGTCTCATTTTTTAATCTCTCTGCTGATGTCGTCTAATGGAAGCTGTAACAATGACATATTCATCATTCAATATATTAAGATAAGTAACGTTTCTGAAGGGCTATTAGCGTAGATTTTGTTCAGACTGAGTCGAGCGCTTACTCGTACTCTACAGACGGTGTTTTAGTTCAAATGGTTATTGGTAACTTGTGTAGCTTGTGGATAACTATGGGACTACAAATCTACAGATCTGTGGTTCTATCTTCACACAGCTCAAAGTCTCTTTTCTGTGATTTATCACTTCCTTCACCACTGACAAATGATTTGTAAATGTGAAAAATGCCGAGTCATGGTTCAAATGGCTCTAAGCATTATGGGACGTAACAGCTGAGGTCATCAGAACTACTTAAACCTAACTAACCTAAGGACATCACACACAGCCATGCCCGAGGCAGGATTCGAACCTGCGACCGCAGCAGTACCGCAGTTCCGGACTGAAGCGACTAGAACCGCTCGGTCACAGCAGCCGGCAAATGCCAAGTCCGTTGAACTGTAGATCCTGGCTGGAATAGTCGCTTGAGAGGGCAAAGGATCACAAAGGCATACTATCATGCCTATTTAAAAACTGTTGTGCTCACATAAGCATTCAGGTTGAGGACCGATTTAACTTTTTTTTATTGTTGTCCTTGCAATCATCAGCAATCTGAATCACATAACAGTCTGCGACGCATAGGGGATTACTTCGCCGGCCGGTGTGGCCGTGCGGTTAAAGGCGCTTCAGTCTGGAACCGCGTGACCGCTACGGTCGCAGGTTCGAATCCTGCCTCGGGCATGGATGTGTGTGATGTCCTTAGGTTAGTTAGGTTTAATTAGTTCTAAGTTCTAGGCGACTGATGACCTCAGAAGTTAAGTCGCATAGTGCTCAGAGCCATTTGAGCCATTTGGATTACTTCATTTTCGCAACCAAAGGAATGTAATCGCGCTCCAGCGTCAGTTTGCTTGAAGGCACACTTACGACAGGTGCGCCGTAGGTGCAAAAAATTACTCTGAGAGAGCGTTACAAATGCAAACACTGTAATCTGGCAAGTGCGCGTGCCAGCTCCTCGCATCGACTTGGTGCAGCTGTTGCTGGCACCTGTTCTTCCGGCAGGTGCCACGATGCTGGTGAGCGGCGCCGTCGAATCCTGAATAAGGCTTTTTGGCTCAACTACTGCAGAGACGCATGTGATACATTTATCTCGCGCAGCTACCTTACTGTCACGAAAAGGAATAATCGGGGGGTTTTAGCATGAAAAAAACTATACGAAAGTTGGATGAAAGTGCAAAACAACGCGCCTACAGTAACGGAAGTGCTTGTTTGCCACCGACGGCTTTCCGAGTAACTAAAAAACATCTCAGGTTATACAGTGCTGAGACGCACCATTCTATAATTAGAAGCTAACAACGGCTGTCTCGAATCAGTTTGTACATCGTTATACTGGTGTACGCATTACTGGATATACCGACTTTTGCCGGCCGCCATGGCCAAGCGGTTCTAGGCGCTTCAGTCTGGAACCGCGCGACCGCTGCGGTTGCAGGTTCGAATCCTGCCTCGGGCATGGATGTGTATGTGATGTCCTTAGGTTAGTTACGTTTAAGTAGTTCTACGTTCTAGGGGACTGATGACCTCAGATATTAATTCCCATAGTGCTGAGAGCCATTTGAACAATACCGGCTTTTGTGACTGTAGTAGCCCGCTCTAAGCACAATGCAGCTTTACTGGGGAACAGCAGTCCAGCCTTACTAGGGTTGTCTGCGGCGCACTCTTGAGTCTATACTGGAATAGTGGGTTGGGTTAAAGAGGGATGTTCAAAGTTTATGACTACAGGCTAGTCAACCAACGTTTATGGCCACAGGCTGGTAAACTAGCGAACGAATGTAACAGTAATACGAATAAATCTAAATAGATAGGAAGTTGAAGAGAACCGGCAGATACATGGTCTGTAAAGAAAAGAAAAGAAAAGAAAAAAGGGAGACAGTTCTAAAAAAAAAGTTGTTCACTATATTTCCTTCAAAGGAATCTCTCCTGTGGGACATCAAACGCATTATCTCTGGTGTTTCAGCAGATACTTGTAATTTCGTTTTCGCGACGTGTAGTTGGTGCCAGCTCAAAGAAATTCCGTTGAACGCGTGTATTTATACGATGCGCGGCGTCTACGGAATGCGTGGGTTTTTTTCCCGTTTCAAACAAAGTGATTTGTAGATCTGAATTTTACGTGTCATTGTGATACAACGCTCCAGGTTAGTCTACTCCATACTCATTTTACCGATATGTGATAACAGGGACAGTAAAACACAAAGAATAACAAGTACGGCAGCAGTGACTGAGCAACGCGCTTTTGCATGGCCGTAGCAGTCAGCGCGGGCCAGGGCGGTGCTGTGGCCGCTGGCGTACTGGTTATTCTTCGTGTTTTGCTGTCCCTGATATCACATATCGGCAAAACCAATATATCAGTAGACTAATTTGGAAACACTCTGTGGAACCGCCACGTAGAATTCCCCTTTAAAAATCATTTTGTTTGTAACGGGAAACAAGCTGACATTTTCCACCGACACTGGGCGTAGCATTAAAACAGCGATGAGCAGTATTTGTTTGGGCTGACTCCAGCTACACGTTACAACAACGAAAGTGCAAATATCCGTCGAGATATCAGAGAAAATGCTCCTGACAACTCCGTCGGGTTGTCATGTAGCTTATTTTCAATATCCTTCAGTCCAAGCGACAAATTGTTTCTAACGACGATTAATTAGTGGATAGGGGCAAGAGTCCCTTTCAGCGACGATTTTAATTTTAATAAGCAGCGAACTCCTGTGCAGTCTGGTATGGAAATAATGCGGCTGAGGGATTTTTGGGACAAAACTCTGCAGTTAACATGCAAAGTGGGCAGGCGCATTGTCATGATGAAGGAAGCATGGGAATTGTGGGCCTATTGTTGAATACTGAACAGCAGTAACAACTACTTTTGTCTCACGCAGCTGTTTCAGAAGCCTTGTACGGTAATGACGATTGGCTGTTTGGCATTTATATTGCCGCGTGGTCTAAGCGCCTTGCCACCGTTCGCGCGGCTCCCCTCAAAAAATGGTTCAAATGGCTCTGAGCACTATGGGACTTAACATCCGTGGTCATCAGTCTCCTACAACTTAGAACTACTTAAACCTAACTAACCTAAGGACATCACACACATCCATGCCCGAGGCAGGATTCGAACCTGCGACCGTAGCGGTCACGCGTTCCAGACTGAAGCGCCTAGAACCACAAGGCCACACCGGCCGGGTCGGCTGCCCCCGTCGGAGGTTCGGTCCTCCCTCGGGCGCGGGTGTGTGTGTTGTTCTTAGCGTTAGTTTAAATTAGATTAAGTAATGCGTAAGCCTAGGGACGGATGACTAAATCAGTTTGGTCCCGTAGGAACTTACCACAACAAACGACAGACATTTATTTTATAATCGTCCACTCCAGGGAGACCATTCCTGGAAAGTGCGGCAGCTGTGTGGGACAATGCTGCCGATACCCATATCGGCCGTCTCCAGGCGATCTAGCGCATCACCTGCACTGCACTCACTCCACGGACACGCTACATCAAGTAGCAGCTGTGCAGCCGAGAACAGTCCGTTAGCCGGCGGAGGTGGCCGAGCGGTTCTAGGCGCTACAGTCTGGAACCGCGCGACCGCTACGGTAGCAGGTTGGAATCCTGCCTCGGGCATGGATGTGTGTGATGTCCTTAGGTTAGTTAGGTTTAAGTAGTTCTAAGTTCTAGGGGACTGATGACCACGGATGTTAAGTCCCATAGTGCTCAGAGCCATTTGAACCATTTTTGAACAGGCCGTTACAAGGAGTTGGTTCGACAATTCTGTGGAGCCTGCGCATACTTCAACAAACAAATGCAGAATACGCTGCGTACCCACTGCAGCAAACCGAATAATAAAGGATGACGAAACTCAGAGAAAGTCACCCCGACCAGGAAAGTGAGGCACACCGCAACCCAACCCACCGCTTGTAGGCAAAGTATTAAGCGCTGACACCATAAAACACGGGACCCCATGGAGAATCCGTTGAAAAGAGGCAAGAGAGAGAGAGAAATTGAGAAACTTTTAGTGTGGCGGTGACGTTACCTGTGCGGCAGATACTAGACTTTCTTCAATCCTATTGTGGAAAAACATCCGCTCAGAATGCTTAGCGTTTGGCAGTCGGGCTTTGTGACGCCTCTGGATGTAGCCCTATTTAGCATCAGTTATTTCGTTGGTATTCTAGCGTGAATGGCACAATGAGGCACGCTAACGCGCGAAACGTGTTCATTGTTTTTGCCAGTCAACGTCGTACATCTTTAACTCGTGTAGTTCTTGTTTCAAAAAATGGCTCTCAGCACTATGGGTCTTAACTTCTAAGGTCATCAGCCCCCTAGAACTTAGAACTACTTAAACTTAACTAACTTAAGGACATCACACACATCCATGCCCGAGGCAGGATTCGAACCTGCGACCGTAGTGGTCGCGCGGTTCCAGACTGTAGCGACTGAACCGCTCGGCCACCCCGGCCGGCAGTTGTTGTTTCAAGTCTAATTGAACGTTTGCTTTCTCTATCGCACCAGTAGTGTTACTATGATCTTGTCGTTAATACGTGCTGTGAAAATGTGTGACGCTAGCTCGCCGTTCTGCACTGAAACGCAGGCGCGCAAAACCATTAAAAAGCAACGACAAAAGATTTTGCTTCATGTCTACGAAGTTTTACGAAAAAATAAATTTCTACGGATACGACAGATTCCAGAAATAACATCTAAAAGTACCTACGGGTCTTCGTGTGTAAAGTGCATTAGCTACACCTACAGAAAACCGGAACTGTCTGCTCGGTAGGACGAGAAGGCAACATTCGTGTATATTAAGCACACGAGACGATTTTGTGACAGGTACTGTGCAGATTGTCAGCATCAATGTTTCGACATCGCCTGCTTGTTCAAGTAGTTCCTCCAGCTGCTCAGTCGTCTGAGAGAAGCAAGCTTCGCTGCAGCTCGTTCCATGTCAAGTTCTTCGGCTAAAGTCTCACGAGATGAGTTAGTTGAAAATCCAAAGTTTTGTACAAGTGCTCCGGCATTCGGGCAACGGTCGACGCGCCCCGATCCTCCATTTTAGAAGGTGAGCTCCAGCAATTGAGCTTGAAGGGTTTCCTCGTCGACGGTAAGCTTCAATTCAATCGGTACAGCCATTCTAGCACTGCATTCGTCCCGGAGCATCAAATCCATATACATTTTTTCAAAAGTTGAAACGTATTTAAAAATTATTTCCCCTTTTCCAGGTAAAATTTGACTCTTTCGTTGTTTCCGTCAATCGACACAAGAAGAATCATCACGAACACTGTAACGATTCTCAGTGTTTAAATAATAGTGATTCGAAAACCACACGACATATCGATAATGTAACAGTTTGAATAACCAGATAGCTGCGTCTGGACATCTCATTGCAGCGGAAGAAAATAATCAGTTCCTTTTTAAAAAGATCTTGTCATTCCTGAAAACCCCCTTCCAAGTATTTGTTTCTGAGCAAGATTTTTTGAATACTGTTCAACCCACTACTCGAACCATGAAGATAAAATGAGAATCTCAGATCCTCGTTGTAGAAAAAATACGCTGTCACAAATTGTACAGTGTCTTTGAAACTGAATTTAAGCGCTTTGTTTATGTTCGTAACCTCGTCTGTCTTTCTTTTCAGGTGGGTCCTGATTACTTTCTGTAATTACAACTGCGCACGCTGATGATGCTACAACCGTGGGGCGCAGATCTTAGAACAGGAAATGAATGGTAAGGTAACTTAGACTACTCCGATGTTTGTGTTCGACGCCACACTGTCTTAAGAGATACTGAGTTAGATGCTGTTGTTCACGAGTTGTTTATTAACTTTAAATGCAGTACACGATCTGTCAACAAAGTAATACACTCCTGGAAATGGAAAAAAGAACACATTGACACCGGTGTGTCAGACCCACCATACTTGCTCCGGACACTGCGAGAGGGCTGTACAAGCAATGATCACACGCACGGCACAACGGACACACCAGGAACCGCGGTGTTGGCCGTCGAATGGCGCTAGCTGCGCAGCATTTGTGCACCGCCGCCGTCAGTGTCAGCCAGTTTGCCGTGGCATACGGAGCTCCATCGCAGTCTTTAACACTGGTAGCATGCCGCGACAGCGTGGACGTGAACCATATGTGCAGTTGACGGACTTTAAGCGAGGGCGTATAGTGGGCATGCGGGAGGCCGGGTGGACGTACCGCCGCATTGCTCAACACGTGGGGCGTGAGGTCTCCACAGTACATCGATGTTGTCGCCAGTGGTCGGCGGAAGGTGCACGTGCCCGTCGACCTGGGACCGGACCGCAGCGACGCACGGATGCACGCCAAGACCGTATGATCCTACGCAGTGCCGTAGGGGACCGCACCGCCACTTCCCAGCAAATTAGGGACACTGTTGCTCCTGGGGTATCGGCGAGGACCATTCGCAACCGTCTCCATGAAGCTGGGCTACGGTCCCGCACACCGTTAGGCCGTCTTCCGCTCACGCCCCAACATCGTGCAGCCCGCCTCCAGTGGTGTCGCGACAGGCGTGAATGGAGGGACGAATGGAGACGTGTCGTCTTCAGCGATGAGAGTCGCTTCTGCCTTGGTGCCAATGATGGTCGTATGCGTGTTTGGCGCCGTGCAGGTGAGCGCCACAATCAGGACTGTATACGACCGAGGCACACAGGGCCAACACCCGGCATCATGGTGTGGGGAGCGATCTCCTACACTGGCCGTACACCACTGGTGATCGTCGAGGGGACACTGAATAGTGCACGGTACATCCAAACCGTCATCGAACCCATCGTTGTACCATTCCTAGACCGGCAAGGGAACTTGCTGTTCCAACAGGACAATGCACGTCCGCATGTATCCCGTGCCACCCAACGTGCTCTAGAAGGTGTAAGTCAACTACCCTGGCCAGCAAGATCTCCGGATCTGTCCCCCATTGAGCATGTTTGGGACTGGATGAAGCGTCGTCTCACGCGGTCTGCACGTCCAGCACGAACGCTGGTCCAACTGAGGCGCCAGGTGGAAATGGCATGGCAAGCCGTTCCACAGGACTACATCCAGCATCTCTACGATCGTCTCCATGGGAGAATAGCAGCCTGCATTGCTGCGAAAGGTGGATATACACTGTACTAGTGCCGACATTGTGCATGCTCTGTTGCCTGTGTCTATGTGCCTGTGGTTCTGTCAGTGTGATCATGTGATGTATCTGACCCCAGGAATGTGTCAATAAAGTTTCCCCTTCCTGGGACAATGAATTCACGGTTTTCTTATTTCAATTTCCAGGAGTGCACGGGATGTCTTATTTACCATTATGTTCCACTGCAATTCATTATAAACCAGATATCAGATGAATATGTTACTGCAGTGAGAATATGATAATAGAATGGATTCTTACGGAATATACAAGGTGATTCAGTTGTCTCGACCGCTGTCGCTTTATGCAACACCCAATGGTGTAGCTGGCTGTTATAAGCCATGCGCGAGTTTTTCATGTCCTCTCGCTCGCTACGTGCAAACTATTACTCCTACATAAAAAATTAGCCCGACTTTTTTGAAGGAATTTAACGTAGTAAAAATTTGAACTGGGACACGTTTTCGCTGGAGGCCACGGTTTCAGAGTTATTCCAGAAAAACGTACGAAAGTGACCTGCAAACGTACTTCCAACTCTCACTCATCCTTCACCAGTCGGTATTTGTAGTATGTTTTTCGTAACACTCCTTCCTACCACTGTACAAAAATTTCCGGCCACACTAACTATTCCCGACATTCGACCCTTTTTAGTTTCTATTGATTGTGCTAGCAACATAGTCGGCTACTTCGTTAACCTTATTCATTTAAACAGGTTCGTGAGGACAATGAAGGAAAAACGACTTTTGTAAACGTTACGCTGAAACTAATTACGCTGACAATTCGATCTAAACCTAATGCTTACAAGCGCAGTATTTTCGTAATCAGAAGGCCTGGCGAATACAACGATGTGCTTGTTTATTGTATTCTGTTAAAATTAAAAAAAAAACTGAAACGTCAATTTACAATTTGTAAGTGCTAGATTAAGCCGCTTATGTAATAAGGCCAATCGATGAAGATCGAAAGATATCGAATTTGAGAAAGAATTCGTGCAGTCGTAAGTATTTGTGCAGTGGTAGGAAGTAGTACCATAAACAACATACTGGAAATCCCGACGGGTGGAGGCTGCGTTTGAAGGACTCTTTTGTACTTTTTTAATAACTCGAAAAATGCGGCTTCTACCGAAAGCGTATCCCACACTGAGTTTAACTGCATTAAATTTCCTGCAATAAGGACGCCTTCATTTTTTCTGTATGACTAGTAGTTTGCGCGCAGTGAGCACGAGAACATGAAAATGTCGCGCGTCGTTACTGAAGGCGAACTATAACACTGCAGGCCGCATAAAAAGAACAGCGGCAGGAGCAGCTAAATCACCCTGCATGATACGCCGCTTTGAGATGCTACAGGCGGACCTCATCTGTATATCTGAACGAAACACACAGTTACGAAAAGAATCTGCAACTTATATAAAGGTTCGCTATCAAGTCTACAACTCTTTTGGCGGTTAATAAATGAAGGGGAGGTAGGAACTACTCAGTAGGAGCTAACTAAATGTGACATAAAAATAAATGGAGTATCATTGGTGGTATGTTAATGAAGTTGACAATCAGACCCGCTGCTGTGTTATTTCCTCTCTCTACCTGCAGTAAGTATTTGCTTACCTGGAAATCAGATCTTCCTGTTTCCTTGACTGCATCATAGATCGGAACCTATAGTAGGCGTTGCAACCGATCAGGTGTTGGAAGAATTAGGGACGCGGAGAAAATTATATAAAGGAACAAGACAGGCAAAAATTCAATAAATTTTGGTACATTGTCTCAGTAAGACAAAGAAATAGGAGGCAGTCTTTACAGTGTGAAAAAAACATCAATCTACAACGCCGGATTATGACACAGCTATGTAAGAAAAAATAGTAGGTTCAAAAGTGTGTGAAATCTTATAGGACTTAACTGCTAAGGTCATCAGTCCCTAAGCTTGCACACTATTTAACCTGAATTATCCTAAGGACAAACACACACGCCCATGCCCGAGGGAGGACTCGAACGTCCGCCGGTATCATAGTAAGTTCAGATTGCAAATGATGTTTAGTTTTATGCTATGATAACCGGCTTCAGTCGTTCATAGACCTCCTTCAGACCAGAAATGTGTTCATTTGTGATGTGTGGAGTAGCTGAGCGGAGTCATTGCAGCCGTCAGATGGCCTCCGCGCCGTGACTCCACACGTCACCAATGGAGACATCGCTGGTCTGAAGGTGGCCTATGTATAACTGAAACCGATTAGCGCTGCATAAAACTAAACTCCATTTGCGGCCTGGACTGACTATTCTTTGTTACGTTACAATACAGGATCGTTGACGTTCCAGCTATGACTTCAAGTATTATCGGCCTTTTCTCTACGAGGAAAAGACTTCATATAAAAAATAATACAATTGATAAATGAAAACGCTCATTCCAGCTCCTCGAGAATTCTAACTGGACCAAACGGCGCATAAAACTACTCTGAGAAAAAGAGGCGAGACGCTGGTTGGTCATGAGATAATAGAGATACGTTGCAAAGGGGCAAGTGTGCGGCAAGCTTACGAAAGCGGTCTCAGGGTGCTGTCTCCAGGCGGCTCCCAGAGTGGGCTGATGGTGCGGGTGAAGGATTACTTGGCGCCGGCCGGTGTGGCCGAGCGGTACTAGGCGCTTCAGTCTGGAACCACGCGACCGCTACGGTCGCAGGTTCGAATCCTGCCTAGCGCATGGATGTGTGTGTGTGTGTGTGTGTGTGTGTGTGTGTGTGTGTGTGTGTGTGTGTGTGTGTGTCCTTAGGTTAGTTAGGTTTAAGTAGTTCTAGGGGACTGATGACCTCAGATGTTAAGTCCCATAGTGCTCAGAGACATTTGAACCATTTTTTGAATTGGTTATTCTTCTGGGACGGCAAACGAAAACATGCTCATAAACTTTCGTCATTTCAGTTAGACTTATGCAAAAATAACAATCTGTCGTTCAGTACGGTTGCAATTCGCGCGAACGTGGTTTGTGTGGGCAGTTTGGCACCAGCTAATCGGCACATTGTACTTAGCGTCGCTCGCTGTGCGCGTAGCGTGGATGAAACATTGCGCGTTAGGCTCGGCCTATGCATTAACATTTTGTGGGAACCACGGATAAACGAAATCTGGATAGCCATCGTCCCAAGTGTCTTACCACTGCATACCATCGCGATCGTTTAATGATGTTGTAGATCAACAGGAAAAAAGAGGAACACTTTGTCATTGTGACAGAGTACAGTGGGAAAACACACAAAGATGTGACGTAGGATAAAGACATAGGAATAGCATTCGTCGGTATTTCTGTATATACTCGTGGTATCTCCTCATTCCTCCTTGCACATAATTTCTCGTGTTTACGTCACTAGCTTGGAAAGGGCTTCAGTTGCGTATTCTGTACTACACCAGTAAAAAGTCTAGCAAAAGCCAGACATGCCGGACTTGTACATATTTGGACAGACAGGATGGTTTGTACATAATTGGACAGACAGGATGGTTAAAAGCCTGGTATCCCTATGCGCATGCGGTACCGGCATTATTCGAATACATCTTCTCGGAATGCGATTTACCTGCTGCCGCTATTAGACTTGGCACGTCTGACTCTAACGTGATGGACGTCAGAACATGCTGTAAACTGAGATGGCGGCAGACTTGTGCGCCAATCTTCGCGAACGATCAACATCAGGAAGGCGAGGCGGGGAAATTAAGTAAAAGTGGTGTGGAGAACGCCTCTCCGCTAGTTTTATTGCCCCTAGGTGATGTGCCAACGCTTACTAAACGGACCGTAGTGCACGCAGCCCATTTGTAGCGGAGGTTGTGCTGATCTCTCTTGCTGCTTCTTTGTCATAGGGGCAGGAGCGGCAGCAGGGGCATCTTCCGAACTCTGTGATTGGCTGTTCCATTGTGGCGCTAACTCGACGGCGCCGAGAAAAAACATATGTTTCTCTGCGACAGAATGAGTAAAGAGCAAATTTGAACCAATCGGTTTTTCTTTTCGTGTAACAGTCCACGTCATTACGCGATTTTTTAATTTTATTCTTCACAGATATCACAGAGTTATTCTGATTTTTATCATCCGATTGTCCTATACTTTCGCAACACATCGGTGGGTCTGGGATTCCTGATTTAACAGGTCTCACCGACTGTAGCATAGTGCTTCCCCATGTATGCGAAAGTCGTCCTGAAGAAGTCTATAGAAATACATTGAAAATAACCACTGCAGAAGCACAGTTATCGGGAAAGTACAGCATTCATTGTTATAAACCAATTCTAAGCCATTTTTGCTCCGTCTTTATTAGGTCTGTGTCTCGGACCATTTGCTCTAAGCAGCAAATAAAGTTGCCAGTAACACGGTTTCCACATTCCTGTTGCTTTCATCATAATGATGTACTTGTTCGTACCGTAAGTATTTATGAGGCCAACGCACGTACTGTTACGTCCCTAATTTAATCGACGTTGGAGGGAAGAAAGGTAGAGGTCCGGATCATTAGAGACGAAGTACTATGTCGTGTTCGAGAAGAATAAAGAAGGAAATCGCCTTCAACCTTTTCAAAGGAAACCTCTCGGCTTTTGCATTAAAATTTTGTGGGAACCACGGATAAACGAAATCTGGATATCCATCGTCCCAAATTAGAGTCAAGTGTCTTACCACTGCATACCATCGCCATCGTTTAATGATGTTGTAGATCAACAGGAAAAAAGACGAACACTTCGTCATTGTGACAGAGTACAGTGGGAAAACACACAAAGATGTGACGTACATTTAATGCCAGCACGAGACCGGCTGTGTGGCGTGGACTGGGCGGTCTTTTAGGTTAGAAGGCCTCGGGAAAGTACGGGGTGGGCTGCAATCTCAAAGGGTGCATGGCAAATACAGGACGTGCTTGGATCATGGAACAGTCGGAATTATAGTTGTAAATTGTTGTAGTTGTGCTGGGAAAGTCCCTGAGCTTCAAGCGCTAATAGAAAGCACAGAAGCTGAAATCGTTATAGGTACAAAAAGCTGGCTAAAGCCTGAAATAAGTTCTGCAGAAATTTTTACGAAGTCTCAGACGGTGTTCAGGAAAGATAGATTAGGCAGAATTGGTGGTGGAGTGTTTGTGTCTGTTAGTAGTGGTTTATCTTGTAGTGAAGTCGAAGTACATACTCCGTGCGAATTGGTATGGGTGGAGGTTATACTTAACAGCCGAACTAAGTTAATAATTGGCTCCTTCTACCGACCCCCAGACTCCGATGATATAGTTGCTGAACAGTTCAGAGAAAATTTGAATCTCGTAACAAATAAATACCCCACTCATACGGTTATAGTTGGTGGGGACTTCAACCTTCCCTCGGTATGTTGGCAAAAATACTTGCTCAAAACCGGTGGTAGGCAGAAAACATCTTCCGAGATTGACCTAAATGCTTTCTCCGAAAATTATTTCGAGCAGTTAGTTCACGAACCCACGCGAATTGTAAATGGTTGCGAAAACACACTTGACCTCTTAGCCACAAACAATCCAGAGCTAATAGAGAGCATCATGACTGATACAGGGATTAGTGATCACATGGTCGTTGTAACTAGGCTCATACCGCTTCTTCCAAATCCACCAGAAACAAACGCAAAATAATTTTATTTAAAAAAGCGGATAAAGTGTCACTAGAAGCCTTCCTAAGAGACAATCTCCATTCCTTCCGAACTGACTATGCCAATGTAGACGAGATGTGGCTCAAATTCAAAGATATAGTAGCAACAGCAATTTAGAGATTCATACCGCATGAATTGGTAAGAGATGGAACTGATCCCCCATGGTACACAAAACAGGTCCGAACGCTGTTGCAGAGGCAACGGATAAAGCATGCGAAGTTCAGAAGAACGCGAAATTCCGAAGATTGGCTAAAATTTATAGACGCGCGAAATTTGGCACGGACTTCAATGCGAGATGCCTTTAATAGGTTCCACAACGAAACATTGTCTCGAAATTTGGTAGAAAATCCGAAGAAATTCTAGTCGTATGTAAAGTACACAAGCGGCAAGACGCAGTCAATACGTTCGCTGCGCAGTGCCGATGGTACTGTTACCGACGACTGTGCCGCTAAAGCGGAGTTATTGAACGCAGTTTTCCGAAATTCCTTCACAAGGGAAGACGAATAGAATATTCCAGAATTTGAAACACGAACAGCTGCTAGCATGAGTTTCTTAGAAGTAGATACCTTAGGGGTTGCGAAGCAACTCAAATCGCTCGATACGGGCAAGTCTACCGATTAGGTTCCTTTCAGATTACGCTGATACAATATCTCCCTGCTAAGCAATCATATACAACCGCTCGCTCACGGATAAATCTGTACCTACAGATTGGAAAATTGCGCAGGTCGCACCATTGTTTAAGAAGGGTAGTAGGAGTAATCCATCGAACTACGGACCTATCATTGACGTTGATTTGCAGTAGGGTTTTGGAGCATATACTGTATTCAAACATTATGAATCACCTCGAAGGGAACGATCTATTGATACGTAATCAGCATGGTTTCAGAAAACATCGTTCTTGTGCAACGCACGAAGTAATGGCCGCTATCGACAGGGGATCTCAAGTTGATTCCGTATTTCTAGTTTTCCGGAAAGCTTTTGACACCGTTCCTCACAAGCGACTTCTAATCAAACTGCGGGTCTATGGGGTATCGCCTCAGTTGTGCGACTGGATTCGTGATTTCCTGTCAGGAAGGTCGCAGTTCGTAGTAATAGACGGCAAATCATCGAGTAAAACTGAAGTGATATCAGGTGTTCCCCTGGGAAGCGTCCTGGGACCTCGGCTGTTCCTGATCTATATAAATGACCTGGGTGACAATCTGAGCAGTTCCCTTAGGTTGTTCGCAGATGATGCTGTATTTTACCGTCTAGTAAGGTCATCCGAAGACCAGTATCAGTTGCAAAGCGATTTAGAAAAGATTGCTGTATGGTGTGGCAGGTGGCAGTTGACGCTACATAACGAAAAGTGTGAGGTGATCCACATGAGTTCCAAAAGAAATCCGTTGGAATTCGATTACTCGATAAATAGTACAATTCTCAAGGCTGTCAATTCAACTAAGTACCTGGGTGTTAAAATTACAAACAACTTCAGTTGGAAAGACCACATAGATAATATTGTGTGGAAGGCGAGCCAAAGGTTGCGTTTCATTGGCAGGACACTTAGAAGATGCAACAAGTCCACTAGAGAGACAGCTTACACTACACTCGTTCGTCCTCTGTTAGAATATTGCTGCGCGGTGTGGGTTCCTTACCAGGTGGGATTGACGGAGGACATGGAAGGGTGCAAAAAAGGGCAGCTCGTTTTGTATTATCACTTAATAGGGGAGAGAGTGTGGCAGATATGACACGCGATTTGGGATGGAAGTCATTAAAGCAAAGACGTTTTTCGTCGCGGCGAGGTGTATTTACGAAATTTCAGTCACCAACTTTCTCTTCCGTACGCGAAAATATTTTGTTGAGCCCAACCTACATAGGTAGGAATGATCATCAAAATAAAATAAGAGAAATCAGAGCTCGAACTGAAAGGTTTAGGTGTTCGTTTTTCCCGCTCGCTGTTCGGGAGTGGAATGGTAGAGAGATAGTATGATTGTGGCTCGATGAACCCTCTGCCAAGCACTTAAATGTGAATTGCAGAGTGGTCATGTAGATGTAGATGTAAATGTAGACCGCTTAGCGTCCTTGTGTTAGAGTTACAGGTAAGCAGCAGGATGCAGAGAGAACATCGGGACAGCATTACCCGTAGTCGGACCGGTGGTAGATTATAGGCCAGCTACGGTCTGAAGCTGAGTGCTGCCTCTTGCCGTTTCATTGCTGAGGGGAAGACTCAATGAGGGAGAGAAATTCAGGTTAATAACAAAGCACTACGGGCCACCTTTGTTCCTACCTACCATGAACGAATGTTTTAGGAAAGGGTAGCGGGACGGGGGAGTGAGGAGGACGGGGGGGGGGGGGAGGCGAGGAGGGCAAGGGTATGTCACTAATACCATTCACCGTTTGGTGGAGTGCGGAGTACGGATGTCGATGCGTAATGGAGACATCAAACAGCAGCAATGCAAGTACGATCGAAACATGCTATCCGCCGCCAGAACAGTTGTTTTGCCTTAACCTTTTCGCTACCATTGGGATGTATGTAATCCACAATAGGTCATCAGAGAACCAGTGGTAATTTGCTGCATGCCATTACTGTGTGCCAGTGTCCAACTGCTAAAGGGAATGGTTTGTACAACAGTTATAATTAAAGCTTGCACCGGCAAGTTGAGCTGCCTCACTTTTGGTACTTAACCCTCCACTCTGTCTCATCAAATGAGTTAGCGCCTACAAATAAGCAATCCAGTGGACAGATTTGCGAAGTAGGCCGCTGTCGTTCCTTCCCGGACGATTCGTGCCACAAACGTAGCCCACATTGAGCGCCTGTAATGTTCATTAAAATTTGAGGAGATGCTCTGTTTACTCCTCGTGTTTTTCGCACATCCTTCTTTTGAAACGCCGATACACATTTGAAAATGAAATAGCGGGAAATATATTTTTTCGTTTTGTTACTTCTACGAGGTTAAGTAAAATAGTCATACATTGTCTTTCACTGCAAAAAAGTAGGAAAGGGTTGAGACACTGGAGATATCAGCCGAGAAAATCGCTGCCATGCTTAGAGAATTTGGGGAAAAGTTCTTGGGTTACGCTGCTCCCATCGGTCCGTCAAATGTTGGCTTTCAGTCGTTTTTCTGTCTACACAGAATGCCACGATATGGCCTTACCCTCGGGGCCCCAATAGACCGGCCGTTGTAAGCATTACAACACTGACACGAAATTTTGTAAATGTCATGTTTCTTAAGCCCAAAATCAGCCTTGACAGACACCAGTAGTTCCGTTAGACTTAGCAGGTGGACACACACATTATGTCGTAACTCCTTAAAATTCTTCCAGTCATAAGGTTCAAATGGTTCAAATGGCTCTGAGCACTATGGGACTTAACATCTATGGTCATCAGTCCCCTAGAACTTAGAACTACTTAAATCTAACTAACCTAAGGACAGCACACAACACCCAGTCATCACGAGGCAGAGAAAATCCCTGACCCCGCCGGGAATCGAACCCGGGAACCCGGGCGTGGGAAGCGAGAACGCTACCGAACGACCACGAGCTGCGGACCCAGTCATAAGGGTCACAGATTTGTGTTCCTCCTCAAGCGCTTCTGAGGGTAGTACAAACTCCGTAGTCCAACGAATCCGCTTCTCGTAGTACACATTTCCATCAAACACAGGCGCCAAGTGTGCAAGTTCCTGTGTTTGACTATCTACTTCTATACACTAGTACATGCTGTGCGTACAATAGCGCTAAGGAGACCACCGCGATGGTGCGTTAGGTGGCAACTTTTTGCATGCAGATATCGATAGGTATGTGTCGGTTTTCTGAGAACACTGCGTCCTAGACCAGGGATGTTCTCCGATTTGCTCGTGAGAGCTGGCTCGCGCTCACGCCTCAGCAGTGAGAAACCAGCGGCTCACGGCGAGTAATGGATGGGAAGGGGAGAGGAAGGGAGGAAAGGGAGGAAGAATCGGAGCAAGGCAACTCGATACAAGAAACTGCTGTCAACGAGTACAGTACTGCAGTCGGTAATATTAGTTCTGCAGAAATGTGTCGCTTCTCTGTCTGTAATTAATACTTTTCGTGGCAAATTTATTTCTTAAGGCTGTTGCATTGATGATAAATGACAATGAAACCTATATTTCTTTTAATTTAGAATGGGTAGAACATGCGGGAGCTAAGTACGAAACATGATATTTATTACCGTTGATGCACCTTACGATGAATGCTGTTTTCGGATGAAGTTTAAATTGACATTAACCTGTTATTCGTTACTACTTTATTCACAAGTTAAATATGGAAACATTGGATGTCAAAGTAAACTACTTGATTTTGCTTTTCAATTAAGCATCAATGTCTGTTACCACACTCTAAGCGCTAGTAATTCGAAAATAAGATTTGAGTTAACGTCAGCCAGTGAGCTTTTGTGGGTAGATTTCTCTCTCGTGATGAGGAACAGACTTGATCTCACAGATATGTGGGTCCAAATATTGACATAATGACAGCTGCGAACTTGTGAAGTCATCATAATTTATGCTGAGGAAAGCAATTTTTATAAGAGCCTACAATAATTATTTTATTATGAAAGTTATCATGCGACTGTATGTCACACTGCAGGTGTAAAAGTTCTAGGTGTAGCTAGGCATCCTGCACCGACATCTTGTAAACTGATATTGCTATGTGAAGAGTCCGCTTTGAAAAATTATGAATGACTGTGCTGGTAAACTTCTACGTTATTTGATTTTTCAAACAGCTGAGCAAAACTCAACGTAGTCAAACAGTTTTCTCTTTACTTATTCTGATCATCACTTAACTGACACACAATATTTTTAGCGCAATGCAATCTGACTTTCAATAATCCCTAAAAAAGAATGGCCCTGACTAACAATAACCTATACCTTTCATGAATCACTTACCTCACAAAAATCACCGTTACTCGAACTACTGCAACACAGCGAGCGCCAATACTGCCAGCTAAATAAAAGATTCTAACTACTGAAGGCACTAACTGCTGATTGGCATAGTTAGCAAATGAAATATTTTGATAGATAACAACAATGTATTTACTTTAATAACGTTCAAAAGTCATAATATACCGGGTGATCAAAAAGTCAGTATAAATATGAAAACTGAATAAATCACGGAATAATGTAGATAGAGAGGTACAAATTGACACACATGCTTGGAATGACATGGGGTTTTATTAGAACAAAAAAAATACAAAAGTTCAAAAAATATCCGACAGTTGGCGCTTCATCTGATCAAAATAGCAATAATTAGCATAACAAAGTAAGACAAAGCAAAGATGATGTTCTTTACACGTAATGCTCAATATGTCCACCATCATTCCTCAACAATAGCTGTAGTCGAGGAATAATGTTGTGAACAGCACTATAAAGCATGTCCGGAATTATGGTGAAGCATTGGCTTCGGATGTTGTCTTTCAGCATCCCTAGAGATGTCGGTCGATCACGATACACTTGCGACTTGAGGCAACTCCAAAGCCAATAATCGCACGGACTGAGGTCTGGGGACCTGGGAGGCCAAGTATGACGAAAGTGGTGGCTGAGCACACGATCATCACCAAACGACGCGCGCAAGAGATCTTTCACGCGTCTACCAATACTTTTTTTTTTGTTCTAATAAAACCCCATGCCATTCCAAGCATGTTTGTCAATTTTTACCTCTCTATCTACATCTCCAACTGCCCAACGCTACGTGCTGTTCACATCCAACTGCCCAACACTACGATAGCGAATATTCCAACAATGCCAACCAGCCACAGACTGCACACAGCAGTCAGTGATTTTCATACAGAACGCTACGTGGCGTTACCAACATAAAAACCTAAACAGCGTACTTACATATGTTTCGACGTACTGTTTGGAAGGTTCTGACCCGTACATAGTGCTGATTTTAAAAAGAGCTGGTTTCCAACACGTGGTCGTCCCTCGGAAGACAGCGCACAGTTTGCACTTCCCCTGCGGTACTTAATGACGTGTGACAGCTCCGCATTTATCGCGAGCGCTCACTACCCAGGCGACGAGCGAGCGTGAGCGGTCGGGCTCACATGGTCGCCTCCTGAACCGGCCGGTCCTAGAGTAAAGTGCACTACTGGCCATTAAAATTGCTACACCAAGAAGAAATGCATATGATAAATAGGTATTCATTGGACAAATATACTAGAACTGACATGTGATTACATTTTCAAGCAATTTGGGTGCATAGATCCTGAAAAATCAGTACCAAGAAGAACCACCTCTGGCCGTAATAACGACCGCGATACGCCTGGGCATTGAGTCAAACAGAGCTTGGACGGCGTGTACAGGTACAGCTTCCCATGCAGCTTCAACACGATACCACAGTTCATTAAGAGTAGTGACTGGCGTATTGTGACGAGCCAGTTGCTCGGCCACCATTGACCAGACGTTTTCAATTGGTGAGAGATCTGGAGAATGTGATGGCTAGAGCAGCAGTCGAACATTTTCTGTATCCAGAAAGGCACCTACAGGACCTACAACTTGCGGTCGTGCATTATCCTGCTGAAATGTAGGATTTCGCAGGAATCGAATGAAGGGTAGAGCCACGGGTCGTAACACATCTGAAATGTAAGGTCCACCGTTCAAACTGCCGTCAATGCGAACAAGAGGTGACCGAGACGTGTAACCAGTGGCACCCCATACCATCACGCCGGGTGATACACCAGTATGGCGATGACGAATACACGCTTCCAATGTGCGTTCACTGTGATGTCGCCAAACACGGATGCTACCATCATGATGCTGTGAACAAAACCTGGATTCATCCGAAAAAATGACGTTTTGCCATTCGTGTACCCAGGTTTGTCGTTGAGTACACCATCGCAGGCGCTCCTGTGTGTGATGCAGCGTCAAGGGTGACCGCAGATGGTTGTTGTCTTGCAAACGTCCCCATCTGTTGACTCAGGGATCGAGACGTGGCTGCACGATCCGTTACAGCCATGCGGATAAGATGCCTGTCATCTCGACTGCTAGTGATACGAGGCCGTTGGGATCCAGCACGGCGTTCCGTATTACCCTCCTGAACCCACCGATTCCATATTCTGCTAACAGTCATTGGATCTCGACCAATGCGAGCAGCAATATCGCGATACGATAAACCGCAATCGCGATAGGCTAGAATCCGACCTTTACCAAAGTCGGAAACGTGATGGTACGCATTTGTGCTCCTTACACGAGGCATCACAACAACGTTTCATCAGGCAACGCCGGTCAACTGCTGTTTGTGTATGAGAAATCGGTTGGAAACTTTTCTCATGTCAGCACGTTGTAGGTGTCGCCACCGGCGCCAACCTTGTGTGAATTCTCTGAAAAGCTAATCATTTGCATATCACAGCATCTTCTTCCTGTTGGTAAATTTCGCGTCTGGAGCACGTCATCTTCGTGGTGTGGCTATTTTAATGGCCAGTAGTTTATTACTTCCAGAAATGGAACCTTAGCAGTGTCTCTCCTGAAGACGGTGGGCAGCTTGATCGCCGAAATATCGAGTGGTGTTGATTTCAGGACCCGGCAGCAAACCCGACGAGACTACCGAGAATTATTAGGCTGTGAAATCCCACGCAGTCACGGGGTGCCTAACGCTTTGTCCGGCGAGCTTATTAGAAAAGCAGTCTATTTGTTACACACACCGATGAAAGCCGCCAGCATGCCTTGCGTAGCAGGAACCGGCTGCCCGCTCAGTGAGGGGCTTTTCCGCTTGGGAGGAGCACCGCCAGCGCTATCAGCGGCGGCCAAGCGGTCTCGGCGATTTGCAGCCCTGCCGACGTGTCGGCCCCGGCTTAGCTCAGCACAGCACAGCGCAGCACAGCGGCCGCGGAATAAGCCGGCAGTGCGGGGGCGGGCTCCTTCCGGCCCCGCGCTCCCAGACAGAGAGAGCTACGGCGGACTGACGGCTCGGGGTTCCGCTGTCTGCTTACGCAGCTTTGCCAGCCGTTTTGCCTCCGCTTCCCACACCCTGCCACTGTTGAAGCACGTTTGGAAACACGAGATTGCAAAACAGCTTGTGTTCTTAGAAGGTCTCAATCGTTACGTCGTATCTTGCGTTAAGACCCTTTTTTATTCTTTCGTTTGTAGGTTTATGGACGATGTGAAAATATCTCAATTGCAAAGGGGTGCTCGGCTGTGATAAATTTCTTGAAATATTTGAGTTTGCCGCATTTTCTCTTATTTTTAGGATTAAAATATCTTCTTATAGTGCTCACTTCTGCTTAGTTTTTGCAGTGTAGCCATTCTCAACTGTAGAATATAACCCGTTACAGGCACACACTTCAGATAGAGACAACATAGTTAGCAGAATGAAATTTTCACTCTGGAGCGCAATGTGCACTGATGTGAAACTCCTTGGCGAATTAAAACTGTGTGCCGGAATGGGACTCGTAATCTGGAAGATGGGAGACGAGGTACTGGCAAAAGTAAGGCTGTGAGGACGGGTCATGAGTCGCGCTTGGGTAGCGCAAGTTGGTAGAGCACTCGCCCGCCAAAGGCAAAGACCCGGTGTAGGGCTGTCGATAAAATATCGTAATATCGGTGTATCGATATTTCTAGTGAAGGAGTCATACTACTTTTCAATCACGTCCAGTCTGTCTATTTGACTGCGTGAAACAAGTATAGGTGGTACAAAGAAGTGGTCCCATTGCACTGGGGGTGGCAGTGGGAATGGAATACCACGATTTCCGATGTGAAGAAATACCATACCATTTTTGACATATCGAGGGCAGATAACGATTTAAAAAAAAAAATATCAACAGTCCTAGTCCGGAGTTCGAATCTCGGTCTACCACGAAGTTTTAATCTGCCAGGAAGTTTGACAGCGTAGTTGTTTACATCACATAGCTTTGGAAGTAGAGCTTTTGGCCTCACTTTTAGTCTATAAAGATGAAGTTGCACACGACGGTCACTTAAAAGTGTAAGGTGCTACTCGATGATTCAATCCTAACAAAAACTATCGTATCGAGGTTATTGCGAGAATGTACCTGTCAGTATCGTCACAGACAGCAGTAGAAAGAGCTTATTTTTCAACATAGGGGTCGACCATATACAGGCTTTGAACGTACATGTCACAATATATAAGCAAGGTATTGGCTTTACCCGGTATTCAATACGATATTTTAAGGCAGTTCAAATTGCAAGTAGCTTTCTTAGCATAAAGCGTAGGTACAAACCAATAAGATTAAATCAAACTTCCACGTTAAGACTAATATTTTGGGAAGATATTGTATTCGAATTGAACATAGCAAAAAATTCGCTTGCTTGTTATCCTTTTGTTATTTATATTTGCCTAACATATTCTCGTATATTTACAATACGTTCTTTCTAAAAAATACTGATTTTTTCATAGACGTGAATCTCAACTTTTTGTTCATTGTTTAAAAAATTTAGTTACTCATACTGAAGGTAATAAGTCCTCAGTCCGTTATTTCATACGAGTAAGTGAAACAGAAATTTCAGCCAATGCTACAATAAACCCTAATACTGCGTTATAGGGTTTTGATTTGGAAAATATTCTAACTTTCAACTTTTCCGGGTTAGTTACCTTAGTTTAGGGGTCTAAAGAACCTAAGCAAAGCTCGGCTTGCTAGTGCAAAAGTTGTGTCGAGTTGTCCCACTGACCTCTTCCCACGCTATACATGCATCAGCTGGCGTAATTCCACTTGCGACCTTGCATCCAGATGCTAAATCGTACGCCAACCTGTGATTCTACTTCTGTTGATTTCAGTGAAAAAAAAAATATCGGGACCGTACACAACGATGTTATATAGGAAAAGGAGTTCAACTATTAATTTTCCACTAAATATCTTCTGTGATTTTTGAAATAACAGAAAATGTATTGTAGCTCAATACTTTCTGTTGCAAAAACCAGTATATCGTTAATATGTAATTAGAAAGTGTGTGGAGCGAATAGTAAGTGTAGGTGAAGAATATGTGACCGATTAAATATGTCCGAGCGTGTGCATAATGTTGCACACGTAACGATGAGTAGAAGTTACAATGTAAAGGCAGCCATTATCAACATGCGCAAAGTAGGCCTAATATCTTTTCACCTGTCTTTGACATGTAAAGATACCGTTATCTGAAGTTCATTTGGCATTTATTGAGATCATATTTTGGCAGCAGACCTCAGTTTCATTTAAGCCCTATGATTGGTCTTGACCTAGTTGTAGGAGGACATAAACTCTGACTGAGCGTAACTGGGATTAGCCAATCAGAAGAGAACGTGTGCCAGCGATCTATAGCCGGAAAATATACAGCGCAGGCTGAAGTACCGAGGGATGGTGGTCTGCTCATCAGACTGAGGTTGAGTGTGCAGTGACTCTTGACAATTTCAGTATTACGAGTTGTTGTTTGTTGAAAAAGTGTGGTTACTGTGGGAGTAATGAGACCACGGGCAGTATGAAGTGGACATGTGCAATGATATCCGATTTGGATGATGTTTGTAAGGATTTATTTAAGTGAAGTAGTACTTGCTTATTTTACTATGTGTCGTAGCACTACGTAGCGTGTTAGACAGACTTTTAGACATCGTATCGACACTTTGTAGTATTTTGATGGGTAGAAGAAACTGCTGAATATTGTATGACATTTGGTCTGTTAGTAAAATGACTCTGCCATGATTTTTTAACATAAGGTCTTGGTTTCGATGTCGACTCTGTCTTTTAGTGTGAGCGTCGCATGAATAATGTGGTGAGAGTAAGAAACATGAAAAGTGCGTCAGGAACTTGTTCTAGCAGCTATAGGATGGGTTTGTTAGTAGGTTTTGTGAGTTAACTATTTGAAAATAAAAATATTTTTTTTTCAAAGGACTTACATCAAAAGATTCTAATCCAGAGGAGTTGAAAGAATTTTCTGCAAATTAATAGCAAACATAATGCAGTCTAGGGACACACGTAATTGTAGTCAGGTTATCGCAGCTTGCTTGCCTGAGGTACTTCGTGCGTCGCCTTCGATAAGGCTGCGGAATGTATGGAAATTCCGTAGTACGTAAGTGAAACAATACTGCCAAATTGACATGAGTGCTTTAAACGGTCGTACTAATCGTTGCATTTTCCATGCCTTCATCTTACTCTGAACCGACATACGCAGTTGATGCACCGGGTTGAAATTTGGCATTTTTTACAGGTAGAGAGAAATACGAAAGTTGTGTTAACTGCCAGAAAAGAACTGTAACTGACAGGACTGGAACCTTAGGTTACGGTTTGGACGTTTTACCACTGAACTACTAAACTAGTAAGATACTTATAAGAATGGTAGGTCCTAATTTTTCAAGAAGGGTATATAGGTAAGGGATCGGCACTACGAGGGCGGAACACAGGCATAGCAGTGCTCATACGACTGTGGTAACAGGAATTGCTGCCGAGCAAGCTGTAAGGTTGCGCCTGCCCATCCTCCGTGAAGTTAGCACGAATTAAAGCTGACGTGTTCGCACGCTTTGCGACATTCCACTCCCACCGCCCATCAGTACGTGCCAAGAACGTTCCTAGTATCCAGTCAGAGAGGACTGCACTCCATATGATGCATCACTTCTTGATCAAACTATTCTGTTTGCTATTTGACATAGCCTTGTACTTTTATGGTTACTACAGTCTAGAACAGTGTGGGAACTACGTGAAGAACAAGCTGAATAGACAGTTGACGCCAAGTATTGACACTGAATTTTATTTCGCAAGTTCTGAGTGAGCTTCCACTGTTAGCTAATAACGTATATGTAGTATCTCTGTTTTCTAAAGCTTTTGTTGTTAATTACGGTGGACGAAGATGGCAAGAGCTGAAGCATATGATGTGAGATAGTGTAATAAAAAGCAATAAGCGATCCGGAAAGAACTCGTTCTGGATCTGGCCCACATTCTTGTTTCACAAGCCAGCATGCTGTGTGTAAAGCCGTGTAAACGTATCTGTAAGGGTAGTCAAATGAAAACCGAACACCCGATACATCAGGAGTACAGAATAGTTTCATTCAGAAGTAATCACCACACACTTCAGACATTCATCCCTCTGGGACTTTTATCCCAATGTTTCGTAATGAAACGATACCGAGGATGTTGCAGTGTTTCCTAACCAAATCGACGCAGCTTAGTCTTCGTCAGGTTGGTAAGTAGGGTTGGGCGTTATCGTGTAACTTACCGGAACTTGTGTAAACATCTTTGGATTTGTTTGGCGTTGGAAATATGGGATGTTGCCACTGTTCGCTTTGCCGTTTGGCCTCGGGCTCGAAGTGTTGGCACCACGTACGGTCATTATGATCTCCTCCTTCGACTGGAGGGGTCTTCTGCTCGTCGAGTCAAAATGCCCAAGAATGCTGTCGGACGGAATCATCCTGCTGCACAATAACCCCCGTCCCCGCACTGCCAGTCGACATCTGCATCTACATCTACATGTTTAGTCTGATATTCATAATTAAGTGCCTGGATGACGAAGGCTACACTGGACTGATTTGTTTGGGAAACACTGCAACTTCCTTCATACGACGGAGATATTTCACAGTGTGATTTTCACATATTTCGCGACCTGAAGAAAGACATACGTGAATTTCGGTCTCGGTCGGCCGAGGAAGAGGAAGAGTGGGTGCGGTTGTGGATCCACCAGCTGCCGACCGCGAAACAGGAACTGACTGTCTCGTTCCCCAGTGGGATAAATGTCTTAATGCGTGTGGTGATTACTTTGAAATGGAACCATTTCATGGTCCCGTTGTGACAGGTGTTCGCTTTTCATTTGACTGCCTCTCAAATCAATAAAAACTGTCGCGTTCGTCTTATTGGAGCTGTACTCAGTAGAAAGAAACAAACCCTTTCAATAGATAGACTTCATTAACATCTTACACAAATGAGGGATAATAATAAATATTACAGCCCAAGTGGAAAAATGTTTGAATTAAGACCCCTTGTAAGGTAACAGGGGATAATATGGAACTCTTTAAAGTAATTTAAAATTTAAAGCACAGCAGCAGAGATAATATGCTGGGCAAAATAGACCAGAAAATACTTGTTTTGTGTTTTTATGGACGTTGTAGTTCCGTTGGATGGTGTTTTGGTTTTCTTTTAATTGCAACGAATTATATAAGTGTGGTGATAATTTGTAAAATTATATAATGTATTTAGATTTAAGTATTTAAATATTATAAAATACTGTAAACGAATTGTGGCCATGTTTAGCAATTATTTTGACTACTGTGGTGTCATGTGACCCGACTCAGGACTGTGGATGTGAGCGGGAAAATCGAGGTCTTTTGGTGGTTGGCCGTTGTGGTGGCGAGTTGGGAGCGGCAAAGTTCCGCGAGTGCAAGCATGGACGCCAGGGTATGCGATGGAACAAAGTGAAAGTTTGTGGGTGTGAGACAAACAGTGTACGAATTGCACCGATTATTATTTGTGAACTTAACAATGCATGGCCACAACGTTAAAGTGTTTCTTTTGAATAAATAAGTTTCAATCTGAACGTGTATAGTTCAATTCACTGCTCTTCAAAAGCCAGCCAATATCAGACTCAATAATAAGGGCGATAATGCAACCGTTTACTACCAACCCCCTTTACAGATGAGCCACGTGACAAAATAGGTAGTAAACGAGCCCGAGTTCTGTTGCACCCTGCCTACTAACATCATAATGTCATGTTACATGGAGTGTTTTATTCCAATTAGTCTACCACCTTCTACAATATTTACGGTTCTTTCAAGTGTACTGCCGTGTGATGTACATTTCCCGCCATGACAGTAGCTGCCTGACAGTGTGGATATGGTTTAAAAGATGGAGCAGGTAGGGTTAAAGAAAGTTTAAATTTACATTCCCGCCTCTGTGACGTGTTAGTTGTTGACGAGCCTACCCTCTTAGCCAGTACGTTCGTACTCGGTTTGTGATAGTAAGACTTTTACAAGAGGATGTCGTAATAAATATCGCAACCTGAGTGGAAAAATTTGTTTTACTTGTTGCGTATTTAACGTATCTCATGCACGCTTGTGCCATGGATCTCGACACGCAGGTAGACAGATCATCTCCTTGCAGTGGAAGAAATTATCATTACGGCTATAACCAGCAGGAGAGGTGATTTACCGTTTTTAATGTGCACCATTTTTCTACGTTTAATCTCAAGTCTCAGTGTATTATAAAAATTTTTGCTTTGCGTCTGAAGGGTCTGTGACCAATATAAAATCTGATCCGATTTTGGATCGTTACATCCTGTAGATTTTGATAATTGTTTAATAAAAGGTAGCAACCTTCATTTGTAGTCACATTAGTTCAAATTATATTCTTAAACAATATATTTTTTTACTGTCAATTAAATGGAGCTGTATTGCAAAACTTATCGGCATTCTTTTTACCTGGCAAAGTTCGGACTCTCTGGGAGTGAGTTTTTATTTAACCTTAGCCGTGTCCTTCTCGATAATTTCTTAATCAACGACTCCTTAATGAGTTGTCCCTTCCGAATTAGCAATTAGGCAGAGAAATTACTGGGCCCGTGTCGATGGCGGCTTTAATGAGGGGCGACGCGCGACTCTTTAAGGCTGCTGTTGATAACCTCCA
The DNA here is from genome assembly GCF_023864275.1 of Schistocerca cancellata. Classification (NCBI taxonomy): domain Eukaryota; kingdom Metazoa; phylum Arthropoda; class Insecta; order Orthoptera; family Acrididae; genus Schistocerca; species Schistocerca cancellata. Next base: position 562,009,612 of record NC_064626.1, on the reverse strand, counting down.
GACATCGCGTTTTATCGAGATAAATGTTCCTTAAAATTGGGCAGAGGTTGCAGAAGAAGCAATGCACACTCAAAAGGCAAGAGGAAATAAGTATGGGAAACGAGGATACCGATTCAGTAATTTGAATGGAAATCGTGTTTATTGTCATGAGTTGGATCACATCACTGAGGTTCAGATCTCGCATATATGAATACATATCTGAGTGAGGAGCAACATACGAAAATCCTCAGTAGTGGCCAAAATGGTGGAAAATCTCAATTTGAATGGTCCAGTATCCCAAATAAAGCGAGAGTGTAGAGAAAACAATACTATAAACATTGACTGAGAGTTTCATTACAAAGGCGCAAAAAATTCACTTCGTTCTCTCAAATGTTCCTTAGGTCGTTTTATACACTGAAACAGGCAGTCGCTCTTAATGTTCTGTGAGAGCTTTACAGAGCAACGACGTCACGAACGACAAAGGAAAAACGCGTTTGCGTTAGGTTCCAAATTTCGCTTGCTATGGAGTAGAACCCTCCCTCTCCATCCAACGACAAAGGTAACCACTTGAAAACTTGCGATTTTCCCGCGCTGTCTCACCCACACATGGAGAGGAGTCATCGGCTGTGTCGTCTAGTCCCTTACAAAGAAACAGTACTTAATTATTTGATTAATAATGTTTTCAATGTCGGAATCATATGGGAGGCAACATTACAAATCCAGTCACAAGCGATCCACGGGCCACTTACGTGATAATTAACAAGTCGCAAAACTTAAAATGCAAATTGTATTAATATTCAATTTTTCTCGGTTTTCTGAAGTCGCAAACGTCTCCTAAATACAAACCAACTGGTTATTGAGGGTAAAGTAATTTTAATATCAGCGCTACGTACAGTTTGCGAAATATCGCAGTAATTGGTTAAAGAACAGAGCAGTTACATTCAAATTGGAGCTGCAGGTGCACCACTGGAGTCAGAGACCTTTTCTTCGTGGGGCACCCTCTTGATACCACCGCAGAATGTCCAACTTAGGCTTCATGGAGTCATACAGCCCCACCCCAACCTCCCCTCTTCAACAACTTTTTTCTGTAGGAGGCATTTCACTTCCCTATGTTTCTTCACAGACAATAAAACGTCGTAGAGCTGTTCTCAGGACCCCATTCCCATTCGGCTGCAGATTTCAGGCGGATCTCATTTGGATGCAGGTTTGCGATAATGTTGTGTGTGTGAATTCCTAGCGGATCAAACTGCTGAGGTCATCGGTCCTTAGACTTACACAGTACTTAAACTAACTTACGCTAAGAACAACACACACACACACCCATGCCCGAGTGACCACTCGAACCTCCGGCGGGAGGGGCCACGCAATCCGTGAGATGGAGCCTCAAACCGCGTGGTCACTCCGCGCGACCATAATGTTGTCAAATCGTTAGTACGGAGGGCGCCGCAATCTTAGTTAACATGAGCCGGTTTTCATTACTTTGGAATCAGTCGTGTGTAAAAATCACATCGGTAGAAATCCATAAGAGTATGAATTACCGCCGTAATTAAGTGCGCGCGCAACTGATTACACACCACCCACTGATGGTGAATGCAAAGGAGAGGTCACGTTTACCGTCATTTCTCGTATCTCTCATGGTCAACAGCAGTATCTTCTGTTCTGTCTTTTTCTTAACGTTGATTCACTAGTTAGAACACTCTAAGGGTAAAACGAACCGTTTTTGTTCAGTTGTTTTCTCTTGTAACTTTTAAGTCCAGTGGAGGAAAGGCTGTCCGACGAGTAATCCGGAATTTTGGACTGATGTCGTCGCATGCTGTAATAAGGCTGCTTCGCACTCAGATTTTTTTATGGTAAAATATGCAATTGTGCCATTGATTTAATGCTTGTCTGTTTCGTGTTTGTGGCCTTCCCCTGTACCTTGTTATATAACTTCTGCCAAAAACACCTGCTGTAGGTTCGATCCCTGTTGAGCCAAATTGAGGATATAGGGGATCTGCAAGTATGATATCTTTTATCTGCTGATTGCAATTGCGAAAGCTTATTCAGTTGATTATTGTCACCAATCGCTTCAATTAGTATGAAACTGTATGGTTCCAGAGACCTTGCCAAGTCTCATACATCCGCGATATATAGGGTGTTACAAAAAGGTATGGCCAAACTTTCAGGAAACATTCCTCACACACAAAGAAAGAAAATATGTTATGTGGACATGTGTCCGGAAACGCTTACTTTCCATGTTAGAGCTCATTTTATTACTTCTCTTCAAATTACATTTAATCATGGAATGGAAACACACGGCAACAGAACGTACCAGCGTGACTTCAAACACTGTTACAGGAAATGTTCAAAATGTCCTCCGTTAGAGAGGATACATGCATCCACCCTCCGTCGCATGGAATCCCTGATGCGCTGATGCAGCCCTGGAGAATGGCGTACTGTATCACAGCCGGCCACAATACGAACACGAAGAGTCTCTACATTTGGTACCGGGGTTGCGTAGACAACAGCTTTCAAATGTCAAGAAAGTCAAGAGGGTTGAGGAGGAGAGCGTGGAGGCCATGGAATTGGTCCGTCTCTATCAATCCATCGGTCACCGAATATGTTGTTGAGAAGCGTACGAACACTTCGACTGAAATGTGCAGGAGCTCCATCGTGCATGAACCACATGTTGTGTCGTACTTGTAAAGGCACATGTTCTAGCAGCACAGGTAGAGTATCCCGTAAGAAATCATGGCGGTGAATCGAGGAAGTACAGTACATACTGACGAAACTAAAATGAGCTCTAACAAGGAAATTAAGCGTTTCCGGACACATGTCCACATAACATCTTTTCTTTATTTGTGTGTGAGGAATGTTTCCTGAAAGTTTGGCCGTACCTTTTTGTAACACCCTGTATAATCATTCACGCTACGTATTGGTCAGGCGAGCAGATCCTCACTGACGTTAATATTTAGTGGGATGGTAAAATGTCGCGTTGAAACCACACGCACTAGCGGACAAGAGGTACAGAGTCCAAAAACTATTGCAGCTCATCGCTAGTGAGCACCAGGTAAAGTACAGTCAAAGGAAGTAGCATGAAGAGCTGCATCAAACCAGTCTTCGGACGAAGAGCACAACAACAACGTGAGACTATGAGAAACCCAGAACAACGATATACCATTACCGAGATTGCAATTAAAATCTAAAGCAGTCTTTGAGTAGAATTAAAGGAGAGGTGTCACCATGAATTTTTCAGGGTGCTGCATGTGCAAAGCGGGCAGTTGGTCTTCAAAGCGAGTGCGATTGTCGTCGTAGTACAGGATAGTGAAAGTGAAGTGACTAGTGACGACATAATGCGTTTGGAGTTCATACTTTCATGATCAGGCGTCCACATCGTCGGCTACGTACGCATTTAAGGATTACCGAAATGGCAAAAAAGGACCTGAAATGTGCAAGTAGGACTCGCGTTCTGAGGGTTCCACACGGATTTTATATATATATATATAGTACCAAATAGCAACATCCTTTGATTGCATTAACTTAGAAGCTTCAACTGTTTGCACAGCTAAGGGACCACAGACATTAGCATTTGTGAAAAGATTTCAGTTTGCCGCGCGGGGTAGCCGCCCGGTCAAAGGCGCGTTGACATGGTCCGCGCGCCTCCCTCCGTAGGTGGTTCGAGTCCTCCCTCAGGCATGGGTGTGTGTGTTGTCCTTAGCGTAAGCTAGTTTAGTGAGATTAAGTTGTGGGTAAGCTTAGGGACTGATGACCTCAGCAGTCCAATAAGACCTTATCACAAATTTCAAGTTTTTTTCAGTTTGCTACCTCTATCCGTTCCTGACAAAAAGTGGTCTTAACAGGCGGACAGACAGGTGGACAACGATTTGATCCTGTAAGGTTTCCCTTTTTGCCAGTTGAGGTACGGAACCCTGAAAAAGCACTTGTTACCGTATTTGATATAGGCAAGGCACTAAGGTTTAGGTAACTACACTTTTGTATTATACTGTTAATAACGGTAGCTAAGTTTTCTGTGCAAAACTTTGCTGTAGTTCTACAATACAGCATAACGTATAGATCTTCGGAATTCGAGCCACACGTGCGAGATATCGTGAAAACTCTTCCTCTACATCCGGAGGACTCTTGCGATTCCACACTTCCCTGACTGGAACTATATAATTTTGTAGGAACTCTATAGCTCAAATGACTAATTTCTACATCTTCAAAGGAATAATTTTGTTAGGAAATACAAATACAAACGGTGGTTAGTTGCAGAAAGCGGCAGCATGAGAAAGATAAAGCCCTTGGGATCGTCCAAAAATAGAGATGGAGGGGCGCCAGTTGTGTGTGGAGTTCCTCAGGGCGTGGCCACACATCGCGGAGCTTATTTCTGCGAGAGCAGGCCTGTCTGGAAGAAAGAGCCTTTTTTATTATTGGCGTAACCTGGAAACTACAATCAACAACATAGTATCGTACAAGGTGTACTTGAGCATTTGAAAAATTCGGTGAATGGTTTCACAAAATAAAGGAGAAAAGAGTTACAATTAAAACACCATTCCTGGCGTTCAAAGTAATCGCCATTACAAAACGTTCAGCAAACTCTTCTTGTGGAATCGCTCGAAGCACAGTGCCCATGCTTCATGTTGCGATATACGCAGCCTTACAGGAGATGAGACCTGGTGCTACCAATACGATCAGCGGTCCCAGGAGATGAGACCTGGTGCTACCAATACGATCAGCAGTCCAAGCGACAGTCAATGGCAATATGTTCGTCTTCCCCGCCTCCCAAAAAAGTCATCTGGCAAGCTCCAAGATTAAGACGATGTTGATCGGGTTTTTGGACTGCAAGGGCTCGATTCGTCATGAATTTTCACCGAGGTATGGCCGGAAAACTATGAACACCATGCCACTGACTGTCGTTCTGTCTCCGTGACGTGTTGATAGCGCCCGGTATCACCTGTAGTGATGCAGATAGCCAGCAGCGCGTGACCACGGTGCTTCTAGCGATTCCACAAGATGCGTTTGCTGACTGTTCCTAGTAGCCTTACAACCTATGTCGGAAGTGGGTAGTAGCTAACGGCGATTACTTTGAAGACCAGGAAACGTACTTGGTTTTTAACTTATGTTTGCTTTTTTTTCTGAGACCATTCACCGAACTTTTGAAGTTCCCAGAAACAGCTTGTACTTAATAGATATTTTACACCTGATTGAACTAGTTACAGTAGTCAGACGAACAAGGAAATTGACTTTGACTTACTCAAAGAAACCGTTCAGATCATTTCCACGAAATGAGTTTAGGGAAACCATAGTAAACCTAAATCTGCATGGTTTTACGCGGGATACAGTGCAAGTCCAGTGTGTAGTAGCGTTACTCTGTAAGGTAATTCTACGAAAAACAGTAACTGAATGATATTGTTAGATTGTGCATCCAGAGGGCACGGGTTTGATGGTTGGTCTGTCCTATAATTTTTATCTGTGACTTATCATTTCTTTCGGCTCTGGCAATGATTGTCAGTATGAAAAATGACAGGGTGCACCGTAGTTCGGAGTTAGACTGTGGGTATTTTACTACTTTTTATCATGTTCGTCTTTGCTTGCCCATAACTAACAGCGACAACTGACACTGGTAAGATTGTACGACAACGTAACCAAAAACGTTCCAGTAAACATGCGTCAAAAATTGCGAAAGTGTAGTTCCGGACCGCTACTGGGATTGGTATGTGCCATGGGCGAAACTTGAGCCTAATTAGGTGGAAACTTAATCGAGAAGCTTACATTACAAGTACATTTGTACAAGTTACGACAGTATTTCACACTTAAGTTAGCGTTGACTAGCACTCACACATTCACAAAATTGTAGTTGAGCAAAGTGCCATACACAGATCCTGACATGTCAGTTAGCAAGTTAACAACAAGTTTACGGCCGGCCGGTGTGGCAGAGCGGTTGTAGGCGGCTCTTTAGTCTCGAACCGCGCGACCGCTACGGTCGCAGGTTCGAATCCTGCCTCGGGCATGTATAAGTATGATGTCATTAGGTTAGTTAGGTTTAAGTAGTTCTAAGTTGTAAATTACGTCGGGTGATGCTGCGGGAATTAGAATAGGAAATGAGACACTGAAAGTAGTAAAGGAGTTTTGCTGTTTGGGGAGCAAAATAACTGATGATGGTCGAAGTAGAGAGGATATAAAATGTAGACTGGCAATGGCAAGGAAAGCGTTTCTGAAGAAGAGAAATTTGTTAACATCGAGTATAGATTTAAGTGTCAGGAAGTCATTTCTGAAAGTATGAGTGTAGCCATGTATGGAAGTGAAACATGGACGGTAAATAGTTTGGACAAGAAGAGAATAGAAGCTTTCGAAATGTGGTGCTACAGAAGAATGCTGAAGATTAGATGGGTAGATCACATAACTAATGAGGAAGTATTGAATAGGATTGGGGAGAAGAGAAGTTTGTGGCACAACTTGACCAGAAGAAGGGATCGGTTGGTAGGAGATGTTCCGAGGCATCAAGGGATCACCAATTTAGTATTGGAGGGTAGCGTGGAGGGTAAAAATCGTAGAGGGAGACCAAGAGATGAATACACTAAGCAGATTCAGAAGGATGTAGGTTGCAGTAGGTACTGGGAGATGAAGAAGCTTGCACAGGATAGAGTAGCATGGAGAGCTGCATCAAACCAGTCTCAGTACTGAAGACAACAACAACAACAACAAAGTTCTAGGGGACTGATGACCTCAGATGTTAAGTTCTATAGTGCTCAAAGACATTTGAACCAATCAGATTACGGTACTGTATTGTCGCCGTTTGTTGCGAGTGTGAAATGACACCAGAGAGAAAGAAGGTGGTAGTGTTCATGAACAGAAAGATGATGATGATGTTGTTGGTTTGTGGGGCGCTCAACACCTGGTCATAAGCGCCCATACAAGTTCCAATCTTTCCATTTCCAGTTTCGCCACTATCCGAATGATGATGATGTGATAAGGACAACACAAACACCCAATCCCCGGGCGGAGAAAATCCCCGTCCAGCCGGGAATCGAACCCGGGACCGCGTGATCCAGAGGTAGCAACACTAGGCAGTAGACCACGAGCTGGGTACTGAAGAGAAAGAGGCACTGCGGAGGAAGAATAAAGGAGAATTGTTGAAAACCACTGCTGCTGAATTTGGCGATTCAACTTCAACGATGTCAGATTGGAGACATTTATGAGAAAGTTTGCACAGTGAATAAAGCAGCAGGTGGCGATATCGACCCGATGGAGTTCATTGAAGCATTTGCAAACATTCCATGACAGGATGCTCAGACAAACGTGTTAATGACGTAAATGACTGGCTGCGAAATGACAGTGACACTCATGACGGCGTGTTTTCTGGTAACGACATTAATCCCCGTTTGATCGTCTGTAGACAATCACCATTGTGATAATGGATTAGCTGATAGAGTGGCCGCTCAATCGGAAGGCAGTATGGCACACACAGAGGCAACAGCGCAGATGGAAAAAACACCGGCCAAAAACAAATCACATCAAACTAATATGGTGAAACTCCTGCGTGATCGTACTGTACATAAACGACGTAATAGTCTGGAGAAAGTTGTTGATTCTTTTAGTGCATAACGTACGGCTATCGTGTTTACATGTAAAACAATATGACGTGTATGTTTATGACTCACTTTTTAAATTTCCGTATTATTAGGGTTTTCGGTAATCTGGGTGACCCGTGGTCCCACCTAGTCCGATTAAACGTGATTACACTGTGTCCCGCTAACGGCTCCACTGCGAACCCATCTTTATTACGGTGTTTATGCTTTTATTATAGAATACTTTCACCCGTGCCATATTTCGCTATTAATTATGTTGCACCCCGCTTATTTTGTGCTATCCACGATGTTGGTTCCATTAAAAAAATTTACTTGGTGTTCCTCTGTTTCGGGCGAAAAAGCTGCACTACCCGACCAAGAGTATCCGGACACTCTTATGTAATGCGGAACTGACCACCAGATGTCACGAGAGGCGGAGCTGCCAGTACAAAAGGAGGCAAGTATTCTCTTGGCAGTGGAGGAGCAGTAATGGCAGAGAGGATCGGTCAGGAAAGCTCAGTGACTTCGAACATGGGCTAGTCATTGGATGTCACCTCAGGGACATTGTCACCTGGAGGGACATTTCAGCCCGTCCAAAGCTGCCTAAGTCGACTGTTGGTGATGTGATTGTCAAGCACAAATGCGAAGGAACAACAACAGCCAAACCAGTACTATGCAGCAATCTTGTAATGACGGACAACGATCATCGTACGTTAAGCAGGGTGGTTCTAAATAATCGCATGAAGTCAACGGAAGCAGTCACTCGTGAGTTCCAAAGTGCTACCAGCAGTGCAGCCAGCACAATAACAGTGTGTAGGCAGTAAAAAATAGCGGAGTACAGTGGTTCAGCAGTTCCGTTAATGCCAATCTCCGCTTGAGATGGTGTGACGAGCGACGTCACTGGACATTTTGCTTGGAAAAAAGTGATTTAGAGTGATGTCATACTACATCCTGTGACCATCCGGTGGAAGGGTTTTGATTTGGCGAATGCCTGGGGAACGCTACCTTGCGTCCTGTTTAGTGCCAACAGTGAAATAAAGAGGAGATGGTTGATACGGAAGGAAAGGAACACATTTTATAGCCTCGTGTACTGCGTACAGTAGAGCAACAGTGAGGAGGAGACGATTGTTTCTTCATGACATTGCACCTTGTTTGTGGCCAAGAAAATCCCGGAGATGGTCAGGTCTGCCCAGAGCCCCGTCCTGAACCCAATGGAACATCTTTGGGATGAGTCAGAATGTCTGCTTCGCTCGAGACCGCAGCGTCCAACATTGCTACCTTCTCTGGTATCTTGAGGAAGAATGGGCCATTAGTCCTGTACAGACATTCAGTCACCCCACTGAAAGTGTCTCCAATCAGAATTCAAGCCGTCAAAAGGCGAAGGGCGAACACCTGTTACATTAATGTTCACCAGTGGGTCTACGGACACACTTGATCACATAGTGTGTCGTATACAGAGCTACCTGTTCCACTTGCACATGAATCAGTAATTGTAAAAACAACATTAGTCCAAAAAAGTAAATTTTTCAGGAGAAGCAAAAAACTGTATACAGGCTAAATAATGGACAGAATGATAAATCCATTAATTTTAATATTGACTGTGTATGTTAGGTAAGCTTTAACAATAAAACAAAGTACTTTAAATGTAATAACTTTGCATGAACGATTTTTTTTAATAGTACGGACTTATGTTGTTATTGCAGGATGAACATTTTGGACTGACATTTTAATATCAACATTTGTTTATGTTATCAAAAATTACTTTATTGTATAAATTTAATATACAATATTACTTGTACATTGTCTAATATTGTTTTACAGAGAAATTGAAAAATATTGTTAATGTATGCACACACTGTATGGAAAGACTAAAGATATGACGATGTAAATCGTGACATTAGGAATTAAATTTCTTTTTTCACTTAACAGAACAATGAAGGATTAACACTACACTATACAGGTTATTTTATACCAAAAATGTATTATGAATCATCTTCAGGAGTGTCCACAGAAGGCCACTCAGTCAATTCCAGATAAAAGGCTTTGTGCTCATCGGGAATATATTGCATTAATTGTCCCACATCTTTCAATTTTTTGACATCGATTGCAACTTTGTTATTATATGCAATTTCTGCAGGCAACTTTGGTTCTGTCTGTAATGAATGTCGCAATGAAAAGCGGTGTTTTACGAGACCATCAATATGATAGTAACAGTCAACTTTACCTGGAAGCATTTCACTGTGATGGAAGCTCATAAATGAGGACACTGTGAATTTCACTTTACTGCTTTTGTCCACATTCTTCCCATAACTGTCGTCAGACAAACAGGATCGCTTATAAAATTTGGGCCACCATTTTTTGTAACCCAAAATCTCTTCCGAGGTAACAAGCTTTACATTAATATTTTGTTTTTTGGATGATGTCACCATACATTGAACATACTCATACAAAGAATATATTCTGTCTTTTCTTCTTATCACCCTCTTTATGGAAGCAAATGTACGAACACATGGTAAAAATGAATGGCCACGCAAAGGAAAATACTGGAATACATCTTTGAATCTGCCAGAACTTACAAGGCAGTTCATTACCCTAACCACTGTGTTGTTCTTATTTTGTGCAGGGCACCCATCCGAGAACAGGTGTAATTCAGTAGCACTATCAGGGATATCTGTGTTGATGTAATCAACCAAAAACGAGCATACTTCGTTAGGTCCTTTGTGGGCAGTACCTTCGTGATACATATATACCTTGGATTTGTTGCTCTTTAGGTCTGTAATACAGAATGCATCAATGTTAATTTGCCGTAAATAGAAAGCTTCTTGTACTGGGAGCTTAGGCAACTGCAGATTTTGCATATAATCGAAACACAATGCTACCACATGCTCATTTTCTGCACACTTCTCCTTAACAGCATCCATCTTTAAATAGAATTTTTTGCTTCTTCTTTTATGTACCATGAGTTCCGCTACAGCCACACGCTTTGCAGTATCATTCAATGATGGACTCTTAATCTTCACTGAAAGTGACTCACAAGAGCAGCAAGTATCCACTTGCGGCCGCCCAAAGCGTAAGTTAAAACGCTCATTGAAAACCCTTAAATAAATTCCATATGACACTCTGGTTCAAATGGCTCTGAGCACTATGGGACTCAACAGCTATGGTCATCAGTCCCCTAGAACTTAGAACTACTTAAACCTAACTAACCTAAGGGCATCACACAACACCCAGTGACACTCTGGTATGAGGATATAACTTCATGAACAGTTCGTACATACTTTATACAGATAATTCAGGATTTAAGTAATACATTTCTTTGCTTGAATAATGTGAAATTTTCGTAGGGAATGTTTTAATATGCTCCTCAATTATCGATAGGACTTGTGTGGTGTTGCATTGGTTGAAGCAGTACGTCCTCTACTGTCACATGGGCGAACATTATTTTTCACACAGTTACAAATTCGTCGCACACGTTCATTTGTAATGCCAAAAAGACTACAAAATGCCTTTTTGCACACTTCGACCCGCCCAGCATCTCCAGTTACCACGTGATATCGATAATTTAGTGCTCTTGGCTTAGGCTGGCCATCACTTTTCCGCGGTCTTCTGCGTACCACGTCTCCTTTTTCGATCAGCCCTGCAAGGTAACCATCTTGTGTGTTCTTACTCTCAAAATCGTGTAATTTAGTGAATATATCTATCTGTTCATGTTCAGAGATCCTCTTGAAACACAGTTTCTTACATCTGAAACATATTAATACACGAATACCAATGTCAGGAATTGTAAAAGAGTTGCAAAAAAATTATTTACATAAAATCAGTTATTTTTTATTGATAGAGTAAATTATCCATATGATATTTACGTACCATAAAACTTAGAACAGATGGGAACCTCTAAGAAGTAAAAAATACACAGACAGGAGATTAATTCACATAGCCTTTGAACTCACCCACAGTCAGGTCCTATTTTTACAGCATTAATTTCTCTTCCACTGTGATTCACGTAACCAATTCCCTTCGTTCTGGCAGCTTTTATGACATTTCTTTTATATAGTTCTGGTTGCGCACCTCTCTTCTTCGACATTGTGCATAGATAAACCAAAGAAACGTCTTCTATAAACAAAACTAAACGGCAATGTATACGCAGCTGCTACAACAATGCACACAGGTAATTAGATCACAGGCGTCAGATATGCTACCATCTGGCATGCATTATATTCACTACATGGAAAAAGATCCGAGTATGTTCGTTTGGTGCTGCCATCTGCCATTTCTTGCAATAATAACGTAAGTCCTGGACTGATGTTGTTACTGCAAAGAACACGAAAAACTGTATGCCTGTAAAAGCATTAAATTGTGTAGGACAAGTGTGATTTTTACATAGATGCTGCATCTAAGTATCCTGAAGCCTTCTCCTCATATATCTAATTTTTGCCAAAAAGTGGACATGTGTTGTTTTTACAATTACCGATTCACATGTATTTCTCGTCCGTCGCTGCTCCGCAGCGTCTTAGAATAGCCTGGCTGCCTGTGGAAAGTTACACGTTGAGAAAAGGAGTAGAGGAACAGCGGCGGCAACACAATACGGCGGGCAGGGCAGGATGTACGGTATTCTGCGGCCTTGGCGGTCTTGTGAGGGAGTCTAGGCGAGGCGGCGGGTTCGGTTCCAGCCCCGACCTTCCCCGCCGCCCTTGCAGCGACTTTGAGCGCTCCCTGCGCCGTCCCGCTGCACATAGCACCAACCACGCGGAAATTTACACATTCCTCCCAGCTTCCTCTTACTCAGCCTCCTCCATTTTCTCGCTGTTCTATTTCTGTAATAGGACTTGCAGGATCTGCTAGTTAGTTATGATTTCCATATATTTGAATGACATTTTATCGAAGTGATGTGGAACGAATCGTTTTACAGGATATGTATACAGAAGCAGTTTTAGTGGATGGCCACATTTTGACCACTTTGAACTTCCTAAGCGGCTGACACTCCTAAATTTAATATTAATGAACACACAAATCTCCAGTCATATTCGTGCAACTATGCTTAAAACTAATTTTTTCACAAGGTACCAAATTTTAAATAAAAATTCGGCTATGGACAAGCAGGACTTGTCCAGAAGAAATGGTTTTAAGCTAGACTTAAAACTTCCATTGCTGCTTATCAGTCAATGTAATTACGCAAATGATCAAAAAGTTTTTTGATGTTTACTGGGCCCCTTTCTGAGCTACTGACAGTTTTAATAATGAGTACAAAGCTTATTTATTTCTTAGTGTTGTAAGTATGGATACAGTTATTCTTCTAATTGCGAGGGATTATTTTCGACGTATTTCATGAACGAATATACCGGGTGATCAAAAAGTCAGTATAAACTTGAAAACTGAAATATCACGGAATAATGTAGACAGAGAGGTACAAATTGACACACATGCTTGGAATGACATGGGGTTTTATTAGAAAAAAAAAATACAAAAGTTCAAAAAATGTCCGACAGATGGCGCTTCATCTGATCAAAATAGCAATAATTAGCATAACAAAGTAAGACAAAGCGAAGATGATGTTCTTTACACGTAATGCTCAATATGTCCGCCATAATTCCTCAACAATAGCTGTAGTCGAGGAATAATGTTGTGAACAGCACTGTAAAGCATGTCCGGAATTATGGTGAGGCATTGGCTTCGGATGTTGTCTTTCAACATCCCGAGATGTCCGTCGATCACGATACACTTGCGACTTAAGGTAACTCCAAAGCCAATAATCGCACGGACTGAGGTCTGGGGACCTGGGAGGCCAAGGGTGACGAAGGTGGTGGCTGAGCACACGATCATCACCAAACGACGCGCGCAAGAGATCTTTCACGCGTCTACCAATACTTTTTTTTTGTTCTAATAAAACCCCATGTCATTCCAAGCATGTGTGTCAATTTTTACCTCTCTGCGTACATTATTCCGTGGTTTATTAAGTTTTCAAATTTATAATGTACTGACTTTTTGATCACCCGGTTCATCAGGTACTCTTAAATTCTTAATTCCTTGAAGAGGTACCTACATGATGGCTACGCACAAACACCACGTATTCCTTTCACAGCTGCCTTTTGTGCAATCAATGCTTCCTTTCAAAGTGATGAGTTACCCCAGAAAATTATTCCTTAAGATATCATTGAGTGGAAATATCCAAAAATGTTTGTTTCCAAGCTAGCAACTATTCTAAAAGCAAAAGTAACTGAACTTAATTATGTGAATATCTAAGTAATATTTTTCTTGCTGTTCTAATTTTCATCAACAAGTAGGCTACACTCAAAAATTTGCAGCGCGGGGTAGCCGCGTCATGGTTCGCACGGCTCCCCCCGTCGGAGGTTCGAGTCCTCCCTCGGGCATCGGTGTGTGTGTGTTGTCCTTAGCGTGAGTTAGCTTAAGTTAGATTAAGCAGGTATGAGCTTAGGGACCGATGACCTCGGCACGTTTGGGCGTGGCAGGATGCAGTGTTGTTGTGTAACTAGTCAGGCTCCACAAGGTTCTGCATCATCGTGTGAAACGGGTGGCATAGCGAGCACATGACCCTCGAGCAATAACGATGGTGGCTGTCCCCTACCATTTGACTCGCTGGGACATCGATCAAAAAATTATTTTCGGCCCTACTGCGGTGAGACGATCGCCTCCTCCGTTCACTCCGATCTGCTCAGTGCCTGCTACTGTGGAATCGGAGATAACCGTACGAAGCTCACTAGTCAGTCGCAAACTCCGTCTGAACTTCATGTGCTAACCGCATCCTTTGATTAAATACAGTGTAATACTTGTCAGGCCCGCACGTACGTTCCTGCTTTTCGGCCAGAATTATGCAGCTGGCGGAAACGCGCAGAGCCGAAATAAACTAGCGATGCGGGGGCTGAGCACAGAGTTATTTATGTGTCGAGTTTAGTTAGAAATTGCAAGAAATAGGAGAGCGGTGACACCGGCGGCTGTGTCGAACCGTGTGATGACGTCACAACACGGCGCGGCCTGGCTGGTCCGTTTTTGCGCGAGGCGTGCTGTCCGAAAACAAACCGAAGCTTCCGCCAGCGCTCACGTATCACACGCTTCGGCGTCTGCACTGCTTCAAGCTATATGCTCTGGAATCGTGAAAGCCAGAGATAGTGCAGTTATTACGGACCTGTTGCGACCGTGTTTATTATTTTTTTTTAATGGCGATGAACAAGTTATTTTTGAGTTGTAGTTGATTGGTTGATTTGAGTGAGGGGACCAAACAGCGAGGTCACGGGTCCCATCGGATGAGGGAAGGGCGGGGAAGGAAGTCGGCCGTGCCCTTTCAAAGGAATCATCCCGGCATTTGTCCGGAGCCATTCAGGGAAATCACGGAAAACCTACATGAGGATGGCCGGACGCGGACTTGTACCGTCATCTCTCCGAATGTTAGTTAGTCCAGTGTGCTAACCACTGAGACGTCCCTCATAGTTGTGAGTACATTTACACTAAATGTGGAGCGTATAGGCGGTGACTGCGTAAAACATAACACAGTCGAGCAGAGGAAGTAGAGACTGACAGTTTGATACGGGACACTTGTGGTATATCAGTTTGGGAAACTATCTCAAGTTGGCCCTCAATAGCACGAACTCTACAACGCATGCGCGTCGCTCGAGATTTTCGAAATTATTTAAATTTTTACTGTGATAGTTTTTGCTGGAAGCCGTAGTTTTCGAGTTACTCAAGAAAAATGTGCAAAAGTGAACTTTAAACGCACCCCTACCCCCATACTCGCCCCAATCGTCATTTTTAGTATGTCGTTCAAGACACTCCCTCCTACCTCTGTACAAAAATTTGGGAGTACACGAATTATTCCCTGTATTTGATCTTACGTCACCGGCTTATTCGGCTATTTCTTTAACATTATTGGTTCAAATTTTCCCTTGAAAAAAGAACCATTTGCAAATGTTATCCTTAAACTAATTACGTTTACAATTCGATCTCAACTAACTGCACAACCACAGTAGTTTCGTAGAAAGAAGGCCGGACAAACAATACGATTTAATTGTTAATTTTATGCTTCTAAAATTCACAAAATTGTAAGGCAAAATTTACACAGAAGTCAGTTTTACAATTTATACATGCAGGAATAAGCTGGAGGCGTAATAATAGCCAAAAAAGTCAACAAATAAGTAGAATATGGGATATAATTCGTGTAGTTGTCAATATTTCTAACAGCGGAACAAGGGGGAGCTATGAACAGCATACTAATAATTCCTGACCGGTGAAGGTTGAGTGTGGGTTTGAAGGTACGTTGAAAGGTCACTTTCGTATGTTCTTCTTGAACAAATCTATAACAGCGTCTTCTAGCAAAAACATACTCGGATACAAAATTAAACTACGTTAAATTTCCTGCAGAGAAGGGATATCCATTTTTTCTCTAGGGCCAATAGTTTGAGCGCAGAGATAGAAAGAATACTGAAAATCTCGGACACCGCGCATGAGCCGTAGCTTAGATGGTTTCTATAGGCCAAGAGATGGTAGTTTACCGACTTGATGGACCATAAGTGTCCCATGTTACATTTTCGTCTCAACTTCCACTATCCGCTGTGGCTCGTCGCAAACAATCTCCGTGTACGCACTGTGTAATTTGTTGCTGTTGTTATGGGTAATTCTAGGGTCAGTTTTTTAACATTTGTGAGTGCGTCTATAGCTAAGAAGTAGGTCATCATATAAAATAATAGGCACAATAATTACTACTACTTATTGCATTTTAACAAATAGTGATTAATCTAATACTCTCGCACAGTAGTTGCAAAAGAGCACTTGAACACTTGTTGTTCACTGCTAAGCGAGTATGTCAGCAGCTCGCCCGTTGTATTCCATTCGAGATGGCGATACACGGGAAGGACAGGTGTGGTTTGGTACTTCAATGCCGCATTCGTATACTTCTGTCGCTGATGATTCTTAGAAAGTCCGTAGTTAAACTTCAGTCCAGGCGGCACATGTTCCGTTACAGCAGATATAAAATTTTTACTACCGAATGGCACGAAAGTCAGCTCAAAACTTCTCATAACTCCGAAATTAAGCTTCTAAATGACATGTCGGGACCTGCGTATTGTCTGTGTTAAGTGCGTTTGTCTCGTTTCATTTCAAACTGCTAAGTTTCGTTGTGAGAACGGTTTTCTCAAAAATGGCTCAAATGGCTCTAAGCACTATGGGACTTAACATCTGAGGTCATCAGTCCCGTTGACTTAGAACTATGTAAACCTAACTAACCTAAGGACATCACACACATCCATGCCCGAGGCAGGATTCGAACCTGCGACTGTAGCAGCTGGGCGGTTCCGGACTGAAGTGCCTAGAACCGCTCGGCCACAACGGCCGGCACGGTTTTCTCACTCGCAAATATTAGTTTTTATTAATTAATAATATAACGAGACCATTTTTCAAGTATCTATGCCAATTTGATTTAGTTTTAAGTTCTGGATTAATTGAAAAAGCACTATTGTTGTGTTATTTATTTGGTGACGACACAAGAAACATTATTGCAGGTGGCATAATTTGAACGCGACATTGTCTCGATGATCAGAGATTAACTGTCTTACATATCTTTCAAGCCATCTGTCCCCGTAGCCCAATCTCTTACCCATATCAATGTGTTGGAGCGTGATCTGGATGCGATTTAAGATTTCGACTCTGGTATTTGCCAGAAAGAAAAAGAGATCGATGTAGAGATGCTAATCGTTAGTGCCGTCAGTGCACCGCCCGCCATCTAGGTACAATAGTGTATCCCAGCGTGAGTGCGCCTTCCATTGTTGAATTTGCATCGAAGTTTGGGTGCTTGCTGAGGTAGTAGTTTCATACGTAGAGGCCGACATGTATTTAGAGCCCCTGGTGTCAGGGAGCTCAGAGGGGACAACGAAGACGTCTAAGCAAATGCTGGGATTGTTCCTTTGAAAGGGCACAGCCGATTTCCTTCCCCATCCTTAACATCATCCGAGCTTGTTCTCCGTCTCTAATGACCTCGATGTCGACGGGAAGTTAAACCCAATCTTTCTTTCTTCCTACAACAAGCCATTTAGCAGATCGGAAAGCGTTTACTCCTAATCAGCGTCTGGGGAAACCAGTCTCACGTGTGTGACCCGTGGACGCAGACAGCAGAGATCAGAGACGGGTTCGGTATACCCGCCTTAAACTCGCCAGCGAGTCTTCTGACGTCGTATCCGAACTCGCCGTCTCAGTGTGCCCGCAGACTCGACCCGTGAGTCTCCGACGCTGCCTGCTCGTCACCTGAGTCTGTTGTGGGGCCCAACTCACTCAACTGAGTAACAAGGGTTCGCAAGTATAACCGCGGACCCACTGCTTTCCAGCTGCACACGCTACCGCTTTGAAAGAAATGTCCACTATTAACCTGTAAATTACTATTCATTTATTTCACACAGTCAGGATTTCGGCTTTATAGCCATTCCCAAGTGCAAGTTGGGATGTCACAAAATGTCCGACCTGCCTAAATCACAGAAACAAGTTATATAAAAGAATTTAATGACTGATCGATTAGCAGAGAATGTTGTTCTCTTTATACACACATTTATACAGATAAAACTTTATCAAAGACTGCTGTAAATTTATTGTAATATATTATCCCTTTTCAGAGAACACGTAACATTTACGTTGACATATATCCACTTTAGAGGCGTCACATAGTCTTTCGCGAGAGTACCGAGTCTTTCGTGAGACATGAGGATGAAGCGCAATCTCTAAATGGTGATTAATTATGAAAATAAATTACAGAAATGAATGGTAAGCTACACAACTCGCTATTAGGCCATAAACGCAAGTTACCATGACCAAGTCAATACAGAAACAGCATGCTTCTTGTGTCGCAGGGGCATAACAGTGACATTGTTCTGCACCCAGTTATCGTTTGACGCAGTGCATATTTTTTCTCGTGGTGGAGATGGAATAAACAAGAATAAAACCATTCTGCTTGCATTGGACGACATTTGTAAGTTTTTCGTCTGAAGCGTCGATTATAGCGTCAAACTTATTCCTGATATCACTCCTCCTCTAATGGAACGCTTTTACCATTGTATTATTTTCATCAGTTAATTTTCGTCTTCCAACATCCACAGTTTAACAAAAAACAGTTTCGTTAAAGGCCATCTGATCCTGACAATCGGTCATTTCGCCTCGTCAGTACTCATCTGCCGAACTAACAACACGTCACGCGGGACGAGTTGACGCTTAGGAAGCGACCGCAGCGACACAGTTCTCAGACATGTCATAACTCTTGCGACGAGACCCACGAGGAAAACAGAGCACGCCGCTGAAGTCACAGCACGTGATACTGCAGGTGTTCACAGTGCCAGAAGCTGTCTGCAGTGAAAGCGAGTAACTGTTTCAAACGAGTTTAATAATTCTTAACTGCACGTTTAAATTCATGTAAGATCTCAGTAGCACACGAGGAAGTTAGGACCTTTAGTGGGTACCTTTTCACTGACATTTCCGGTGGGGCCCTGCACAGAATCGAGCGACGCCAAGTGTGGCGGACAATGCGACGAGTTCGTTGTGCGTATGGCTGTGTTGTGTGTGTGTGTGGGGGGGGGGGGGCCTCGTATTTCTCGTGGGCTCTGCACGGTACTACAGTGGAAACAAAAGATGCCCGGTAGCACTGGATGCAATTGCGGCTCCTGCATGTGTGATGTTTGCAACCCGACCATCAGACCCGTACTTGCTCCGTTTCTGGCGTCAGTAGACAGGTAGCAGACACATGCGGTAGAAGTAATGTCCAATCGGCGACGCGTCCACCGTGATGACAAAAACTTTCAAGCAGAAAACACTTTTAGGTGGACTATGGTGTTGTGGAAAGAGTCAGAACAGCTATCATCCGACATGCTTTAAAGACCATGACGAAAATGTTACTCACAGACTGACTCTTTCCATATCTTCCGTCCCTGTTTTCAGATAATTTCTGACCTCTAGAGAAAATCTGCTGTCACGTGGTCTTGGCAGTGTGGTACTCCTCGTCGTACTGGAAGTATTTCAAAAATGGCTCTGAGCACTATGGGACTTAACATCTATGGTCATCAGTCCCCTAGAACTTAGAACTACTTAAACCTAACTAACCTAAGGACATCACACAACACCCAGCCATCACGCTGGAAGTATTTCTGCCGGAAATTGCTGCTTTAATGCATAAAAAATAATGGGACGAGTGATACGGTTATAGACAGCCAGCCTTCCCATTATGAGAGCTGCTAATTCACAATGGCGGATAATCATTGAAAGTAGGTAGTAGTGTTCAAATGAAAAGTTACGAAACGTCGTAACCAGACTGGTTGAAATTTGCGTATACTGCTTTGAGATAATGCAGTGAGACACCTAGGGACGCGAATGTAGCGTCGTCATCTCCCCCTGAAAAATTCAAAGTTGTGCCCTCAGCAAAGGACCACGGAATCAGGTCCAATCATGCTCTTATCAAAGAAGCGTTGTCTGACAGCAAACTGTTGATAGACTAGCAATTGCGAGTTCCTGGGAAGACGTCGATTGGGGGAAAGTCATTTTCTTCTACAAATGCACAACTGAGTCCACGACCAGAGGTCCTCCTTTCGTTTACCGGTCAGTTGCGCAACGATATGTCGCGCGCTTCGTGGTCACACGCACTAGAAGCGGACGCATAAGTGAGAAGTGGTGGGGCTGGATGTCTTGATGTGTGCAGGAACCTTAGAACGTATCCAAGGCAAGTTCAATTCAGCATGTTGTGAATATCTCCTTGAAAATGTAGTCATCCCTGGAAGTCGACGTATGTACCCCGAAGGACATCTCACTTTTCAACATGATAATCATCCGTCACACACTAGCATTAGGATTCAGAGCTGGTTTCAAAGGAGGGAGAACATTATTCAGTGCCTTCCTTGAGCTCCAAAATCACCAGATGCCAGACCCTCCTCCGGGAACTCTGAACGCCCTATGGGATTTGGGTCATTGTTGATGGGAGAGAATTTCCATGGACGAGGACTTTTCCCATAGACTTGTAAATTCTATGCTTCGAAGGATCCAAGCTGTTCTTTATGCCAGTGGCATGTCGACAAAATACTGAGGAAGCTGTACGTAGCCTACTCTGCATTATATTTCATTTTTTTTTTCTGTAAAACACGAACATAGTTATTACGCCAAAAATTTTAATTTTAAAGCAGAAATGTGCTTGCTGCTTCATTATTTGCATTTCTATGGGAGGTAAAATAAATATCCCCCCTTAAGGTTAATTATTTTCATTGTTATGGGAGGTCGGATAAATATTACCTTCCGAGAAATATTAGTTTCAGATATCAAATTCGCAAACCATAATTATTTATTTTCTGAAGAGAAGACTGAAAAAAGTAAAAAAAGACAACATAATTTAATAACAAAATGTAAATAAATCACGAAACATTCGCGACGCGATAAAAAAAGGCCGCTCTGTGATTCTGCCCGACAGATACTACAGCTACCAGTACAGTAAGCTGACACGCTACCGAGGACCTACCGACGTCTATTTTTAGCTTCGCTATCGAATAGACCGACAGTTGATGAAGAACGAATGTTAAACTAGAAACAACAGGTACTGAAAGGTGCATCCACTCGCTCGTGTAAACCGCGCGTAAGGACTTGCAAAAATATGCCAATCAGCTGATACGTTTCTCTTAGCTCAAAACTATGGAGACACTAGGTGAACCGTCAATCTGTCCACTCAGCCATTAAAACGGATGTGAAGCACTCGTCGTCGTAGTAACTCTATCGACCTGCAGTTTTTATATTTCAACTGTTCCAAGGTGCTCGAATAACGATTTTCAAAAGAAATGATACGATGCGTGAAACTGCAATAAATCTCGACATATATCATATCCTGTTATATTGTTTCTGTTTGAGCGATGTAAACAACAAGCTGAAGCTCCACAGACCGCTAGAGTTGTGAACACTGGCACTTCTGAACATGGGCATGGACAACGCTCTGTTCTTGGACTCTAAATTATTCGGGCCGGGCAATCTTTTGGCCTCTCAATGTACATCCACATTACCTTCGACTGATAACATGGACTAAAATGAAATAGCATATGTTCTCCGTCGGCATTGGCAGCGTCACAATAACAGGCCTATGCGTGCACAGCCTCACGGGTCTGTGGCTTCCAGGAAACTATATGGGCTATGTACACAATAGTGCTGTTATTGTGACGCTGCCAGTATCCATGGACGGCATATGCCATTCCATTTTAATCAGTTGGCGGTGATGTGAATGTACACCTTAAGAAGACAAGACTGCAAGAGACCTAGCCACGTTATTTTATTACTCTTATTCCTCTAGTTTGTTTTATATCGACCGCTCGTAGAAATTTCTTGTACAGTAATTCTGAAGATGAAAACTTGGCCTACGAAACGCGTAATTTCCAGTGTTTTTCTTGCTGGAAAATGGTTGAGCGGATATTTTGACTTTGGTTATGTGGCGCTCAACAAACTTTGAAGAGAAAAATATACACTCCTGGAAATGGAAAAAAGAACACATTGACACCGGTGTGTCAGACCCACCATACTTGCTCCGGACACTGCGAGAGGGCTGTACAAGCAATGATCACACGCACGGCACAGCGGACACACCAGGAACCGCGGTGTTGCCCGTCGAATGGCGCTAGCTGCGCAGCATTTGTGCACCACCGCCGTCAGTGTCAGCCAGTTTGCCGTGGCATACGGAGCTCCATCGCAGTCTTTAACACTGGTAGCATGCCGCGACAGCGTGGACGTGAACCGTATGTGCAGTTGACGGACTTTGAGCGAGGGCGTATAGTGGGCATGCAGGAGGCCGGGTGGACGTACCGCCGAATTGCTCAACACGTGGGGCGTGAGGTCTCCACAGTACATCGATGTTGTCGCCAGTGGTCGGCGGCGGAAGGTGCACGTGCCCGTCGACCTGGGACCGGACCGCAGCGACGCACGGATGCACGCCAAGACCGTAGGATCCTACGCAGTGCCGTAGGGGACCGCACCGCCACTTCCCAGCAAATTAGGGACACTGTTGCTCCTGGGGTATCGGCGAGGACCATTCGCAACCGTCTCCATGAAGCTGGGCTACGGTCCCGCACACCGTTAGGCCGTCTTCCGCTCACGCCCCAACATCGTGCAGCCCGCCTCCAGTGGTGTCGCGACAGGCGTGAATGGAGGGACGAATGGAGACGTGTCGTCTTCAGCGATGAGAGTCGCTTCTGCCTTGGTGCCAATGATGGTCGTATGCGTGTTTGGCGCCGTGCAGGTGAGCGCCACAATCAGGACTGCATACGACCGAGGCACACAGGGCCAACACCCGGCATCATGGTGTGGGGAGCGATCTCCTACACTGGCCGTACACCACTGGTGATCGTCGAGGGGACACTGAATAGTGCACGGTACATCCAAACCGTCATCGAACCCATCGTTCTACCATTCCTAGACCGGCAAGGGAACTTGCTGTTCCAACAGGACAATGCACGTCCGCATGTATCCCGTGCCACCCAACGTGCTCTAGAAGGTGTAAGTCAACTACCCTGGCCAGCAAGATCTACGGATCTGTCCCCCATTGAGCATGTTTGGGACTGGATGAAGCGTCGTCTCACGCGGTCTGCACGTCCAGCACGAACGCTGGTCCAACTGAGGCGCCAGGTGGAAATGGAATGGCAAGCCGTTCCACAGGACTACATCCAGCATCTCTACGATCGTCTCCATGGGATATAGCAGCCTGCATTGCTGCGAAAGGTGGATATACACAGTACTAGTGCCGACATTGTGCATGCTCTGTTGCCTGTGTCTATGTGCCTGTGGTTCTGTCAGTGTGATCATGTGATGTATCTGACCCCAGGAATGTGTCAATAAAGTTTCCCCTTCCTGGGACAATGAATTCACGGTGTTCTTATTTCAATTTCCAGGAGTGTATAATACGAGTAAGAAAACTACGACGACGACGCGACACGATGCCTTTATTTCCCCCTGCATCCTCCAAATACGAATTAAAAATTGCTAGTTACAATGAGCAACCTTGCCTTACACATTTCTCGATTTCAGCCTCTTATATCATTTCGTTATGGCTCACTAAGGCGGTCTGCTTCGCTGTTTATACAATATTGCCCAAGGTGCAAAACATTTCATTCTATTCCACATAAAAAATGTCAGTCACAAAATATCTGATATGATAAAAAACGAGCGAGTTGTCGGCGTTTGCGGCGGAGGTTCGAGTCCTCCTTCGGGCATGGGTGTGTGTGTTTGTCCTTAGGATAATTTAGGTTAAGTAGTGTGTAAGCTTAGGGGCTGATGACCTTAGCAGTAAGTTCCATAAGATTTGCAACTGTCTCGAACCCCCCGTCGTGTTTTGCGTCACAAGCAACATAGTGAGGAGATAACTGAAGCTGTTTGTAGCCAGCGCTCAGTGTATTCGAGTATACGGCGGAGCCAAGCGCCGCTTCTTCAGGCGTGCGTCACTTCTTTTGTCCCTGGACTGGGAAGCTACGGAGGTGAACGTGGGTCGAATATCAATATTCGCCGCGCGAACTGTGGTGCAATCAGTGCGACAGGTTTCTCTGAACGAGACGCGCAGAGACTGACAGACAGGTCCACTCATTCTGCAGTTGTCCTACCACCTTGGGAAATGTTTGAAACTAAATATAACAGAGTTCTTACTGCAATAACTTGGTTTCATTTTTCCGAAATAAGACGTATAGTGACATCTTAACGAGGAACCACCTACATACGAAGTGTAACGGGAATGTTGTAATTTCGCGTGTTATATTAGCCTGGTTTGCTCGATATTTTCGTTATTATGTTGGTAAACATGCCTAAAAAGTATCTGCAAGTATCCCGGCCGGGTTGGTGATTTTCTCTGCCCGGGGACTGAGTGTTTGTGTTGTCATCACCATTTCATCATCAGATATTTAATCAGTTGTCAGGGGGTGGGTGGGGGGGGGGGAGGCGGGCGGGGCGGTTGTTAAATCTTCATATGACCAAAAGTTAGTTACTGTTTCACAAAATCACCGTTATCGCTACCTGGAACCTTCTTAACTAACTGTTTCGTCGAGTCCGCCTGCTTAGGTTACAGACGCGTAAGTCGCCCAATGTGGCGTCATCTGAAATGAGTGTTGCAACCCGGCGGCCGAATTTCACCGAATGGGGCCTCCCGGCTAACAATGCACACAATCATTTCACCTCATTTTTTCTTTCTTGGATTTGATGTTACCATGGTCTTGAGAACAAGTAGCAAGTAACGGTTGTAATTTGCAATCAACAAATTCCTTACAGATTGTACGGAAAGTCTATTTCTTTTATAGGCCCAGTGTATATTTAATCAGGAAAATGTTCTTTCCACGTCTCTATTGTGGGAAAGAATTGGAAAAAAGAACTGTACAATTTTCAGAAGTTCTTAAGATTAATCTCCACAACTATTGTGCATGAAATCACACCATCTGTCAGACAGTTTTCTATGAAAATGTTGGTCTGGTTTCCGATTTTAGTTGTGCACGTAGAAACATTACTAGGCGATTTATTTCATCAAACAAATCACTGTCTTCTACAATAAATTTTCTGTTTCTCAAGTAGGCTACAGAATTTTCCACACTTTCCCAGTCAAGTTCTTTGCTACGTATTAATCAATTGAACACAGTTAATTAATCGTACTGCCTCTTCCATTTACTGATGTAACCACTACAAACAGAATAAAAAGCATTCATATTTGTTCTGAACACCTTACCAAGCTGGTCATAGTAACAATTGGACCAGTTGGAGATGACCTCTCTTACTTTTAGGGGAACGAAGCTAATTTCAGCCCTTTCTTGCAGACTTGAAGCAGTATCACTCAGGACAGAATACACTTCCGCAACAGTTTCTTTTTCAACTTCAGTGCACAATATTTGCTTTTGCAGATAACTGGAGAACTTTGAAGAAACCTTAGGTATCCCTCAGCCAGAGGATTTTCCAGGAAAAGCATAATTGTAATGGGGGCATCTTATTCAGACATGGAGTAATACGAGGGCTATCCACAAAGTACATTACGTTTTGGAATTCTACCACATGGTTACCTCTTCTTGAAGCTGTGCGTCGTCATCAAAACGCTGCATAGCCAACCACTTCTTCATTGCTGGGAATAAGTGGAAGTCGCTCGGTGCCAGGTCGGGACTGTACGGCGGATGAGGAAACAACTCCCACTTGAAAGATTCGAGAACTTCACGAGTGGCATTTGCCGTGTGGGCCCGGGCGTTGTGAATCAGCAAGATCTTTGAGCCCAACTTTCCCCTGCGCTTGTTTTGTATTGCTCTTCTGAGGTTGTGCAGAGTTTGGCAATACCTTTGAGAGTTTATTGTAGTGCCTCTTTCCAGGAAATCCACAAAAATTACACCTTTTTTGTCCCAAAAGAAGAGGTAACCGCGTGGTTGAAGGCGCAGGCGGCCGAATTTTACGACGAAGGAATTTCCAAGCTCGTCCATTGCTACGATAAGTGCCTTAATTTAAATGGCAACTATGTAGAAAAATAGTATTTAAGTGTGGCTTTCATGTGTATATAATAAAAAAATGTCCAATACTTTATTTTTAATTCCAAAACGTAATGTACTTTGTGGATAGTCCTCGTACTTAAGAACCCCGTACATCTGCAAAATTGTTTCAGTTGCAGACATAAGCGATAACCATCTTCTATTACTGTGAGAAAGTATTGTCTTATTTTCAGTTCCTACAAAATCACAAAATTCAAGAAAGTTTTGTGCTCTCACACTATAAATTGAAAAATGAGAGAATACTTGCTGGAAAAAAGTTTTACATATATTTTCAGAATGAATGAGGCAGTTCTACAGCGTTATGTGTAATTATGGCGTGAACAGCCACTTCCTAAAATGTTGCCTCCCAATTCATTTTTCAGTTTACTGAAAACATTGTTGGAACCAGATCCTTCTAGTCCGTCGAAGTTGAGAACGGCATTATCACCGCCAAACGGAACACACTTTTGTGACATATTGTTTTTCTAAAACACTTCCAGTGTGAACTCACCACAGTGCCTGACACGGAAGTCCGAAAATAGCAAGTTTTTTTACTGTTATATAAATTTGGAACCGGAGGCTGAAATAGAGAATTAAATCGGCAGGAATCCGGATAATCTTGGTATTTGGCAACCATGTAAACAGCAGAGTTGTTGCATATTTATAAATGTAAAGACATCTGAATTCTCATTAGTATTTACTTGAAGCACTGAATCTAAAATTAAACCATGCAGTGATATGAAAGGCTACTGTGAACATTTCAGTGCTTCACGGAATCTAGTCCAACGATGTGAAACCAAGTTGGGTCAGCGCTAACAAAGCATTCAAGCAGGCGTGAAAAAAATGTAGCAAAAGAATTCACAAGACAGAACAGGAGAAATTGACAATTAAGTTTCCTGCCGCAGCATATTATTGCATCTGATTACTCTACGTTCGTATGTTGTTCCCTACGTGAACTTAAATGTGGGCGGCTACGATGGATAAACAGCGAGAGTTAGACCTATCTGCATTCTGTTGTTTCGTTGATTGTAGGAGGAGAGATCTGCTTGCCTCATGTCTTTTAAAGGTGTCTCATTGTCTTAATTGGAATTTCTGTCCTCAGGTCGCGGCTTCAAACATAGCAAGTAATTATGGTTGTGGAAATCGCTACTTTTGTCACTGAAAGAACATTCGGGGTTTTCTATTTAAGAAAACGCTTAGTACCATATTTAGTTTCCCATTTGAATTAAAAGGGAAACGTTTATATCCGCCAATATGAGAAAATCAGTGTCACTTGAACACCAGAAAAAAATCCATAAGTCTGCTAAGATTGCGATGTGTAATCACAGTATCGAGCGCCGAACCTATTATATTCGATACCACCATTTTTTTCTTATTGGACGTCACTTTCTATTGCATCAAACGTCACCTGGGACACTTATCATTTTTAAGTACAAACTACCACTTGTTCGTTTGATAACAAGTTCCGCATTAAAATCACCGAGTACCGAGCTAAACTGCTTAAACAGTTTCTTTTTTGTCCTCACAAGTCGTAGTTCGTAGAGTGACCATCTCCACCGAAAATCGTCACGTTAATTCTGTTCATTTGTTTGTCCTCAGAAATTACTTTCTAATAAATTTTGTAAAGATAAATCGTCAGTAAGAGTAAGAATTATAGTATGATAAGCTTGGTTTTTAATAACTAGTTTGTTAATATTATCGTTAGAAGTTGTGCGTGTTATCAGTTTTGTAAGGGAGTAAGTGTGCAAGTGTCTTGACCATCTGTCTTAGTGGAGTAGCTAACCCCCGTACCTTTCCTGACACACACAGCAATAGCCGTGAAAGTAACTCTGGACTGAAATAAAATTATGACACGCAACAGCTGGCAACTACTTCTCCCCAGTTCCAACGCATCCGATGACATCGCTGAAACCAAAGCGACGGCGGATGGTTGCTACGAGGAAGAATAGACAGATACACGAAGGCAAAGTCATCGTGTTAATAAACGAAATTTATTTCCTGGCTGAGTTTGCGGTCATTGTGGGTATTTTCTGTATAAGCCCGTCTAGATCTGACATGCGTAGCTTAAGAGCAAAACCAGCTTTTATAGTCACAGCACAATGTTAAGGCAAAATGTATTTAATAGTAACTATTTGGAGCTATTTGATACATATGATTGTAAAGCAGATATGATAAATACTTGTTGCTATATATAGATGGACTGTAGCTCAACTTATTGCTGACATACGGAAAGCTAATTTTATGATTGTGCAACTGTACCCATTTAAATCATGTATTCTAATTTGATTGAGTGTATCTGAAATATTAAAGGCTGTTTGTCATTTTATTCGACATGACTTGAAAAATGCTCTAGCGCTTATGTCTCTGTAAACTTTTTGAGCTGAATTAACTTTTAACACCCTGTTCAGACATAGGTTTCATTGAAATTGACACTGAATGCCATTTTACAAGTTCCACATTTTCGTGGGTCGCCCTTTTACATTTTTTAACCTTTAATTTTTTTCTTCCTTTATCAACTGTTAGTGATGTATAACTGTCGTTTCTCATTCTTACGTTTCTGTAGTCTTTATAGATGATGATAATGATAATACAGAAAATTCTTTATGAATAAAGAAATGTATAAACGTTTTAGACGGTTTTATTTTCGAACCAAGTCAGAAAAATGGTCGCCATTACTGTAATGCTTCACCAGCGGCCCGTCCTTGCCCCCCCTCCAGAAGATCGTTTTTTATGGACTGGACATGTGCCGAACGATATCCAGTCGTCTCCACAGGGTAGGTATCATATTCTCCAATTCATTCGCGCAAGTCAGTATCAGAAGATGGTTTAAATGCCTGTTGTTTTCGTATGAGTGGTATTGCCATTAGAAACTGACGTCCTGTGAAGAGTCTAAACTAACCGAACCGCAACATCCCCACCAATAATAACACTGTCCTGGCTCCGGGAAATGTGACGTCATACAGAGTTATCATAGGCATTTTTAATGGATTACTACTAGCACATAAAATTGAGTGTCTATCACCACCGAGAGAGCTTCTCCTCCATACCACCGACTATGTCGGACTTAGTGTCATACTACGTCTTTTATGAAGTCATCATATAGTCAGAAGGTAATGTTGCCGTCTAATTCCAGACGAAATTAGTGTATCTTACAGCTCCATGCCTTTTTTACTCATTAATCTAGAATAATGTCATTCATTTCTCATTACTATGATGTGTTCTTATGATCTCGTATTATATATGTGGTGTTCTAATAACCTTACAGAAATAAATTCTAAACATCAGATGTGTTACCGATGTAATACATCGTGTGGCTGCATAGCATGTGTAGCAAAACTCAACAAAGAATAAAAAACGACGATTCGGTTACTCGTCCTAATTTTGCGTTGCACTGAGTAATGGAAGCAGAACAAAATTAGTGTTAAACATCCCGTCAACGGCGAAGTCATTAGCTAGAGAGCGCTAACTCGGATATGACAGAAGAGAAAGGAAACAGCCAAAGTTCTTTTGAAGGGAACGGTATCGAGATTCGCCTTAGGCGGTTTATTGAAATCACGGAAAACCCTAATTCCGACGCCGAATGGAAGTATTTTTGTGTATGTTTGATACGTAATCACTCAATTGATATTTCAAATTGTTAAAACCTGCCCCTGGCCGGCTATTAATGGCAGTCTGTGTAAGCTCCCTACTAAAATACGTGTTCAAGACAGGCTGAAATGGATTAGACATCATTAAGAGTGGACCCAAAGAGAGAAGCTCGAGAAGAAATCGAAAGCGGGAGAACAGTTTACAAATGATATAGAGGGACGAGGTCTGGATTTGCAGCGCAAAATGAATGAAGGCAATTAGTTACGCAGAAATAGGTGGAAAGCACTGTTTCAACATACCTGGGAAACTGGAGCGGGTTAGTGATCATGGTGAGGCTGATGATAAGTTGATGATAACGTCAAGGTTGAGGTTTATAATGTAGATGAGGTTGATGATGAGGACGATGAGAAAGATGATAATAGTGATAATAGCTTGTAACTAAGTTGACTGAACTACCAAACCCGCTGGGACGGTTACGAAAGTGCTTCAATTCTACCGGTTCGGCGCATTTCGGCGTCTATAACAATATTTGTTGAAAAGACTTCATCATCTTCGGAAAAATATCAGTCTGTCAAAAAGATTAATGCGAAAAGTGGCAACATGCAAAGGTTTGCGCCGCTGTTGGAGGTGGTCCTGCCGAAAGAATGTGGATGATCCCACCAGTAGAAACAGGGTGAAGAACCTCTGAATTAGCCGCGCGATGCAGAGACAAGTGAAGCTCTTCAGACCGTCCGTATGGAGGCTGGCGCAGTTACGACCAGGCTTTACGGCCCTGGCGCGGTGTCCACTCCTTTGCGAGTTCGCGGATCTCCGGCGAAAATTAAGATTTTATCGTCTCCGGCATAGCATGGCGACTTGGCCGACGCCCAGCGCCGTTCTGGGAAGGGGGCCAGAGCGCGAGAAACATTTTCTGCGACTTCTTTTCATCCCCATCTATTTGCCATCCACCAAGCACACGCGATCCGGGAATGGGTTCGCTTCAACTCGGTCTGATGAACTACTGTTCCACCCGACTATCTAGATGTTTTCGCCTCGCACATCGTGAATCCGTGCTTTGTTACAGGTTGCGCAAGCTGGTGTCAAAAGACGTAGTTGTGTGTTTACGCAAACCTTTCCTGCTGTTCCATACGCACACGTTTCACAGGCGCGTGTTTCGCTTATCCTGCGATACATCATTGCCCACTTCTTTTTCCTGTTCTTTGCGTGTTCCCATTTCTCTAAATTCCCTGTGTAAGAGTGAGGAAGTTTTCCAAATGTTGGTGTAGCGCGTATCTGATGCGAAACGTGGGTACCAACCCGCTTTTACCTAGCTGGATGTCAGAAACGGCCAAAAAACCTCGTCCTCACCACCTCTCGTAATTGCACTCTGTAAGATGATAAGTGAAAGAAAGAATAAGTTTCTGTTATTATAGGTTATCTGTCTTCAGCTGACTATTTATAGCTGTCACTTATCACACGCAAAAACAAAACTGGAGTACTAAAGAGCCCTCTCAAGATATCTTTAATGTAATAGGTGAAAAACAACTGGAACATACATTGGATTGCAGCAATAGAAACGGCATTTGCATTTATGAAAACTATATTTCTTTAAGTTTGCTCGAGAAATATTGCACAGCAAAGAAAACATGCCAATCCAAAAAAATTTTTTTTATACTTCTGAGCAAAAAATAAAATGTTACACGAGAAGCTAAGGAAAGTAACTTTACTTTCTTTGCTTAAAACCATTTTGCATGGAAGTGCAGCGGATAACGTGAAATGGTATGTTGCAGACGAGAACAGGAAACCTTAGGAGTACAGTCGGCTGCACGGCTGTAGTGTGCGGCGACCCCTAGCAGGTAGGCTGTACCGGCACACGCTAAAGTTTACGATTCTCGGATGTATTGACCCTACGTTGAATTTCTAATGGTTCAAATGGCTCTGAGCGCTATGGGACTTAACATCTGAGGTCATCAGTCCCCTAGAACTTAGAACTACTTAAACCTAACTAACCTAAGGACACCACACATATCCATGCCCGAGGCAGGATTCGAACCTGCGACCCTAGCGGTCGCGCGGTTCCAGACTGAAGCGCCTAGAACCGCTCAGCCACACCGGCCGGCTTGAATTTCTAGATTCTGATTATCCGCAGAGTGAACTTTAGACCAAAGATGCATATAGACATTGCACAGCCGTACCTCTGCCGTGTTAAGTTTTGAAACACACACGTAAGTCTCGTGACTAAGGGCAAAAATTAGTTTCTCTCTTTAAACAATGTGCGAAGAGGGGCTGACCCTTAGTTATTCTCATTTATAGCTGATATTAGACACTGACTTTAGCAACTGAACGACTTTTTGTATTAGTTTTGCACATATAGGAATATAATTAACCTAATTGCACCGAAATTTCCAATGGTAGCCATTATCATTTTTATAATTGGCCAGATGGAAAGGTAATAATCAATTTGGGAATTTGTAGTGTTACAGTTCATTATGTTTACAAATTTATTTATTCAATTTATGCGATTTTTGTTCCATTTAACGTAATAATGTAGTTTCCCTGACATAATTGTAATGTAATAACTGATATAATTTGTTTCCACATTGTAAGTTTCTTTGTAGAATGTATCTGGCAGATCGAACGAGAAATAATAATAATATTTACAAACGGTAGAAATATTGTTTTCGGTGAATTCCTGTATTTGTCGCACTGAGAGTAATTTAGCTCACCGCTTCCGTGGGAATGGTAGACAAAATACCACTTCGGAAGGGAACAGTTTTTTTGACCCGATTCCTCAACAATACATGTGAAATATTTTATTATGCTTTTATAGAAAATTATATTCGTTATTTGCATAATTTTAATATCTGCGTAAAATAAGCGTTTGTTTTATGAGTTTTGCTTAATCCAGTACAGATATCGAAATGTTGATCAGAAAACAAGTTTATTATAATAGCAGACGCTGATTATAGAGAAAAGTCTTTTAGTGACTTAGATAATAAAGTTCTTTATCTCAAAATCCTAGTCATTCATTGAATTTTAGATCTGGAATCAACGTATTTTTACGAGACGTGGGGTTGGTCAAAAATTTGTAAACACCGCGTGGATAACAGGCTTGTGCAAAAATGAAGATGCTAACCTAGCCTGCACGTTTCGCTGTTGTATTTGACCACGAACCGCACTTGTGCAATAGCCTCAAAAACTTTGCAAGTGTCAGTCGTGATCAGAACAGTGTACTGCCTATTTGTTAGCGCATTATGTCGGAGGTAAGTGAGTTCGAAAGAGGGCAGATTGTTGGTGCCCGTAAGATGTTTGCTTCCGTGACCAAGGTAACCGAAGTGTTCGATGTTTCAAGAGGTACCGTATCGAAGATTTACACCATATGCAGGAAAAGCGGCCGGTCGTTGTGGCCGAGCGGTTCTAGGCGCTTCAGTCTGGAACCGCGTGACCGCTACGGTCGCAGGTTCGAATCCTGCCTCGGGCATGGCCGTGTGTGATGTCTTAGGTTAGTTGGGTTTAAGTTGTTCTAAGTTCTAGGCGAAAAGTTTGTTTGTTTGTCATATAATTAGAACCGCACGTCGCTCATTATTAGCCCATTGAGAATTTTATATTCTTACCAAATATAAATTGTATTTTATAAGTAATAAAAGTTAGTTAATCGCATAACGTCTGCGCTTTTATGCAACCACAGAATCACTTTTGATGCAAGTACAGTTTACATGTAGAATCATAAACATTCTATGTAATTATTGTTGTTATTTTATACTCAGTGGAACGTTTTTCATCATGATGATAGGCAAGAGTTTCCAGTTTTGACTGGTAAGTACGAAAACTGTTTACGAATAACAGAAACCGGTCTTATACAAGCTCGACGAAATAATGAAGCGGAATTTGATATATTTTCATTTATTTTTTAAAAATTTTACCTTTTTGGGGGAAATTGCGTTTTCTATAGCTACGTGATAAATCTGTATTGCTTTTTTATATTTTTGGTACAACATCTCTTTGTTTCAAGTTATAAATCAACAATTTTCGAATAAAATCCGAATTAATCGTTGACAATTTTAATTTTGCTTTAAATAATTTTTGCCGGCCGCGGTGGTCTAGCGGTTCTGGCGCTGCAGTCCGGAACCGCGGGGCTGCTACGGTCGCGGGTTCGAATCCTGCCTCGGGCATGGGTGTGTGTGATGTCCTTAGGTTAGTTAGGTTTAAGTAGTTCTAAGTTCTAGGGGACTTATGACCTAAGATGTTGAGTCCCATAGTGCTCAGAGCCATTTGAACCATTTAAATAATTTTTACTTTTAAGTAAGAGAAGGATAACAATATAGCGCAAAAATGCTGTATAGATTACTGTATAGATTACGCGGCCCTTAGGCATTCTCAGTTTCTAGCCGGCTCAGTGCCTCTGGTTTCCAGGGGAATTTATATAAACACTGATTGCACAAACAGACAAAGCGATCGAAATGAGGTGACGCCCGATAGGCAAGCAACACGCCTAATATGCAGGTAGCAAGGTTAAAATCTTCACTGACCAAGGCAACTAGGAAAACCGCCGTAGTCTACTTCTCTATGACGAAGCCTTCTGGGCCTAGGATCGTTAGCGTCTCGCCGTGCGGGAATGCTGTGGCGGCTAGAACTTTCGCAGCTGGTGGTGGCGCGTGACGTCATACGGTGAGTCACGGGAAGCGACAAGTGGCTGCCTGCAGGACGGCGGGACACGCCCTGAGCCCGGGCGCTCGCATCGATTGCGTCACGTGGCCGACTGTGGCGCGTGATGGGGGTCTCTATAGCTATGTAATCAGGCGCCTTCCTGCAGTCGCCGTGTCAGCCGCACTTGTCAGTGGACCCACACTCCGCAAACGGTTCTGAAATTCATGCCTGGGAGTATTCCCCACTGCATTCCATCCATTCATGTACGGAGCGCTTGTTGATTGCTGCAGTGAGTCTGTGCGTGCTCTAGTTGCCACAGGATCCGGCAGAATGAATAGAACAGGACGTAACATTGAAACAAATTTAGTGAAAACACACACACACATCAGCATGCAGATTGTAGCCATCACTTTCCGTGCATTCCTCCAGGCGACTAATGTAATTTTCCAGCAACTGATTCAGTATTTTCAATGGATATCCTACACAGCTGTACGTATCCATACTCCACCTGGGACTCACTGATACTGTTTTAACGCAATTTGTGGAGTCCGCCATTCCATATTACTGTACATTTAAAACTAATTACGTGTCATTGCACCACTTTGAAATCTTATCAAGATCTGACTCAGTATCTGAGCAGCTTTTCCTTAGAATATTTCGTTATGGAAACTGCATCATCCGCAACGTTTCTGTTGCTACTGTTAATAGTGCATGCCTGGTCGTTAATAAACATTATAAATCCCAACACACTTTCTGGGACACTTACATGAGACCTGTTCGGAAAATAACGTCCGGTCGGTCGCAAAATGGAAACCATCCTGAAAATCAAAAATGTTTTATTTGCAACAGTCAGCTACACCTTCCAGCTACTTCTGTACGTAGTCGCCCATTCGATTTAGACTTTGTCGTAGCGTTGTACCAACCTTCCAATACCCTCGTCAAGGAAGGAAAACGCTTGTGCTTTCTGCCAATTCTCTACGCTGGTCTACAGATGGTTCTCTTGACAGAACGTTGTCTTCATAGCTAGCGATTTATGGGAGCAGAGATGAAACTCAAGGAGAGTAAATTACGGGCTCTATTGTGGGTGATAAAACACTTCTCATCGAAAACGCTGCGAGAGCATCTTCATTGCTCCTTCAGAGCGCGGCCGAGGATTGTCATGCAGAACGAAACGTATGACAGTTATGCGGGCTGTATGACATCAAGCGAAATCTCACACAAGGCCCTCATACTTCGTAGGAGACACTGATGTTCTAAGCATTTTTAGGTGCTCACTTTGCGCTCAGAACTGAAAAGAGCGACGTGACGCAATCGACGGGCATACCAGAGACACTGCCCAACACATCTGCGCAAAGCTTCATCGGATTTTCGCTGTGGTTTCCATTTCGCACCCCCCCCCCTCTCCCCCCCCATCAGACCTCACTTTCCGAATAGCCCTCGTACATCTATCGATAACTTCGCATTCGAGATTAAATGTTGCGTCCTCACACCCACGCAATCCTCACCCTGGCATGGAGTCTTCAGCAGCCTGCCGTCCAGGGCCCTTGACATGGATTTGGTGTAGAATCTTAGAACATATTCTGAGCGCAAATATAGTGAGGTATCTTGAACAAAATGACCTTCTCAGTGCCAACTAGCACAGATTGCGAAAACATCGATCACGTGAATGACTGGATTGAGGACTTTTTGGTAGGGAGGACACAGCTTGTTATCTTGGGAGAAGAGTCATCGTCAGATGTAGGAGTAACTTGGGTTGTGCCCCAGGGAAGCGTGTTGGGACTCTTGCTGTTCATTGTATATTAATGACCTTCCAGACAATATTAATAGTACAATCAAGGTTTTTGCAGTTACCTGTAATGAAGTAATGTCTGAGAGAACCTGCATAAATATTCAGTCATATCTTTATAAGATTTCAAGGTGGTGCAGAGATTGACAACATGCTGTAATGTTCATAAATGAAAAATTTTTCATTTCACAAAACTCAAAAACGTAGTATCCTATGACTACAATATCTATGAATCACTTCCGGAAACGGCCAACTCATGGTAAAGCAGATGGTAGACTGTGGTTTATTAGTAGAATATGGAGAAATGCAATCAATCTACAAAAGATATTGCTTCAAATCACTCCTGCGTCCTGTCCTAGAATATTGCCCAAGTGTGTAAGACCCGTACAGCATAAGACTAACAGGGGATATTGAACGTATATAGAGAAGGGCAGCATGAATGGGTCACAGGTTTGTTTAATCCATGGGGGAGTGTCAGAGAGATACTGAAGGGACTGAACTGTCATCTTGAAGACAGGCGTAAACTATCCCGAGAAAGTCTGTTAACACAGTTTCAAGAAGCGGCTTTAAATGGTTACTCTAGAAATATTCTACAATCCCCTTCATATAACTCACATAGGGGGTTTGAGGATTTGATTAGAATAATTACTGCACGCACAGAGGCATTCGAACAATCATTCCTCCCATGCTCCATATGTGAATGGAACAGAAAGAAACCCTAATAACTGGAACAATGGAACATACCATCTGCCATGCACCTCACGGTGGCGTTCAGAGCATAGATGTAGACGTTCTTGAACGGGGCTGGTGCACGCCCAGAAGCGACCTGACTGTTCAGTTTTTACGCATCACCTCGACCTGCGACCATTGCGCTCTCTGGCGACAGTTGCTGGCTGCATCTGATGTGCAAACGACAACGGAATTTGAGACTTTCTGGCAGATTCAAACTGGAATGCGAAATGGGACCATTCCCTAACGCGGACAATGCTGGTAGGATCCTAACTGAACGCTGTGTCCAGCACACAGTCTTAACTGTAATTAAGTTTCGTCCAGCGTACGCCCCATAGAGTGAAAGTTTCGCTGTGCCCACTGAATTCGTTACTGAAACTGGGCACGCTTCAAATAGCTGGGTTTTGCGAAGATTGGTGGAGGATATTTCAAATAGCCAACTGATACAATGAATTCAGTGGCGCTTAACATTTTGGAAAAAGAAATTTAAAGTATTTCGTGATCTTAGATTTTTTCAGCAGATGTGAAAAAAGAAAATCTTTCTGAACATTTACGGCGAATTTAAATGGTTTGTCGGTTTGGGATTCGGTTAGATCGTCTATCTTTGCTGGGCAATGTGTTCACAAGTTTCATAGTTTGACACGGAGTTTAAACTTGACACTTTCAGACTTTACCGAATCATATCAGAAATTTTACTTATCATAGTTAAATGGTAGCACTTTCGGAACTGCCGGTGTGTCATTTACGGATATTCTACTGTAGCAAACTGTATCAATAATTATGCGTCTTTGATACATACGGCAGTCTGTTGAAACAGTGTATCATCACAGCACGTAATTTTTAATACAAATGAATCACCAAATATTACACATCAGCTTCAGGATGTAACGAAATATGCGTCCTGTTCGACCTGGTCTGTGACATAGTAAGTGATCTTGAATGTCAGAGGTTCACATTTCTAACTAGATATGGAACATCCGACGACCTGGCGAGTGGCTGAGCTGCGTAAGGCAACCTGCTGTGTTTCCCTGGTACGCTGCTTACCTACTACGTCTTAGGCAGCCCGCTACTGCGCGAACACTGGTGATGTGAAACGTTGTGTTAACAATTCTGTAGGCGGCCGGAATGGCCGAGCGATTCTAGGCGCTACAGTCTGGAACCGCGCGGCCGCTACGGTCGCAGGTTCGAATCCTGCCTCGGGCATGGATGTGTGCGATGTCCTTAGGTTAGTTAGGTTAAGTAGTTCTAAGTTCTAGGGGACTGATGACCTCAGAAGTTAAGTCCCATAGTGCTCAGAGCCATTTGAACCATTTTTTGAACAATTCTGTGCCGCGCGGGGTAGCCGCGCGGTCTATGGCATCTTGTCACGGTCCGCACGACTGTCTTCGTCGGAGTTTCGAGTCCTGCCTCGAGCATGGGTGTGTGTGTCGTCCTTAGCGTAAGTTACTTTAAGTTAGATTAAATACTGTGTAAGCTTAGGGACCGTGACCTCAGCAGTTTGGTCCCATTAGACCTTACCACAAATTTCCGAACAATTCTGTTGTGATGTCTCAAATTGCAAGAGGTAAGAAAACTAGTAATATCATCGCGGGATGAAATAGAAACAGGTGTTGTTGTAGAGGGGAAAATTTTTAGTGAATGAAGAACGACCTATGCGGACTTGATTATTAACCATTTGTGAGGAGCCGGCCAGAGTGGTCGAGCGGTTCTAGGCGCTACAGTCTGGAACCGCGCGACCGCAACGGTCGCAGGTTCGAATTCTGCCTCGGGCATTGATGTGTGTGATGTCCTTAGGTTAGTTAGGTTTAAGTA
Source organism: Schistocerca cancellata (assembly GCF_023864275.1). Classification (NCBI taxonomy): domain Eukaryota; kingdom Metazoa; phylum Arthropoda; class Insecta; order Orthoptera; family Acrididae; genus Schistocerca; species Schistocerca cancellata. Next base: position 561,971,072 of record NC_064626.1, on the reverse strand, counting down.
GTTGTAAGTTCTAGGGGACTTATGACCTCATCAGTTGAGTCCCATAGTGCTCAGAGCCATTTGAACCATTTTTCGATTTGTGAGATTACAGAATATTAGAAGGAAAAATCCAATAGCTCCTAACTTCTTAACCTGAAACGCGGGTACCAGAGATATATTTTGTGGTGTCACCGCCAGACACCACACTTGCTAGGTGGTAGCTTTTAAATCGGCCGCAGTCCGCTAGTATACGACAGACCCGCGTGTCGCCACTGTCAGTAATTGCAGACCGAGCGCCACCACACGGCAGGTCCTAGAGAGACGTACTAGCACTCGCCCCAGTTGGACAGCCGACGTTGCTAGCCATGGTTCACTGAGAATTACGCTCTCATTTGCCGAGACGATAGTTAGCATAGCCTTCAGCTACATTTGCTACGACCTAGCAAGGCGCCATTACCAGTATAGATATTGAGATTCTATTAATGTATCATCAAGAGCGATGTTCTACAAATGTGGATTAAAGTTAAGTATTCCAGAAGCTACGTACTTTTCTTTATAGCATTCATTACGTATCCTGTTTCAGACCTCACGCCAGTCTGCGTGAGCTTAGCGTGCATTTCGGCCTCCTCTAACTACAAGGTGTTGGCACTTCTGCCAACACTTCATATTTTATTTCATCTTCATTATTATTGCTGTCTTCAAGAAAAGACTCTACATTCATTTGATTGGTGACTAATTCTGTTAACGTGCACAAATAAAATTAGACGCTCCATTTAATTCTAGTAGTCTTTCTCCAAGAAACCGTCTTTTATTCAGTTCACATTGACTTTTTACTTAGGGGAACGAAGCTATTTCTGGAGATTGAGAGCATAATTAGTTCGTGTGGCTGTTTGCAGATTTTCTTGAAACGGATCAACTCGCCCCGGAATCGTGACAGCTTGCATAATGTGTAGCTTTCCACCTCACCCCACTGGCACCAAGGTTCGTGCCCTATTCGACACTGTCTGGCACTATTCGGGGATGTGCCCGAGACATAACGAGAACTGCACACGCCAACACAGTGCAGGAGACTGACTGGCTGGCGGCTTGCGCAGAGCGGTCAGTGACCTCGTGTGAGTGAAGCCGATTGTGCAGCGCGGCAGACGCGCCGGAAGGACGCCACTGAACCCCGAGCTTGCAGTTCCGCCCACGCGCTAACGGCGACAGCAGTCCGCGCAGAAGTGCTGCCTGTCCCTGCTACAGCTGTTTCCCTGCTCGGAATTCATGCCAACATTCGGAAGCGGAGAACACGTCGTTTTATTTTTGCGCGCTCAAGTTTCCAGATTAGATACCCGGTTCGGCACACGACTTTAATGTATCTCTGTAATCTTCAAACAGCTAATTGAAAATCATATCATAGGCGATGTTTGATTCAGAGCCATCATCCAGCTCTATGATTAGGATGCTAGAGCACGACTGTACAATTACATACTAGTCGAAAGTAGCCAGTTAAAATCTTGGTTGTATTAGAAATTTTCGCTACCAGTATTTGAAGATGAAGGAGAGGTGGAGGGTGGCGCAAAGTTTCTGATAACCAGGCTGCGGGCTAATGGGTTAATTTCCAAACTTCTACACAGCGCGAAACACGGAAATTTCCTGCCAGATTAGAACTGCAGGTGCTTCAGTCCGGAACCGCGCTGCTGCTACGGTCGCTGTACTTACACCTAACTAACCTAAGGACATTACACACATCCATGCTCGAGGCAGGCTTCGTACCTGCGACCGTAGCGGTCGCGCGGTTCCAGACTGTAGCGCCTAGAACCGCTCGACCACTTCTGCCGGCGGTCGCAGGTTCGAATCCTGCCTCGGGCATGGATGTGTGTGATGTCCTTGGGTTAGTTTGGTTTAATTAGTTCTAAAAAAATGGCTCTGAGCACTATGGGACTCAAGTTCTGAGGTCAGCAGTCCCCTAGAACTTAGAACTACTTAAACCTAACTAACCTAAGGACATCAAACACATCCATGCCCGAGGCAGGATACGAACCTGCAACCGTAGCGGTCTCGCGGTTCCAGACTGTAGCGCCTAGAACCGCACGGCCACTCCGACCGGTAATTACTTCTCAGTCTAGGGGACTGATGACCTCAGATGTTAAGTCCCATAGTGCTCAGAGCCATTTGAACCATTTTAAAACTGTATGTCGGACCGGAACTCGACGAGGACCCTCGCCTGTTGATTGGGTTACACAGTTGTGAGGAAGGGCCATGAGTTGTGCCTGGATAACTCAGTCGGTAAGACTATTCCCAGTGGAAACGTTTGGTTCTGGGTTCGAGTCCTGGTCTAGCACACAATTCTAATCTCCGAGGAACTTTCCAACACGCGACCACTTCGCTGGAGCGTGAAGGATTCATTACGGAACACACACTATTTCGATATCTGTAAACTGTATTCACAAACGCTGTCGCGTCGTACGTACTTAACCGAGAAATGGCATCTGGTATAAAACGTTTGCACCAAAAAATAAGCTACGCGAAAGGTCAGTAGAACCAGTGTTTACCTGATAAAAACTTACAAATACACGTCAAATGGTTGTTACAAACGTGTAGGGAGGAGACAAACACGTTTTGATTAGAGAAACTAGTTGTTTGGTGATCAAAGAGACAGTCCTTCTAGAAAACATCAGAAATTGGCAAAACTAGGCAATAAATTATGTAGAGGCTTCAGCCATAAGATACTGGATCCGTAGTAGCGTTACTGCCCAATCAGTCTAATACAACATGTATCAAAAAGAAATATTTCATCGAACAACTGAAACGAAAATGAGAGGACCGGTTTCTTTCCTAAGTAGTTACAGTCGATGTATTTATTACAAGGGTGAGTCAAATGAAAACCTTAAATATTTCTTAAATATTACTTATTGTGCAGAAGTGGTACAAAGCTGTATCACTTTTCCGCATAATCTCCTCCACGCTCAATGCAAGACCTCCGGCGCTTACAAAGTGCATAAATTCCTTTAGAAAAAAATTCTTTGGGAAGTCCGCGCAACCACTCACGCACCGTGTGGCGTACCTTGTACGGGCAGTGTTGTGCCTTTCATTGTCATGTTGCAAAAGGACACCTGCTGACAACAATCCACGTCGCTTTGATTTGATTGCAGGCCGAAGATGATTTTTTAGATATGTGTATGATGCACTGGTGACAATGGTCCCTCTAGGCATGTAATGCTCCAAAATGACGCCTTTTTCGTCTCAAGAGAGAGTCAGCATAACCTTCCCTGCTGATGGTTCTGTTCGAAACTTCTTTGGTTTTGGTGATGAGGAATGGCGCCATTCCTTGCTCGCTCTCTTCGTTTGCGATTGGTGGAAGTGAACCCAGGTTTCGTCCCCAGTAACGATTCTTGCAAGGAAGCCACCACCTTCTCGTTCAAAGCGCCGAGGAAGTTCTTCACAAGCATCAACACGTCGTTCTCTCATTTCAAGAATCAGCTTCCGTGGCACCCATCTTGCAGACACATTGTGAAACTGGAGCACATCATGCACAATGTGGTGTGCTGACCCATGACTAATCTCTAAACATGCTGGAATGTCATTGAGTGTCACTCGGCGGTTTTCCTTCACTATGGCTACAACTACTGCGATGTTCTGCGGAGTCACAACTCGTTGTGCCTGACCTGGACTAGGAGCATCTTCCACTGAAGTCATACCATTTGCGAACTTCCTACACCATTCGTAGACATGCTGCTGTGACAAATATGCATCACCGTACTGAACCTTCATTCGTCGATGAATTTTAATAGGTTTCACACCTTCACTACGCAAAAACGGAGTAACAGAACGCTGTTCTTCCCTGGTGCAAGTCGGAAGTGGGGCGGCCATCTTTATACTGATTCTGCGACGGTATGTGTGCATCTGCATTATGCTGCCACCTACAGGCCATTCTGCACGCTATTTGTAGCACGCTTTCCAACTTACAGGATAAAGGCGCGAAATTTCGATTTGTTATTACAAATTTAAGGTTTTAATTTGACTCACCCTCGTAGAAGGAGCTGTGGAAAACATCTAGGAGAGATTCAGGAAAAATAAGAAGACGTACTTTTGATGTTAAATAGAATAAAATATATGTTATTCATAGCCAGGGCTTTACGAACTGCAGAGATATACCTGGTTAGTCTGAACTGATGGCTTAATTCAGGAGTCCTAGATGAGGAGAATGTAAGGTAGGGCTGCTCATTGTCAAATTCGTATCGTGAAGAGGCAGTGAAGAAAATAAGCGTGGGCTATTGCGATGTGCGAGTTATTTAACATAGACAAAAAATTCAGAGTGATAAAGTTTGATGATTACGTATCAGTAGCTGCGGAAAGTAAACAGCAGATGAGTCAGATGCGTTTCATGATGGAACAAGTGCGAGCTGTTCGGTATAGTTCTCGTTCCGTGTTGTTGTTGTTGTGGTCTTCAGTCCTGAGACTGGTTTGATGCAGCTCTCCATGCTACTCTATCCTGTGCAAGCTTCTTCATCTCCCAGTACCTACTGCAACCTACATCCTTCTCAATCTGCTTAGTGTATTCATCTCTTGGTCTCCCCCTACGATTTTCACCTTCCACGCTGCCCTCCAATACTAAATTGGTGATCCCTTGATGCCTCAGAACATGTCCTACCAACCAATCCCTTCTTCTGGTCAAGTTGTGCCACAAACTTCTCTTCTCCCCAATCCTGTTCAATACTTCCTCGTTAGTTATGTGATCTATCCATCTAATCTTCAGCATTCTTCTGTAGCACCACATTTCGAAAGCTTCTATTCTCTTCTTATCCAAACTATTTACCGTCCATGTTTCACTTCCATACATGCCTACACTCCATACAAATACTTTCAGAAATGACTTCCTGACACTTAAATCTATACTCAATGTTAAAAAATTTCTCTTCTTCAGAAACGCTTTCCTTGCCATTGCCAGTCTACATTTTATATCCTCTCTACTTCGACCATCATCAGTTATTTTGCTCCCCAAATAGCAAAACTCCTTTACTACTTTAACTGTCTCATTTCCTAATCTAATACCCTCAACATCACCCAACTTAATTCGACTACATCCCATTATCCTCGTTTTGCTTTCGTTGATGTTCATCTTATATCCTCCCTTCAAGACACCATCCATTCCGTTCAACTGCTCTTCCAAGTGCTTTGCTGTCTCTGACAGAATTACAATGTCATCGGCGAACCTCAAAGTTTTTATTTCTTCTCCATGGATTTTAATACCTACTCCGAATTTTTCTTTTGTTTCCTTTACTGCTTGCTCAATATACAGATTGAATAACATCGGGGAGAGGCTACAACCCTGCCTTACCCCCTTCCCAACCACTGCTTCCCTTTCATGTCCCTCGACTCTTATAACTGCCATCTGGTTTCTGTACAAATTGTAAATAGCCTTTCGCTCCCTATATTTTACCCCTGCCATCTTTAGAATTTGAAAGAGAGTATTCCAGTCAACATTGTCAAAAGCTTTCTCTAAGTCTACAAATGCTAGAAACGTAGGTTTGCCTTTCCTTAATCTTTCTTCTAAGATAAGTCGTAAGATCAGTATTGCCTCACGTGTTCCAGTATTTCTACGGAATCCAAACTGATCTTCCCCGAGGTCGGCTTCTACTAGTTTTTCCATTCGTCTGTAAAGAATTCGTGTTAGTATTTTGCAGCTGTGGCTTATTAAACTGATTGTTCGGTAATTTTCACATCTGTCAACACCTGCTGTCTTTGGGATTGGAATTATTATATTCTTCTTGAAGTCTGAGGGTATTTCTCCTGTTTCATACATCTTGCTCACCAGATGGTAGAGTTTTGTCAGGAGTGGCTCTCCCAAGGCCGTCAGTAGTTCCAATGGAATGTTGTCTACTCCGGGGGCCTTGTTTCGACTCAGGTCTTTCAGTGCTCTGTCAAACTCTTCACGCAGTATCGTATCTACCGTTTCATCTTCATCTGCATCCTCTTCCATTTCCATAATATTGTCCTCAAGTACATCGCCCTTGTATAGACCCTCTATATACTCCTTCCACCTTTCTGCTTTCCCTTCTTTGCTTAGAACTGGGTTTCCATCTGAGCTCTTGATGTTCATACAAGTGGTTCTCTTATCTCCAAAGGTCTCTTTAATTTTCCTGTAGGCAGTATCTATCTTACCCCTAGTGAGGTAAGCCTCTACATCCTTACATTTGTCCTCTAGCCATCCCTGCTTAGCCATTTTGCCCTTCCTGTCGATCTCATTTTTGAGACGTTAGTATTCCTTTTTGCCTGCTTCATTTCTGCATTTTTATATTTTCTCCTTTCATCAATTAAATTCAATATTTCTTCTGTTACCCAAGGATTTCTACTAACCCTCGTCTTTTTACCTACTGGATCCTCTGCTGCCTTCACTACTTCATCCCTCAAAGCTACCCATTCTTCTTCTACTGTATTTCTTTCCCCCATTCCTGTCAATTGTTCCGTTATGCTCTCCCTGAAACTCTGTACAACCTCTGGTTTAGTCAGTTTATCCAGGTCCCATCTCCTTAAATTCCCACCTTTTTGCAGTTTCTTCAGTTTTAATTTACTCGTTGCGTGTACGGAACGAAAACTATGGCACTGACGCAATGGTGGGCGCTCAAGGAGGGTATGTGGTAAGGCTGGAGGTTAAACTTAGTCAAGAGACACTTAAAGAAATGGACGATTTCTTTTTTTGTGTGTTCCGGAAATAGAACATATAAAGGAGCAAGCTGTCAAAAAGACTTAGGAGCAAGCATTGGCCGAGACAGAAGGGAATTATATATCCGACATACGGATCAAACTGAGATGCTTGTAGTAGACTTATGTCTAATAAATACAGCCTAATGACATGAGAAATGACGTCAGTTAATATGTGTCAGGGTTAATAGGCCTTGTAATCTTATAATAAAGACGTTTATTGAAGTTGGTCAGCAGCGTTTCGTTTTCAACGCATCTTGCAATGGACAGTTTGCGGCATCACCTCGACGGCAACCGAAGAAGATACGGTTGGTGGGTGCCCTCTTGACCCCAGGCACACAAGAGGGGCGGAAGTGAAGTGGTACAGATCGTTCCTGCAGCAGCCAGGCGATGGTGGGGCTTTGATGACCGTTAAATAAATAGAGGTACATAGTTATCGCATTGGCAGCAAAGCGTATATTCGTGCGTCAGCTATTTCTCTTTATCTAGAGTTCTCCTACCGTATTTCGTTCCTCATTTCCCTGGCTGAAGCTCAAATCTCCCTTGGAAGTCTATAGTAGGGATTCGCAGTAGCTGGCAACTCCCCGCTTAGACATAAAAACATTCCGTCTAGTGCCGCGACATAACATTTTCTGATGCTGGTTGTCAGCGTTGATATTGATTAGATTACTCGTCTTAGACGGCAGCTATAGCGCCAACTTATACAGAAGTCACAAAACGTGAGCCTGCCAAAACGAAATCATGTACTGACTATCTTTTTCTTGCTTGGACTTTGGAACAAGTCAGACTCAAAGTAGAAACATTGTGCAAATTGGCTGCCAAATGGAAGCAGAACCTATTATAAAGGTTTTCCTTTTAAGATCCCTAATATTTTCAGAGTGGCTGTGATCAAATATTCCATCATGAACGCACACCTTTTTTTTAATTAAAGGCTGTTAGTGACAGTTTTTCGGTAACGCCACAATGATCCACGCCATTGTACTCGAGAACTGACAAATTTGATGAACTATGATCATACCACCATCGTACATTTGCGTGCAATACGGAAGGTTCAAAAGTCGGGGGTATGGGTACCACATGCTCTAAGGCAAAATCACAAAAATAAGCACGTGGCCATATGTGCATCTCTACCTGCTCATCATCAACTGGCTCAGCAGCAACACCGATCATTCTTATCTTTTATCTTTTCGGTGACGAGAAACAGTGTCTTTATGTTAAAATAACGAAAAGAAAGGAATGATTGAGCCCACATCAAGCAGCAACTCCCACTACAAAAGCGTGCGCGCATCCACAGAAGATAATGTTAAGCATTTGGCACAACGAATTGCTTCCCCGAGGTGTAACTATCACTGTTGATATACATTGTCAACGACGGAGACTTCTTGCAGACGCAATCCAACAACGACCAGAAAGATTGCGTGAAGTGACGCTATTCCACGATAACGCCCGCCTGTATACTGCTAGACAGACAAAAGACACTAGACAGGAGTTGGGTTGGGAAGTCATTCCGCCCCTATCTTATTCACATGATCTTGCGCCCTCAGATTATCGCCTTATCCACTCTCCATCGAAGATCTACAAGGAACTTCCTTTGCAGATGAAAATGCGCTCCGAACATAGCTCTGCGACGTAACGCGCTCTTTCGCACATCGACGGCGGTTCTGCAACATAAATTGTCCACCTACCCCGATACTGCTGCAGATCTGCACACGTAACTCCTGACTACAGCTACTTAAGAGATCTCAGAAAAGCAGTGTTGAAGAAACTGAGATTTCATAACTACACGTCGAAGGCCACTATAAGTACAAAAAGCTGAAAATAGTCTTCTGTAGTCTAAATAATAAATCGGAAATGAGTTACTGTTCAAATTTCTAAGTTCAAAGGTCCTTTTAAACTTGCATTAGGATTTTTTTTACTGTTATTAAGCAAAATCATCAGACCATATGTGTTCATATCATTAAAGTTCCTGTTCACAGTCCTCGTTCACAGCCAGAACTTTTCCTATCCAATTCCGAAATCACTTACGAAAGTAACGCAGTCAGTAAACTGCTATTTACTTCTGCACTCGGCATTCGCTGGTTGTCTTTAAATGAAGTATTTGCTCGCCTTAAATACTAGGTAAAAAAAATTTACGTAGCACCGCCACGCTTTTAGTTCAAAGTTTACACACGCGATTTTCTCCAGAGCAAAATTTCTCTCGGCTCTTGAAATTTCACAGATAGTTAATGGTAAACACCAGCTACCTTTATCACTGTACCGAAACGCGGAAGTCACAATATCACTTCATTTTACACATAATGCGTTCGGGCACTTTCGGCATGACCGGCTCCTACGAAAGGTAGTCCACCACTTCCTTCTTCTCTTTCTGCCTCTAACAGCACCTCTATCTCATGGGTTAGCTGGCAAAACCGTCTCACTTCTTATTGGCTGTACAGAATTACGGCCAATCAGAACTGACTTTCAGGGCGCGGCTCGCGCCTTAAATCTGGCAAGAACCAACCACTGCTCTCAGCTCTTTGACGTCATTAAAATAAGCAACTCAAAACTGTCTTGTTAAACAAATAAAATTAAATAAACTTCAAGCTGTACTTTACGTCTGGAATTTAACTATATAGTCGCGAACGTTCTGGCTGTCTCTTACATATTCAAACATGCTTGGACATCCGTAATCCACTAGTAGGGGAACCACTGGTGGATTCGTTCCCACGATACAAATCTGGAACACTTGCAAGTTCCTATAGAGAATTACAAACTGAAAATTTAATATTGGCGAATGTCCCACATACACTCACACAAGTACTCTCTTTCACACTCACCCTAACACAAAACATAAATATCTACTTGAAATTCTTAAAGTTATTTTGTAACTTTTTTGTAACTTCCAAATTATGAGAGTTATTGACTTCAGATTATGACAGATTGTTCCTTTACACAACAGAAGATTATGTACCTAATATGAAGTTCCGCAGGTTATTTCTAGACCAGTTATTAATTTTTATAGTTCCAGAGAATGTAACTACTCTGTAAGCGCCTCTCCGCTACTTTCACACGCTGCAGTCACGCCATATGGTCATGACGCACGTCTGCAGGACACAGCTCGCCCGTTGCAGATCGTAGAAGATTCTGACTGCGTACACTGGAGCCCACATACATTCATACAAGAATCATCATAGACAAATCGGCGATCGCGACCTAGCTGCGACGCCTCAGCTCGACGAGTTCTTCGCCTCAGAATCACGTGATTTATACAATCGCGGAATTGGAAAGTTACCCCAGCCTTGGCACAATGTTGTAAAGAATTCACCATCCCAATACTTCGTCAGGCAGTCGGCAATAGGTAACTAATTTAGATCACCTGCACGTTTCGTTCCTTTGGAGTAACTCAATTACATGGACGACACTGCAGATAGCGCCTAACAGCGGGTGCAGGAGCAGAAACTGAAGCCGTGGCAACGGCGCCTATGGCCGCAGCAGTAGCACGGGTCGTGCGCGCGCATTCCTCAGCGGGAAATGTTTGCAGACAGTGCGTGGGTGGCTGGCGTATGCGTGAGAGGCCGACAGGAGAGATGTGTGAGCCGTGTTGCAGAGACCTGAGAAAGTTGATACGGCGTGGGACGTTGGAATAAATTTGGTGTGCGAGGTGACAGTGACGTCATTGGGGGGGGGGGGGGGGGCGGTGCACACGTGTTCGGAGCCAAAGCACCGACGTGCGGGCACTGCTGGCGTGAGGGCACCGCGTAATAGCATTGTTCCATTTCAAAAATTAAATTATTTTTTCCATTTTGTACCTTAAATCGTGTTCCATTGCCTCATTTCCTGGAAGCCAAATTCAGTTATCTAGAAAAAAGGGCTTTTATTGCCATAGCTGACGTATATTCCTTTCCGTTTGTTTCCAGCTGCCCCTTACTACAGGGATATGAACAACGGTTTTCTCTTTTTCATTGTTATAAAGAAAACTTACAATTAAAGACGAATTTAAAAAAATATTACGTGCATAGACTACTTTATATTGACATATCCGCTTAAAATTTCGCTGTTACTTGCTTTAATAATTTTCAGAAGTGGTTACGAAGACGCAAGAGGATAAAATATTTTGAGAACTAGTTCTGTTGAAAATGAAGAAACAAGCAGTCTTGGTTGCAGTCTACAATTTTTTTTATTATTTCCCACTGACGCGTTTCGTCTTTTATTGAAATGTCTTCGGCGAAAGGCGCGGCGTTACTTGTTTCTTCACATATTAGTTGTTGTGGCAACCCCGCTATGCAACGGAAAAAAGTTTTCTGATCAGAACACCGAAATGTTCAATTTTCAGTTTACTTTGTAGATTTAAGTTTTCAAAAGACTGTTGCTACAGAAAAAAATATCGCACAGTTATTCTCTATACAAATTATAGTAGAAAATAAACTGGAAAACTGAAATTTAATGTAATGTGTCCTTCCATGGATTAGTACGTCGCCGTTTGGTATCAATAACGAAACGATAGCTCACTGTTACCAAGCTCCGATGTGAGACAATAATACAGAATAATTCTTTTTTTGCACGGAAACGTTTCCTTAAAATCGGGCTATAAAAATAGCATACGAGAAATAACATGCTAATAGGCTGCAGTAGGTACTGGGAGATGAAGAAGCTTGCACAGGATAGAGTAGCATGGAGAGCTGCATCAAACCAGTCTCAGGACTGAAGACCAAAACAACAACAACAACAACAACAATTTAAAAACATTCCTTATTACACAAAAATAAAACGTTACCCGAAAAATTAACCTGAGGAACGGATGTAGTTTTGATTCACTTACTTTAAAACATTTTCTTTACAGGTGAGACAGACTAGGTGAAACCACTCGCTATGCACTCAGGCACGCTAGATGCATTTCCGAGATCAATACGAACACAGCTGGCTGAGCGGCTGTAGCGTGTTGTGTTTCTAGCAGCTGGGCTGTACTTCTAAGATGTTTTTGCTCCCCGGACCTATATTCGATTTTTTTTTTTTTTTTGCATTGCAGAACAGAATTCTACATTCTTTGATGTGCTCGATGCCACTGACCACTGTGTCCGATAAATGTTTTTAAGAATAGTATATCTAGTTAACGTAAATATCAGTGTAGCAGTTCAATGTGTTTCTAACTTCACTTAGCAGCTACACAGGCTGAACAAAGTAATTTAATCTCTGGTTTAAATCTTCTGATGTTTGGAGCTTGTTCTGACTAAGTAGCCAGCGTGCTGACATCGTTTCGGTTCTTCTGCATTAATGATCGTCGCGGTGAGTGTGACTCACATGGTTAACATGTCACTGCTACACAGTTATCCATCATTTGATTTAAGAGACTTCAAAGATCTTGAAGAGCACCCCGCCCCTTACCCCCTTCCCAAACTGTCCCTGATCGTGTCCTAGGTGACTTGTGTCTTTCTTCCTCAAGTCAAAATACGATTTGAACGAACGATAATGTCCATATCGAGCACAAGTCTCGGTAAAAGTGGTCGCCAACGCTTCTGTGGTGGAGCTCAACAATGAAGTAACTCGGTTCGAATGCTGGCGGTGGAAAAAGTTTTCATTGCAAAAATTTCGGCACCAAAGGCTGCAAAAGAAAAAGCAGTGTCGCGAAATTCTTGATCACAAGACTTTGCGCCAATGTCGTGCGTTAAATTCCAGATACCTCCGCAGTGTCTTGAGTAGTGAAGTCCCTTGACTCTCGTCGACGGTGATCCGTCTGTTTAATGGGAACGTTAAGCGTAACGGTCATATTCCTGCTACTCGAGAGGAGCACGTTACGTGCCAGCAGCAGCAGCAACCACCCTCGTCACTGCTTGTCTCATCCTCATCGACACAAATTTAACATTAAACCCCAAACGTGCTATTCAGTCACCCATACAACAGTCTAACACATACTGTCACGACACTCCCTGGGGCGAAGGTCATAACCGTTTGATAGATGGAGCGACTCCAGTGCTCCAAGCGGCGAGAAAGCAGAATGTCAAATGTGTCGTAAGGAAAATTATTGTATTTAATTATTTTCTACGTATTTAACGAAGTATTTGTTATATTTTTGCGTTCTACGCGTTAGTAAACTACCGAGAGACGCCAATTATCCTGAAATACATTTAAAAACAGCCAACTAACACTGATTCAGTGATATAAGCTACAACTCGTTCATGAAGAAATACTTTCGAATACGTGTACATTTGCAGCTTGTGCCGCTGAAAGCAAGAGAATATAAACACACATTTCATGCTTGAGAAGTATATATTTCTGTTGTTATCATAGGAAATTTTCTTGACGCTTAAAAAAATTTTTTTCAGTGGCGTATGAGTCTCCTATACTTACACTTAGCTCGAATTTCTCATATACGAATATTTTTGCAAATGTAACTAATTTTGCTTCAAAAGCGAATATTTCGAAGATTCTTGCCGTTTGTGGTTCAGATTTAGCAAAATTGTAGAATTGCTTTCTACAGTGCTGGGAAACAGATTTACAGCTTCTGACGATTTATTATGATGTCTATGTAGTTTTTCCTTAAGCTCCAGTTGTGACGGCTTATTTAGTACGTTAAATAATGTAGTTATTATATTCCACGTAAGTTTCCTAAGTTCCGCATTCACTGATTTGGCTGTAAATGTAGCAAATAAAACACTGTTTTTTTGGGTAGACATACGACGTCATTCTGCAGGTCAGGTCAGGTCTTCCAGTATTTACTAGAAATTTATTTTATTAAAGGAAAACAATATTATTCAATAAATGTCTGTACGTTATGAGAGAATCGCAAATAAACTGTCCTGTAACGCACTGTTCGTACATTCTAGGGTCCCTAGGACAACAAATAATAACAAATATGGTGTTTTTTAGTCATTGCTCATTTTATGGCATTACATAAACTCCCTATCGTAAAAACTATGTACAAATCTACGTAACGTTCGTGCTCGCACTCATCCGATATCGTATTCGGCTGGTCGTTTGAGGAGCTGCTTTTGCTGTGGGTAATGAAAACGAAACGCAGTGTCGCGATTACAGTGTGGGCACAGTCTCGTACCCACTGCCAGCAACACCACATAGGTGACAGTGAACTCTACAAGCTCAATACTCAGAGGCCCTCGTATAGTACAGACACACTTGACACACCACACACAATCTGCGAATGAAATGTGCCTCTGTGCGTGAGGGAGCCTCATTACCTATTCCAACCAACAATTTCATACGACTTTAGTTTAATTGCATTTGAAGAATAGCACTTGTAGACGGAGGACGATGCACACTGCAGTCTACCGGAAGACGCTTACATAAAACAGAGGAAAAACTTGTCTCGAGGCATAAAAAAAGTTGCGTCAATCTAGTGACCATTATTTAAAATTCAAAACAAAGTGGAAGATAAACGTCACTATGTTGCAAACGACTCTTCTGTTTTCCGCGACAGTCTTATCCTGTACAGGCCTCTTCAGTCTGTACGTCTGTTGCTATCTACAAGAATTTGAACGTGCTTCCTGCATTTAAGCCATCCCTCCCACACACTTTCGTCCATTACCGCCGCGTGGTCTCGGGCGTCTTGTCACGGATCGCGCTGCTCCCCTCGTCGGAGGTTCGAGTCCTCCCTCGAGCATGTGTTGTCCTTGGCGTAAATTAGTTTAAGTTAGATTAAGTAGCACTAAGCCTAGGGATCGATGACCTCAGCAGTTCGGTCCCATAATCCTTACCACAAATTTCAAGTTTTTTTTCCTCCATTACCAATAAACGGTTCTTTGTGTAACCACTCCTTTGGCCGATAAGAAATTGGAATCCATCAATCTAAATAATTATTACTGTAGTGAATTAAATTATTATCAGTATTCACGAAATTAAAATTAATATTAAATAATATTAAAATTACAACGAAGTTATAGGTGTAAGGAATATGTGGCTGTAACCAGTATATTGCTTTCTTTCAGTATATATACTAATGTAAGGCATTGTTTCGTTTACTATTATTACTATCCCCGTTACTATCTGTTACTGTTACTATCCCCGCTGTTTTTCCTTTGATACGACGTGTAATTCAATCTGATAATGCGTTGATTGTATTTCCTATGAGAGAAAAATACACTTATCGAAAGATAAAGTTATTTCCTACAAAATAGCGCAAGAGATACAGTGAAGTGACTGATTAACTAAAAGTGATTTCAGATTTTATCAAACGTTTACGGGCATTGAGAAATTGCAGGGATTTTTAATAGACAATATTTGACACACTTTACAATCAGAAAACTAGGTGACTATTCAAGTGTTTCCTTTTTTTCATAATAGTTACCTACACGAAATTTACGCGACGAAGCAGAACGCTTTTCAGTTTTAAAGGTTAGTTGCTTCCTTATTCAGTAACGGATATCTCTGGATCTCATTCTTCTGCTTTAGTCGGCTTTCCTTAAATGAACTATAATTGAAGGTTTTGAAATTTTGTGCCGGACCGGAACGGAAAAGATATGTAAATCAAATCAGATATGTTTCCAGAGGAACGAAGCAAATATAATGTTTTATTTGTAGTACAACTTCCGACCGTAGAACTGTTTTCTTGCGTAAACTCAAGAGAGAAAAAAATTCACGCAGCCTGCGGAATTCTGTCTTCCTTTCCTAAAACATTTAAGAAGGAATACCTTCATGAAAGATGGTACATCATTGTGCTATTCTCCTGTGCTTACAACGAGGACACGTCTCTGATACAAATAATCAAAAAATTAAAAAAAAAATCTAAGCAACAACTTGACGCTCACGCACGAGAGGAGACCACGCTTGGTGGCTCAGAATATGCCCTAGCAACCGATCCCTTCCTTCTGTCGGTCTGTGGCATACATTTATTTTTTCTTCTATTTGTCTCAATATCTCGTCATTAATTATTCAGTATATCCATTTAATCTTTAACATTTGTCTGTAGCTTCGTGTTTGAAAAGCTTCTGTTATCTCATTTTCTGAGCTGCTTGTCGCCCACATTTTCCTTCCGCAAAAGGCTACGTTCAGAAAAGATTTTCGGACATAAGATTTTGTATTAGTGGCTTGCATCTTTCCCTGTTTCAGAAATGCATTTCTTGCTATTACCAGTCTGCATTTTATATGCCATCTATTCCGGCCGTCATCAGTTATTTTGCTGTCTTGCAAACCTCGTATCACCAGTTTTGCTGTCTTGTTTCTTTATCTCTCTCAGCATCACATGACGTACTTTTCCTCTAACCTATTACTCTTGTTTTACTTTTGTCTAAATTCATCTTGTTACATCTTTTCAACACACTCTCCTTTCCGTTCAACTTCGCTTCCAACTCCTTTGTTCTCTGACAGAGTTACAATATCATCGGCAAACCTCAAAGATTTTATTTCGTCCTGAACTTTAATCTCCTTCACAAATTTCTCCTTGGTTTCCTTTACTACTTGCTCAACGAGCAGATTTAATAACGTGAGATATAGGTTACAAACCAGCCTCACTCATTTCTCAACCACTGCTTCCTCTTCATCTGCTTTGGCTCTTATAATTGCTGTCTGGTTTCCAAACAAGCTCTAAAGAACATTTCAGCCACTGTATTTTACTCCTGCTATCTTCAGAATTTCAAAGAGTGTATTCCAGTCGACACTGTCAAAAGATTTCTACAAATGCTGTCAACATAATTTTGTCTTTCCTTAATCGATCTTGCAAGATAATTCGTACGGTCAGTATTGCCTCGTGCGTTCCCACGTATCTCTAGAACCGAAACTGATCTTCCTTGAGGTCATCTTCTATCAGTTTTTCTATTCTTTTGTATATAGTTTAAGTATATACGAACAGTAACATGTTACGCTGATAGTTTGGTGATATTCACACTTTTCAGCACCTACTTTCTTTGGGACTGGAACACTGAGGGCATTTCGCCTGCCTCATACATCTTGCACACCAGGTGAAATAGTTATGTCATAGCTGGCTCTCCCAGGGAACATGAGCAGTTCTAAGGGAATGTCGCCTACTCCAGAGGTCTTGTTTCGACTAAGGTCTTTCAGTGCTCTGTCAAATTCTCGCAATGTCACCCATTCCATCTCGTATTCATCTAGTTCTTTTTTCCTGTAATAATGGCTGGAAGTTTATTTCCTTTGTAGAGCCCTTCTATACATTCCTTACACCTCTGAGCCTTCGCCTATCCTTTGGTTAACATTGGATTGCCATCTGAGTTCTTCACATTCGTGGAGCTGCTTCTCTTTTCTCCGAAGGTCTCTGTAATTGTTTGCTATCAGCATACTAATTCATACTTCAACAGTTTTTCACTTGTCCCCTAGCCATTGTTGCTTAGCAATTTTCCACTTTCTGTCAATCTCGTTTTGTAGAAGTCTGTATCCTCTTATCGCGTCGCGAACGTAGACTGGTGTCCGGGATTGAGTGACAGGGGCTCGCTGTGAGTGAATTAGCCGGTTGGTCTGTGTGACAGGGAGTCTTGACATAGCTATTCCTCCTCGCAAAATGGGATACTGACTGAAAGGTAGTTTGAAATGATGTTACCAAGAAGTGCGTTAGAATTCCTAGTTTATTCCCTAAAGTGTCTTCTTTTCTGCTACTCTTATTGTTTGGGTTTTCTACCCACAAAGAAACGAAGTCTTTATACAGACACGGTGATTTGATGGCACCGCTCCGTCTACACTAAATTTCTACATGTAAATCTACATCTCCATTGCTACTCCGTAAATAACACTTAAGTACCTGGCAGAGGGTTCATCGAAGCACAGTTATTCTGTTATTCCACGCCGGCCGTGGTGGACGAGCGGTTCTAGGCGCTACAGTCTGGAACCGCGCGACCGCTACGTCGCAGGTTCGAATCCTGCCTCGGGCATGGATGTGTGTCATGTCCTTAGGTTAGGTAGGTTTAAGTAGTTCTAAGATCTAGGGGACTATTGACCTTAGAAGTTGAGTCCCATAGTGCTCAGAGCCATTTGAACCAGCCATTTGTTATTCCACTCTCGAACAGAGCGCGGAACAAACGAACAGCTATATCTTTCTGTGCGAGCTCTGAAGTCACTTACTTTGCTGTGATGATCGTTTCTGCCTATGTAGGTCGGCGTCAACAAAACAATTTCGCATTCGGAGGAGAAAGTTGGTAACTGAAATTTTGTGCGAAGATCCCGCCGGAAAGAGAAGCAGCTTTGTTTTAATGATGTCCACGCAAATCTTGTACAATGTGCGTGACACTCTTTTCGCTATTTCTTGATAATACAAAAACGTGCTGCCGTTCTTTAAACCTTGTCGATGTGCTCCATTAATCCTGTCTGATTCGGATCTCACACCGCGCAGCAGTGCTCCAAAAGAGGACGGACAAGAGTAGTTGGGGCAGTCTCTTTAGTAGCTCTGTTGCACTTTCTAAGGGTTCTGCCAATAAAACGTAGTCTTTGATTAGCCTTCCCCTCAACATTTTCTTTGTGTTATTTTCAATTTAAATTGTTCGTAATTGTAATTCCTTTAATTTGATTGTTTTATCGTGTAACCAAAGTCTAACGGATTCCTTTTAGCACTCACGTGGATGAGTTGACACTTTCCAGTCTTTGGGGCAATTGCCAATTTTCGCACCACTTCGATATCTTAGCTAAATCGTTTTGCAATATGTTTTGATCATCTGATGACTCTACTAGACGACAAACGACAGCATCATCTGGAAAGAATCTTTGATGGCTGCTCAGATTGTCTTCCAAATCGTTTTTGTACATAAGGAACAACAGAGGGCCTATAACACTGCCTTGGAGAACGGCAGAAATCATGTCCTCAATGACTTTGTCAGTTAGTACGATCTGTGACCTCCGTGACAGGAAATTACGAATCCAGTCGCGTAACTGCTATCACAGTTCGATTACAACCCGCTTGTGAAGTACGGGGTCAGAAGCCTTCTGTAAATTTAGAAATACAGAATCAATTTGAAATCCTTTGTCAGTACTACTCAACACTTTGTGTGAGTAGAGAATATCACTGTTAACTAGCTCTATACCCACTCCAGAACAAACGCAGTTCCTATGCTAGTTCCTTTCAGAGCTTCTGGGAGCTCTGATTCTCAGACTGTAATTGTCTGTTTATGCCAGACTCTCGCGGAGGGCCCCTTGCTCCCTAGTTCTGCTCAGCCTTTCCCGTAGATACTGGGAGATGAAGAAGCTTGCACAGGATAGAGTAGCATGGAGAGCTGCATCAAACCAGTCTCAGGACTGAAGACCACAACAACATTTCCCGTTCATCCCCGTCTGTCTCTGACATCATGTGATGCTGAAGGCCAGTTGCCTTCTCATTGGCTCTGATGTGCTCTCGTCCTCAGTAAGTTTCCGTAGGCTGGGTAGAGGGAGACGGGAATATCTCCGTATACTGTGTTTCTAGCCTGTTATTGGCTTTGCATGACGTATTGGTTCCCCTTTCAGAACACCCCTCCGGCACCATCCTGGCGCCGGCTGTGTACTCGCCGTCGAGTGGCCCCTGGCACCCTGCCGAGACCCGCTACTGCACTCAATGTGGCTTTACAAGACTTGGCCCCTTTTTCTCTGTGGATACGACACCCTTACTCCTGTTTCATTTGCAACATTTCTGTACTTTCTTCTTTCGTCATTTAAATTCAATATCTCGTGTTCATTTCTATACCTTTATGATACAGATTTTGTCTTCTATATATTTTTTATCTTGTGTAAAAAAACATTAGTGCTGATATTAATAAAAAGCTTCACGAAATCAAAAGAAGCCGGCCGAAGTGGCCGTGCGGTTAAAGGCGCTGCAGTCTGGAACCGCAAGACCGCTACGGTCGCAGGTTCGAATCCTGCCTCGGGCATGGATGTTTGTGATGTTCTTAGGTTAGTTAGGTTTAACTAGTTCTAAGTTCTAGGGGACTAATGACCTCAGCAGTTGAGTCCCATAGTGCTCAGAGCCATTTCAAAAGATGAAGACAGAATGCGTGTGGAGAAGTTCGTCGAATCAGGTGCAGTTGCTGCGGATAGGCTCTTTATCAGCGGCGAGTGCGCCGAAAACCCCCTGCGAGCAGGGCGTTGCCGCGCTAGGGGTGGTTAATGGAATAAGGTGCGACGCGGGGCTGTGGAGGCGGTCGCGGCCACGCCTTTGGGGAGAGCGCCAGGTGTCGCCCTGCCACTCCCAGGGGAGGCTGCGTCAATACGGCGCAGGTCTCTCCCCATCCTCTGACCTGTCTTTTCAGTCGCCAGCCTCTCAGATAGAGCCAAGTTACCGAGACTGCGATACGGTAAAAGCAACCAAGTTCAGGAAAAAAACTGATGCTACGTAGGTTCGTCTCTGTATCAAGTACAGAATAATCTCAACCTACTTACTCTTTTTCTTAACATTATACTATTTCTCTGTAGTGCAGCTTAAATTTACGAAAGAACGTGAGAACATGACAGAGAAAGTTTTCAAACCAACCCGAAAATCAGTTACACAAATACAAAGTAGTGTATAAGTAAGATTACAGAGCAATATATAAATGTAGTTTTACAACCTGCCAATTACAATGAAGAGCCAAAGAAACTGTTGCAGCTGCCTAATATCGTGTAGGGCCCCGGCGAGCGTGCAAGAGTGCCGCATCAGGACGTGGCATGGACTCGACTAATATGTCTGAAATAGTACTGGAGGGAACTGACAATATGAATCCTGAACAGTAACGGGGGGGGGGGGGGTTGGAGATCCCCAGATATGCTCAATAATGTTCATGTCTGGTGCCCAGTGGAATTGTTTAAACTGGGAAGAGTATTCTTGGAGCCACTCTGTAGCAATTCCGGACGTATGAGGTGTCGCATTGTCCTGCTACAATTGTACAAGTCCGTCCATCGGAATGTGAAACTTCCCCTTTGTATGTAAAGAATGACAGTGCTGGAAAAACTCTTACGTTACTTGATTTGCATACAGCTGCGCAAAACTGAAAGTAGTCAGACAGTTCTCTCTTTACTTATTGTGATCATCTCTAAACTGATACACAATATTTTAGCGCAACGCAATCTGACTTTCAATAATCCCTACAAAAGAATGGCCCTGACTAACAATAATCTATACCTTTCATGAATCACTTACCTCACAATCTTCGTCACTCGAACTACTGCAATACAGCGAGTGCCAATACTGCCAGCTAAATAAAAGATTCTAACTACTGATAGGTATAGTTAGCAAATGAAAGCTTTTTCTGACTGACACATGTCCAGATCGTCCGCTCATAGTAACCTCTCAAAACTCTGGCATCTCTCTCCCCACACCCGCCACCGCTGGCGGCTCACCTCCAACTGGCCAACGCTACGCGCTGTTCACATCCAACTGCCCAACGCTACACTAGTGAATATTCCTACAGTGAGTCCAACCAGCCACAGACTGCACACAGCGCAGTCAGCGATTTTCATACAGAGCATTAAGTGGCGTTACCAACATAAAAGCCTAAACAGCCTATTTACACATGAATGGATGCAGGTGATCAGAAACGATGCCTACGTACGTGTCACCTGTCAAGTGTCGTATCTAGACGTGCCAGGGGCCCATCTCACTCCAAATGCACAAGAGCCTCGACCAGCTTGAACAGTCCCCTGCTGACATGCAGGGTCCATGGATTCATGAGGTTGTCTCCATACCCGTACACGTCCATCCGCTCGATACAATTTGAAACGAGACGCGTCCGACCAGGCGACCCGTTTCCAGTCATCAACAGTCCAGTGTCGGTGTTGACGCGCCCAGGCGTAAAGCTTTGTGTTGTGCAATCATCAAGGGTACAGGAGTGGACCTTCGGCTTCGAAAGCCCATATCGATGATGTTTCGTTGAATGGTTCGCACGTTGACACTTGTTGATGGCCCAGCATTGAAATGTGCAACAATTTGCGGAAGGGTTGTACTTCCGTTACGTTGAATCATTCTCTTTAGTCGTCGTTGGTCCCGTTCTTGCAGGATGTCTTTCCGGCCGCAGCTAAGTGGGAGATTTGATGTTTTACCGGATTCCAGTAAGTACTAGGAGATGAAGAAGCTTGCACAGTATAGAGTAGCATGGAGAGCTGCATCAAACCAGTCTCAGGACTGAAGACAACAACAACCGGATTCCTGCCCGATATTCACGGTACACTCGTGGAATGGTCGCACGGGAAAATCTCCACTTCATCGCTACCTCGGAGATGCTGTATGCCATCGCTCGTGCGCCGACTATAACACCATGTTCAAACTCGCTTAAATGTTGATAACTTGCCACTGTAGCAGCAGTAACCGATCTAACAACTGCGCCAGACGTTTGTCTCATGTAGGCGTTGCCGACCGCAGCGCCGTATTCTGCCTGATTTCATATCTCTGTATTTGAATACTCATGCCTGTGCCAGTTTCTTTGGTGCTTCATTGTAGTTTTTATTTAGGGCAGCTGAAGACAACGTAGCCGGCCGGGGTGGTGGAGCGGTTCTAGGCGCTACAGTCTGGAACCGCTACGGTCGTAGGTTCGAATGCTGCCTCGGGCATGGATGTGTGTGATGTCCTTAGCTTAGTTAGGTTTAAGTAGTTCTACGTTTTAGGGGACTGATGTCCTCAGAAGTTAAGTCCCATAGTGCTCAGAGCCATTTGAGCTATTTTTGAAGACAACGTCTTTGTGAACATACAGAGATGTTACACAGAATACTAATAAGAAAAAAATTAACTTGGTGCGAGTAGGACGTGCGCTATGAGGGTACCGTACAAACTTAATTATGTACATAAACAGTTCATCCATTCCCTGAATCGAGAATTTCGACGAATTTTCTCTGTTATCGACATTGACACTGACACGATATGGGTTCCGGAAATTCCAAGGCATTCGGGAATGTTTTAAAGTTTGAAGTCAGATAACAAATCACAAAATAAATTTTTTTTCTTGTGATATAATTACAAATTAACGATTTTCTAATTTTTCCCTTTTATTTGTGCTGTGAAATCTTGCGCCTGGCCAAATGTTATGATTCTAAGTCAACAAAAAGTACCCTATACATTTTAATGAGAGCCTCTGCGAGCATCAAAATATGTTGTAAATGATCGTGCATTGCGACCGCATCATTTAAAAGCTTCACATTTTTACATTATCACCTAACCATAGACCAGGGTATGTGACATAAATCTCTAATATATACATCTACCCGTTCCCGAGAGATAGATTTTTTTTTGTTACACCTCCAAGCGACCGTAAACCTTTGTATGTGACATCGGTTTCAACTTGATATGCCTACCAGTTTCTGAGAAAAAGGTGTTTTAACAGTCGGACTGGCATACAGACAGAGATACGGACAGACAACAGAGTGATCCTATAACGGTTCCGTTTTTACCGATTGAAGTACGGAACACTAAAAGAGAGCTTAATGTCTTTGATAAACGAAATTGCGTATTCCAAACTGAGCTTACGATGTGCCTCGAAAGGGAAGTTTGTGATCAGAGTGTGATACTAGGTGTTGCTTATGGCAGTGAAACACGGACTTTTAAATTGAAAATCTTTTTACAATTGATGGTCGCTCAGCAAGGATTAGAGTGATGTATGTCGGTAATTACTAACACTGATAGGGAAAGAAACAAATGATTCAATGAACTGACAGGAGCGTAGTACGAAATTATAATATAAGAAAATGGATTTCGGCGGGACATGTACGCGAATGGATGGTAGAGGCACGATGGACAACAAAGCTCTTTTACTGGATTCTTCGTCAGGGTGTAAGAATTAAGTGCCTGACAAATGGAGGATGGATGAGGTTATAACCTACAGGAGCAGTGTGGATGCTTACTACGTGAAAATGCCGTTGACGGATTTAAGCAACTCTGGGTACAAAATGACTGCTTCTCGTGGAGCAAATATGTAGTTTCGACTTTCTAAATTAATTTCATAAAAACGTCGGTCAAGAAACGTACTACAAACGATTTACCGACGATGTTCTAAATAGACCAGAGAGCACTTGAATGGAACGGACAGAGACTTGAAAATAGTTTAACAATGAGGAATTATGGTGCTACATAATCGAATACCGGAAGAAAGAAATTTTATGGTATAACCAGAGTAAAGAAAGGGGCTGGTTGATAGGACACATCCTGAGTCGTCAAGGAATAGTCAGATTCTAACATTCTGCGTGGTGTCTGTTTGTTCTATATCGTGTCTCCTACCACTTTCGCGCAACGACGCTCTGAGCGTGTTTTTTAGGGAACTGACAAGTTTGAACCTGGGACCTGTTGCTGGTAAGGAGACGCCAGACCACACATGACATGTAGAATTCAGAAGAGTTCAGTGAGACTAGCGATGATATAACCAAATACTTAATGATTTCAGCGTCAGCTCCACTGCACTTCCTGTAAAAGAATCTTAATACTAACTAAGTGGAAGGGGTTCACGGCTTTCCTAATTTTAGTTAGCTGGTAAAATAACGTCGAAAAAGCAGTTAAGCTTACCACTGGAAATTTTATTCTACTCGCAAAACATTGTTTATAAATTGCACTATTGATAAAAGGAAATGTTTTAATAGAGGATGATAAAAACCAACTGCGTTCAACAAAAATGTGAACGAATATTCCCTGAATGGGTTTCCAAGTTCTACAATGGATCGAAGGATGACCTATGCCATATCACATCTATAATCTAGGTTTAAATTAAGTTTCACAAAAGAGAAAACTATCAAAATGGTCTACAGTGACCCTCAATTATCTTTAATTACTTATCTAATTTGTCGTAAATTACAGTGGCTGATGTGGCTTCTCAATAACTATATAACAGAAAAATCATCGCGTTTCAGATTTTTACTTCAAGTGGCAAATGTGAACACCATGAGCTTTAATTGACGATCGACACTAGTATTACGCAAAAAGGGGGTGTAACAGATGAGACATCTGCAGTTCTGAGTGAAGCTTTATGCGCTGTTATGCGGCATCGCGTGCGTTCATTACCTTGTCGGTGTTCGTCAGGGGGCGGCAGGCAGCACAGCTCCGCTCACCTCGCTGTCTCGGAAGCAACTCTCTCCTAACTTCTCCTTACTACAATTTACCGAAGTTGGTTTAAAAAAACTATCTGGCTGTGTTTTCATCTGACCAATCAGGGTCTCAATGTTAACCTTAAGCTCCGCCTACAAAAATTCTGTCTATCCAATTAGAAACGTTATACTTTTCATAGTGTGGCAATGTTTTTTTAAAGTTTGCAACGTAATAGAGACGCGAAAAAGTCTCACGCTAAAACTTGCGGCTGGGGTGTGGCCCTTTTAGTGTTATCGTAAGATCTATACTGTTCTTCTGGAGGGCTCTAGCTTTTAACATGGGCTGGGGGGTGGTCCTGACGTAACAGACGCGAAAAAGTCTCACGCTAAAACTTGCAGCTGGGGTGGTCCTAGCGTTTAGCTGGCGACGTGGGTGTCCATCCCTTATCGTAGGGCCTTCCAGCTTAACACGGTTCTGCTCTCGGCTTCTGTTCTCGTTTCTCCCCTCGGAACTGTGTCTGTCTCACGGTGGGAAGGTATGACATGCATTTAGGCATTCTTGTGTTAGTCTGTGGTATTCCATTTGCTCACTCGTTACTCGTATTACTTTGGTTAATTTAATGTCACATTTGACATACTACTGGATTTTCTTATCATGTCTGGGTTTTCATGGAAGGTGTTGGATTTGCCTGACACCTTACAAGATTGGTCGTGGAGAAAAGTATGGCAGGAAAAAATTGTAGAGGGAGACTCAGACTCGAATACATCCATTAGTTTCAGATGGTTGTTGGTTATAGTAGTGTTGCAGAGATAAAGATGTTTGCCCAGGATAGACTAGCATGCATAAGTGCATCAAACCCATCTTCAGATTGAAGAACAGTAACTACCTCCTATGGAGTAAGGGAAAAAAGAAAGAATTTCTCTTATGAGAATAACTATTTCACAGGGTAAATTTCCGCTGAGGTTTGCTTAGCTCTTAACACTCTCCATGATTACTGTGCATGAAGGTGAGGAGCCATTTTAAAGAGAAGTTAACTGGTGTCTGAGCCATACTGGAAATGCCAGACTGGGATTCTTGTAAGGATTCACAGGAAGTGTAGCCCACTCACAAAGGAGGTAACTTACAAAACTTTCGATCGGCCAATAGTTGAATATCGCTCGTCAGTTTGGGATCCGTACCAGATAGAATTGATATAGGAAGTAGAGAACACACACAAAAGAGGAGCGTGTTTCGTTATGGGCTCCTTTAGTTAGGGGAAAAGCATCACGGAGATGAACAGCCAATCATAGTGGCAGGCACTGCATGAGAGGCGTTCTGCATCCTGGATCTGGCTGACTGCTAAAATTCCGACAGCGTACGTTCCTAAGAGAGAATATCAATATAGTGCATCCCCCTACGGACATCTCGCGAAAACTAAATGAACGTAAGATTGAACAATGGAAACCCCAGGTAGGAATATCAACAGCGTAGGAATAGATAAATTGCTACTTACCGCGAAGAAGACACGTTAAGCTGCAGACAGGCACAATTAAGACACACATAGATTTCGGCCACAGCCTTCATCAGCAAAAGAGAAAGACACGCCATTCATACACACAAGCAAGCACGTTCCGGCCCGAGAGGCTGGAATTGGCAGTCATTTGAGCAGGAGGTGTGCTTGATCGTGTGTATGAATGGCGTCTGTTTGACTTTGTATCATGAAGACTGTGACAGAAAGCTCTGTTTAGGTGTGTTGTAATTGTGCTTGTCTGCTGCTTAGCGTGCCGTCTTTACGGTAAGTAGCAGTCTACCATTTTCTACATTGTTGAACGTAAAATTAGAGATATTCGAGCTCAGATGGAAGCTTAGAAACAGCCGTTATTGCGGTGGACGATTCACGACTGGAACAGGAAAGCCGGCTGAAGTGGCTAAGCGGTTCTAGGCGCTACAGTCTGGAACCGCGCGACCGCTACGGTCGCAGGTTCTAATCCTGCCTCGGGCATGGATGTGTGTGATGTCCTTAGGTTAGTTAGGTTTAAGTAATTCTAAGTTCTAGGGGACTGATGACCACTGCAGTTAAGTCCCATAGTGCTCAGAGCCATTTTTTTGAACAGGAATGGAGGAGGGGGAAGGGGGAGTGATAGTGGTACAGAAAGTATCCTCCGGCACACGCTGTAAGGTGGCTGCTGATTATGGGTGTAGATGAATATGTAGAAGCTTTTACTTACGCAGACCTTCAGCCCACAGCGCAAGTCTCAGATTTGTACGACGCAGGAGTGGCTTCGGTGGTTCTAGCACGTGCGGCTTTTGGCCTTGTGCGTGTGAAACATAAACTGTGAATCATGCGGTTAAGTAGCGCTGTCTTATTTCTGCCGCTCTGCTCCGGCGTTATTCGCAGACATCTCGTCATTCCGCTTAGACGAGTCTTATTTCTGCCCTGTGAACGAAGACGGGTTGATTTATAGTTTCCGCCCAATGTTCTCGCATGGTGCTAGCCTCTCGGGAGACGTAAGGACGCGGAGTATTGTCTCATATAGACAAAAGTGTCGAACTTGCAAGCGAGGAATGTTTAGTAACAGGAATTTCAGGCTATAGAAGGAACAATATATCCGAGAAGAGACGTCAGTGACACAGAGTGCACAGCCCACGGAGAGGGTTTGTGATGTTTCGGACGGACATAAGTGTAGAAACGTCCTGGCGGATCCAAGCTGTGTGCCAGGCTGGGTTTGTAACACCGCAAACCTCCATTTGTGGGCATTACTCTTACTATCTACAACGCACGATCCGCCCTCATAGTTTGTTTTACCAGTACACCTCCTACTTTGAAAATTTGAAGCAGTGAGGACGCTTTGTGAGTCATGGCTGGATTGCAGTTAGTACCATCATTACCCGCAAAAGGCAGTGGTTGAGCCCCTTCCTGGCTCACGGTTTTAATTTGCCAGGATGTTACAAAAGAACGCACAGACTGATGCAGAGTAAAAGATTCATTCCGGAGACGCAGTACAGAAAGCGATTGAAGCAGATGAATAGAGTAGACTTTGGCTGCTGCAGGGCCGTAGCAAGGCCATGGTAAAATTGTACCCTGTCAAGGGTGTAGGCACAGAGGCGCAAAAAATGGTTGAAATGGTTGTGAGCACTATGCGACTTAACTTCTGAGGTCATCAGTCGCCTAGAACTTAGAACTAATTAAACCTAACTAACCTAACGACATCATACACATCCATGCCCGAGGCAGGATTCGAACCTGCGACCGTAGCGGTCACGCGGTTCCAGACTGAAGCGTCGAAACCGCACGGCCACACCGGCCGGCGAGGCGCAAAAGCTGATCAGTTAATAAGAAATTTGGAAATTTGTGGTAAGGGACAAAACTGCAGAGGTCATCGGTCCCTAAGCTTACATACTGCTTAATCTAACTTAAAGTAACTTATGCTAAGGACAACACACACTCGAACCTCCGACGGGGGGAACCGCGCGAACCGTGCCAAGGCGCCCCTAACCGCCGGCTACCCCGCGCGGCCAATTAATAAAGAACAAAGACGAACGGGACGAAGAAAACAAAGTGAGTTCGCCTATTCCTCGTGTTCGTATCATCCGCCCGCGAGACGCAGCCTGAAAACGCACAGTGTCGTATCGTCCAAGCAGCTCATAAAGAAGTGACTACTGTGGATTAGGCTCAAATGAGTTCTGTGTTACCAGTACGCTTGTCCATACAGCTGCCGCCTTCGTAGCTGGTTCATGTTCAGCAGTGGAGTTTTTGCTGCTACATCGCTACGGTATTGCAGGATATGATAAGTTGGCGGGCACGAGCTACAGCAAATTTTGCTTTTTAACCGAAGGCTGTCGATTTTTGCGGATAACTGTCAACTAAGAACTGGAAGTTAGAGTGCTTCAAATTATTTAATGGAACGGCAGGTGAAATGGGAAACAGATATCGCATACAACACGTCATTTTATCTCACTTTAATTTCCTGTCCGGAACGCCTTAAATGAGAGCCTGACACAGGTTTTTGTATTGATACGAAGTGCTTATCCAAATACAGAAATACGTTTGAGCATATTTGGACAATTCTAGTGTCTCCAGCATCTTGTCAGCGCCCTTTCTGCAAATTAAAAATTATAAAAAGCTACTTAAGGACGAGTATAGATAAAATGATTGTCAAATTGAATTATATTGTCGACAGAATACGACACAGCTGCTGAATTTTACTTCATGGACATAGTCAATGAGTTTACATCGCTCAAAGAAAGGGAGTAAAATGTAGAATTGCAATAAAAACACAATCCTTGTACAGGATAAATTCTGTTCTTTATTATGCATCATACTAGTAATACGGTAGTCGCCATAAACATTTTTGTAAGTTTATACAATTTGTAATTTATTTACTACACTGATACATCTAATTTTTTGTGCTATATTTTTCATTCAAGTAATAGCTTATGTAAGTAAAGTTTTTCAATGACGCACTTGTTTTATTACATCTGCCTTAAAAAGTTACCAAGTTTCTTTAATCCTTGTAGATAAAAGGTGCAGAAAGATAGTTTTTATGCGGGGATGGGGGATAGATTTAGCATTTCTGCCAGGGGCGCAGGATCACCTCGGTACGGCTCTGGCTGGATGAGACATCTTGCAGTAAGTAAACACGGTCCGGAAAATATTGACAATAAGTCTAAGGTGGGGACTGATCCTTGGTGATGAACATATGGTTTCTATTCACAGCAGCAGAGCCCGTTTTGCCCCATTTTACCACAGGCAGTTTTTGGCGACATTTACAGCAAAGTCTAAAAGTTTAACGCAATCATGCTGCGCACAATACTCGATAATGGAGACGCGCTGTTTTATCGTATCATTTTGTGTTGCGTTTAACTGGTCGCTACATACATCCGCTCACTCATTCAGACATAATGACAGCGACGTACCCGGGACAGGGCACGCGAGAGACGCGCATGCGCGGAAATGTGCATCGGAATCTCGTTTTCCAGAATTGTATGCGGTAGGCAATTCTGTTGACTAACAACCGCCAAGTACGCGTCAATCTTATAAATATTTTCAGGGCTCGTTTTATTTTGGCCGCCCTGTACAGATTCGTAATAGCAATCTGTAATATTATGCAAAACGAATGCAGCAATGATTTGGCTCTTAGTCGTAATACACTGACTGGACAAAAGGTCATGCCTTCTAATGCCTTGTCGGACCTTCTTTTGCCCCATGTAGTGCAGCGACAAGTCGTTGGAGATCTCCTGCAGAAATATTGAGCCATATTGCCTCTATAGCCGTCCATAATTGCGATACTGTTGTCTGAGCAGGATTTCGTGCACGAACTGTCCCATGAACGTTCGAAGTAATTCATATCGGGCGATCTCGGTGGCCAAATCATTCACTCGAATTGTTCAGAATATTTTTCAAACCAATCGCGAACTGTTGTGGCCCGGTGACACGGTGCATTGTCATCCACAAAAATTCCATCGTAGTTTGCGAACATAAAGTCCATGAATTGCTACAAGTGGTTTCCAGGTAGCTGAAAATAGTCAATGATCGGTTCACTTGGACCAGAGGACCCAGTCCATTACATGTAAACACAGCCCATACCATTAAGTAACCACCAGCAGCTTGCACAGTGTCTTGACAACTTGGTTCCATCGCTTCGTGGGGTTGCGCCACACTCGAACCCTGCCATCAGCTCTTACCATCTAAAATGGGGACTCACCTGACCACGCCACGGTTTTCCAAGGTCTGTGGTCCAATCGATATGGTCACGAGCCGAGGAAAGGCGCTGCAGGCGATGTCGTGCTGTTAGATTAGATTAGATTAATACTAGTTCCATGGATCATGAATACGATATTTCGTAATGATGTGGAACGAGTCAAATTTTCCAATACATGACATAATTAAGTTAATTTAACAACATAATTAAGTTAATATAACAACTTTTTAATTTTTTGTTTTTTTTAATTTTTTTAAATAATTTTTTTTCTTAATTTATATCTAAAAATTCCTCTATGGAGTAGAAGGAGTTGTCATTCAGAAATTCTTTTAATTTCTTCTTAAATACTTGTTGGTTATCTGTCAGACTTTTGATACTATTTGGTAAGTGACCAAAGACTTTAGTGGCAGTATAATTCACCCCTTTCTGTGCCAAAGTCAGATTTAATCTTGAATAGTGAAGATCATCCTTTCTCCTAGTATTGTAGTTATGCACACTGCTATTACTTTTGAATTGGGTTTGGTTGTTAATAACAAATTTCATAAGAGAGTATATATACTGAGGAGCTACTGTGAATATCCCTAGATCCTTAAATAAATGTCTGCAAGATGATCTTGGGTGGACTCCAGCTATTATTCTGATTATACGCTTTTGTGCAATAAATACTTTGTTCCTCAGTGATGAATTACCCCAAAATATGATGACCTATGCAAGCAATGAGTGAAAATAGGCGTAGTAAGCTAATTTACTAAGATGTTTATCACCAAAATTTGCAATGACCCTTATTGCATAAGTAGCTGAACTCAAACGTAGCAAAGGCACTCGCGTTGGTCGTCTGCTGCCATAGTACATTAACGCCAGATTTCGCCTCGCTGTCCTAACGGACCGTTCGTCGTACGTTCCACATTGATTTCTGTGGTTATTTCACTCAGTTTTGCTTGTAATGCCTGAAATCTGGTATTCTTGGCACACTCTTGGCACTGTGGATCTCTAAATAGTGAAATTTCTGACTATTTGCGAAATGGAATGCGCCATACGTCTAGCTCCAACTAACAATGCGCGTTCAAAGTCTGTTAATACCCGTCGTGCAGCCATAATTACGTCGGAAACCTTTCCAAATGACTCACCTTAGTACAAATGACAGCTCCTCCTTGTGTACGCGATACTATCACCATCTGCATATGTACATATCGCTATCCCATGAGTTTTAATTAACACCCGTTCATCCAGATTTAAATTCCATGTTATTTCTCAAATTTGATAAATGAAGATTGCGGGATAGTCTGTTTGTAAAGCACACGCAGTTTTTTTTACTGGAAAATCCAAACGTTCTACCAGAATGCATTGCATGTGGCGTCAGCTCTTTTTAATTGTCACAACAGAGCAATTTTTGGCACTACATTCGTATTTGTAAATCAACGAGTTTCTAATGACGTCCGTCCATGCTGATTTAGGCTTACTCTCATCTCCATAGATCACTGAAAGAACATATACAGGTATGAACAGAAATGTATTAAAATGATATACAGTGATTTTGGGAAAGTAAGTAGAGATCTGAAAAATTTGCTTCCGATGTATCCGAAAAGGTAAAATTATGCCTTCTTTGATAGAAATGAGACACCTGCCATTAATGAGCAACAACGTTCAACGACTGGTAGTGCTGATGGAGCATTAGTGATTCAGGTTCAGAAGTAATCACAGAGGTTAGAAACGCAAATGCGGGAATGGTTTCTGATCGGAGCTCATAATCATTCTGTTATTACTTTGTTCTCTACGGTTCGTTGAACACTAATCTTTATTTTAATTCATGACGTGATACTACAAGGGCGGATTTAAGGTATAGATGTTAGCTACCAGCTCTCAAGCGAACAAATGCTCTACGCTCCGGACCAAAAGCTGTCTCTTCGTGCAGGTTCATGTACATAGCGCTAGGTTCTGGAACAGGGAGTTAATCTAGACGCCGGCAAACGTTAGTGGCCTTCTACACGCATCTGAGTGTGCTTCTTGGACTATTTTCCACAGTCATTTAGTGTTTCCTCGTTAATTTGTTAATGTTATTTCGAGGTCTAAGGTGCGTAAGTTTGTGGTCTATAAAGAAAGCAGACCATATCATTCGTCAGATATCTTCACTCTGCAGTCTTAACGCCACTCCTGCTGAAATGGGAGTAGTGCCTAAATTAAAATCAGTCGTACTCCTGCACTGTCTCTGTACAATACCACCACTATCGCGATTACAGTATATGCAGATGTGTTTGTCCACCGTTTATTGTATCCACAGAGAATGCTGAAATTGCGTGAGAAGTAATTGTCGCATTTCCCTTATGTTTTTGACAATGGTTCCGTGTCTCACGTTCTCTCGACACTATCTTCTTTCCTCAGTTGCTTGTTGCTCTGGACTGTGATTCGTCTGAGGCCATCCCCCTGGCTTAGTGTCTCAGTAAGATTGATGACGATGTACACACTGCGGTATGGAATGGTGGGAGACAGCGCTCAAAGAATCCACGACCTAAACTTGCGGGTAGTTGGCCTTAAGCAGGACGGCTTTGGAAGAAAAGTGTGTGTGCCTAAGTCTTCCATGTACAGATTTCCCCGTCGGCGCATAACATCGACAATTGCCGTCTTACGTTGTATGGACGTAGTGCTCCACGGTAGAAGACTTGATACACATCTTCAACACACGCCTCCTTCTTGTTGCGGAACAGATTCTGCAGCCAGGAGATTAGATGGGTAGATCACATAATTAATGAGGAGGTATTGAATAGAATTGCGGAGAAGAGGAGTTTGTGGCACAACTTGACAAGAAGAAGGGACCGATTGGTAGGACATGTTCTGAGGCATCAAGGGATCACAAATTTAGCATTGGAGGGCAGCGTGGAGGGTAAAAATCGTAGAGGGAGACCAAGAGAAGAATGCACTACGCAGATTGAGAAGGATGTAGGTTGCAGTAAGTACTGGGAGATGAAGAAGCTTGCACAGGATAGAGTAGCATGTAGAGCTGCATCAAACCAGTCTCAGGACTGAAGACAACAACAACAACGTTTCGGTGAAGCTGTAGCAGCATCAATGGATTTTTCTTTGCTTTCTGTTAAATAAGAAAATAATTGATTTCTACTATCTGTACATTTTGAGTTTTTTAGTGAAGTATTCACTAACGTGAAAAAAAATGTATACCTCGTTAACAAATGATGTGATTTGTGTGGCCTATTGTTGTACTTTGTGACATAGCTGTTCTTCCTTGATAGTCTCGTCGTATGCAACCATACAGAACTCAATCTAGAGAACTTCCTTACACCGAAAATTTATGACTATGAAAGTTAGACTATTGATATTAAACTTTCTGTATCACATCTGAATAAGTGTGTGTGTGTGTTGGGGAGGTGGGGGAGGGGAGGTGGTGGTGAAGTATGCGAGATGTTTACACTTAACCGCTGGAGGTTTCCACATAGCCTTGATTGTGAAACTGCACTTTAAAATTGTGCGATATCACTGTTTACTAAAAATGAAAACAAAATGGCGAACAGCTGAATGTGTTTCTAGGCGGGAGTTTTGAATCTTGGTTTGGCTTTAGGTTTTGAGGGGTACCAAGTATGTTCGCGCAAGGCGGAACATATCTAAAAACAAATTTATTTCTAAGCAAACACGGACACAAGAGTGATCTCCAACCTCAATATGAGTATCACAGCACATTTAATACTGAAACGACGGCGAATTGCTTAGTTCCTTCTATCGCTTCTCCGCTGCGCTTCTTTGACGTACTTCTCAAACGCTTTTACTGCGTAATCTGTACGTGGCTATGCATAGACGCGGCCACATTACCCTTTCACGTCCTCCTTGCAGCCAATACAGGCACTGGTGCTGCGTTCCCACCGTTGATGGAGTGGTGGCTTTATGGAGGAGCTGCTCCGTTTATGCTCGGCACTTGACGAGGCTGTGTGCCGACGACAAGCGGCTATGATTATGCATCGCTGCTGAGGCTCCTTTCAGTGCAAAGCCAGCGCCGTATATCACTAGAGGGCCTTCTCTTTTCTCTTCAGCTTTTATTTTGACGCAACCTGCCACCATTTCCTCTCGAGTGCCAATGTGTCGTAGGATCTACACCTAAAGTCGCCAGTCATGCGCCATGTCTGCTTGTACGATTTTTACAATCTACGGGTCCCTCTAGTACCGTGGAAGCTATTCCCTGAGGCCTTGTCTCATGTTGTGTGTATCGTTCTGTCCCTCTTTACACTTCCTTCTCTTGACATTCTGCGGAGAAGCTCCTCATTTTTCTCGTCTGTCAGCCCACTCAATTTTCATCGTCTTCCTGTAACACTACCTCATCAACGTCTAGAATCTGTTTTCTTTCCGGTTTCCTCACAGTCTGTGTTTGACATCCACGTAATTTTAAAGTTACGACGTATAATTTCATATTTTTTTCTCAGGTTAACTCCTATGTTTGATAGTAGTTTCCTTTTAATTAATATGAACGCTCTCTTCTCCTGTGCGTGTCCGCTTCTTATGGCCTCCTCGCCTCACCCATGACGCATATTATACACTCCTGGAAATGGAAAAAAGAACACATTGACACCGGTGTGTCAGACCCACCATACTTGCTCCGGACACTGCGAGAGGGCTGTACAAGCAATGATCACACGCACGGCACAGCGGACACACCAGGAACCGCGGTGTTGGCCGTCGAATGGCGCTAGCTGCGCAGCATTTGTGCACCGCCGCCGTCAGTGTCAGCCAGTTTGCCGTGGCATACGGAGCTCCATCGCAGTCTTTAACACTGGTAGCATGCCGCGACAGCGTGGACGTGAACCGTATGTGCAGTTGACGGACTTTGAGCGAGGGCGTATAGTGGGCATGCGGGAGGCCGGGTGGACGTACCGCCGAATTGCTCAACACGTGGGGCGTGAGGTCTCCACAGTACATCGATGTTGTCGCCAGTGGTCGGCGGAAGGTGCACGTGCCCGTCGACCTGGGACCGGATCGCAGCGACGCACGGATGCACGCCAAGACCGTAGGATCCTACGCAGTGCCGTAGGGGACCGCACCGCCACTTCCCAGCAAATTAGGGACACTGTTGCTCCTGGGGTATCGGCGAGGACCATTCGCAACCGTCTCCATGAAGCTGGGCTACGGTCCCGCACACCGTTAGGCCGTCTTCCGCTCACGCCCCAACATCGTGCAGCCCGCCTCCAGTGGTGTCGCGACAGGCGTGAATGGAGGGACGAATGGAGACGTGTCGTCTTCAGCGATGAGAGTCGCTTCTGCCTTGGTGCCAATGATGGTCGTATGCGTGTTTGGCGCCGTGCAGGTGAGTGCCACAATCAGGACTGCATACGACCGAGGCACACAGGGCCAACACCCGGCATCATGGTGTGGGGAGCGATCTCCTACACTGGCCGTACACCACTGGTGATCGTCGAGGGGACACTGAATAGTGCACGGTACATCCAAACCGTCATCGAACCCATCGTTCTACCATTCCTAGACCGGCAAGGGAACTTGCTGTTCCAACAAGACAATGCACGTCCGCATGTATCCCGTGCCACCCAACGTGCTCTAGAAGGTGTAAGTCAACTACCCTGGCCAGCAAGATCTCCGGATCTGTCCCCCATTGAGCATGTTTGGGACTGGATGAAGCGTCGTCTCACGCGGTCTGCACGTCCAGCACGAACGCTGGTCCAACTGAGGCGCCAGGTGGAAATGGCATGGCAAGCCGTTCCACAGGACTACATCCAGCATCTCTACGATCGTCTCCATGGGAGAATAGCAGCCTGCATTGCTGCGAAAGGTGGATATACACTGTACTAGTGCCGACATTGTGCATGCTCTGTTGCCTGTGTCTATGTGCCTGTGGTTCTGTCAGTGTGATCATGTGATGTATCTGACCCCAGGAATGTGTCAATAAAGTTTCCCCTTCCTGGGACGATGAATTCACGGTGTTCTTATTTCAATTTCCAGGAGTGTATTTCCCGCGTAGCAGGATACATTCACTTCGTTTACTATGTAATCCCCAGTTCTGATGTCAAGTACGTCGCTTTTGCTACCCCTCAATAGATTTGCTTATTCTCAGTTCACATGCTGTGCTCAGTTCCTGTTATTCGTCTTCACTTTCGCACACGATACACGTGTCATTAGCGAATATGACCATTGATGTCGAATATTTATATGGGACGAAATGAGGCCCACTTGGAATGACTTTCTTTATTTCTCACTGTAGAGGAATCTGCACCCCATTTGCAGCTGTTACTTCGTTTACAATAGCCCAATTAAGACCACCAAGCTCAGCAAGATGGTGCACCGTCCGAACTCTCTTGAATTTTCCTAAAAAGAGTGGCCAGTTATGATAACTCTACAGTTATGAGAGCGCTTGTATGCTCCCAAAATTCTTTTGGAGGTGTGTAGAAAGCTTATAAGTGTGATGTGCGCCACACTTGTTCTTCTGTATCCAATCTGAGGGGCGGGTGACTGATTAGTTTATCAACTTGGCCCTCCAATGTGGCCGGTGACTTGTGGAGTCCATGTAAGGTGCTGAAGTCATAAAGGGAGGAAGATTGCACATGTCTAGATCGCATCATATGCATCAAAGCGCCACCACTACTGTAACTTGCGTGATGAATGACAGTGTTTTTTGTCTTTATTTTGCAGATACCTGACTTCGACCTTCGACTACTTCGAGAAGAGAGGCATTGTCGGCCCTAAACCTCAGCCGCTCTTTGGGAACTACTACAAACTTTGGAACAAGGTAAGCGCTCGTAGCTGCAGCCGTATCTTCTCAGCCATTTCGGGCAGCCTACGAAAATTCGCTATTGCTAGCAACTGAACTGTTTCACTATGATTTGTTGCCCAAGCATTTTTAAGAAAAAGTTTTTATTGTGGGTAAATATCTTACCCGCATAGTTTCGATGTAGAAATTTTTCACTGATGGGCGTAGATATTTCTACAAAAATATACGTTATCAAAGGGCGTCGCAGTGGACTTCAGAATGTGGTCTAAGGTAGGCCCTCCCTCTCACCGACATAACCATTGCGATGCTACAAGTTGCTACATCATAAAGTTTCAAAAGAACTTAAAGGACATTTCTCCATTCTTGTAGGCACCATAATGTATTCTGAAATAACTTTAAATTAATGGTTAGTTAAATGGCTGCATTGAAACTTAATCATTACACACAAACGACCATGAGCTTTTCTTTGTATCTATGAAATTCACGAGTTCGGCAGAATATTTTTAATAAGCTGTTCGGTACGCTTGCAGCTGACACCCTAAACATGTCTGTTGATAATTTGTGAGCAAATGTTTGACTGTTGTTTCCAGTTCATCTAAGGTTCTTGTGCTCTTCTTCCGTGGGCCCATCGCCAAAGGAAAAAATCAGAGGGCGCTTATTCTCAGACTGCGAACCAGCCATTCGCGTGGGCCATAAATCCACCAATCTGGGAGACTTTTATGCCACCAGCTGCGAATGTAATCTGAGCAATGACCGGTTACAAATATTCTTGAATCGTCTCCAAAAACCTTTCGTCATTCATTGTTTTGTATAATAGTACAAGGACCGAGAGTCAAAGAGGTAGTGACCCCTTACCACTCTGTCACTCTTGTGACGTCCCTGTCCCTTTTCAACAGAAATGAGCAGTTTCTCACACACGCTATAATGACAGTTATGTCCATTGGCAACACCATAAACGTGAAACACAGCCTCCTCCGACCATGACAATTTGTAACACTGTCTCAGCCAGTCATGTCAGCCCAAAAAGTTTTCACCGAACACCATCCTGTGGCCACAGTCTTTAGTCAGCAGTCGCAGGGCTTGTAGTGTATCTTCCTAGTCCTAAAGGACAGAACTTTTTCCCAGAGTGGGGCTGACTGCATAAACTGTTAGATCACATTCGCGAGACTCTAGATGCAGTAACTTTTTGGACTCCTTGTGAGCATTTCATTAATGACAACAACCTTGGAACTTTGCACAATCATGGGCCAACTCTTGGGAGGCTGCCTCCCTGTCCAATAAACTTCGTGCGGTTAAGGTGACACCTGTTTCGTGGCGTTCTTCCTTCCGCCTCTCCCGAAAGGATTCGACCACCCTGTGTCGTCCCCGCATCGGCCATACACTGCTGACCCATTGTTTTCTTTTGCGTAATGAGCCACCGGCCGAGATGGCCGAGCGGTTCTAGGCACTACAGTCTGGAACCGCGCGACCGCTACTGTCGCAGGTTCGAATCCTGCCTCAGACATGGATGTGTGTGATGTCCTTAGGTTAGTTGGGTTTAAGTAGTTCTAAGTTCCAGGGAACTGATGCCCTCAGCAGTTAAGTCCCATAGATCTCAGAGCCATTTGAACCATTTTGAACGTAATGAGCCACCCCCACTTCGTGGTTGTGGGGCCTTCCAGTCAGTAGCCCACATTTTGGTGGAATGCCCCCTACTTTTGCCACTGCGTACTAAGTACGGACTTCCCCGCACTTTATCTTTATTGGCAGAAGGTTCCCGGATGGTGGAATTGGTTCTCAGTTTCCTCCGTGAAAGTGGTTTTTATTTTCAGTTTTAAGGTTTTTAATCTCCGGTGAGGGTTGGGGTATCTCCCACTGTAAGCTGTGTTTGGAGATTCCTAACTCCCCTCCCTGGCCAAGATTCTCCTTTCTCTCCTTTTTACTTTGTTTTTATCGCTTTTTAAATTTGGTTAGTCTCCTTTCAAAATACGCACTTTTACATTCTAGCGGTTCCATGCTTTTAAATAGCAGGTGGTCTTGCCTGTACTGCAACAGGGGTGGGATATTTCCTACCTCTAGCATTAACCTTGGGGTTGCCCACTTGCTGACTTCCCTCCTTTTGTTTTCACCATTGACAACACAACTGCACTTTTAAATTTTTTAGCCTTTTGCCTTTTATCGTTATGACTCATGTGAGATGTTAATCCGTCCGAATGGACCACCTTTAAAACAAGGGACTGATGACTTTGGTGTTTGGTCCCTTCAACCCCAATCAACCAACCAACAACCACCTTGGAAACTACCCGTTTACTTTCTGATACCCTGGCGTAGGCCCATTGCCCGTTAATATCAACTTTCAATGAAAATTTTGCTTTTCCCTCTAACGTCATGTACATTCGATGTTCAGGCCCATACAACGTTTACGGGTGTATGACAGATTGCCAAATCTAATATCCCAAAGCTGTCTTGGCTCTCTCTTCCCTTCGCTTAATGCTCATAGTTTACCTGCAATAAAGAAGGAACGGGACTGTAGTTACGTAAGAACCGAATGACATGAAAGAGAGGCAGTGGTTGAGAAGGGAATGAGACAGGATCCTCCCACTAAACTGGTGCAATGTACCGTCTATTCTCTGCCTGTCACTCCACTACGACGTTATACCTCAGTTAATGCAATCTCAACCAAACTATGAAATGAACCTTAGGGAGGAATATCATGGCTTCTAAAGCCATAAATGTTACACTGAATGTGTGTGTGTGTCGTATTAGTGGCGAGTGATTGGTTTAGGAGGGGACGGGGTATAGGACAGTGAGTGTCTCAGCGACACAGCCGCGTTCCTGGCTAGCAGAACGCGTGGCTGCAGAACCAGTCGCTGTAAGAAGGACCGCCCGCTATTGTAAACGCTGAACCGTGGAAGCTCTGCTCGTACGCTGAACACGTAGCGTGCTTCTGGCGCAGTTCTGCTCGTCACAATAGCGGCAGAGATCAAACTTCACTATCTTGAGATGACATCGGATGAGATTCAGTCGTCAAGAGGCAGCCGTCCAGCTACAAAGGCTACCCGTTATCCACTACGTGTGTTACCCGTTGAGCGTAATCAAAACATTAGAGGAAGATGGAAAGTGAAAAGTGAAGTCAATATTAATGACAGAAAAAAAATTACAAATTCTCTGAAAACCGAAATTTCGACGTCTGTATAGGGAAAAACCACTTCCTAATTCGAACAGGCAGTCAGCAGCTCGTGGTCTATTGGCTAGCGTTGGTGCCTCTGGATCACGCGGTCCCGGATTCTATTCCTGGCCGGGTCGGAGATTTTCTTCGCCCGGGGACTGGGTGTTTGTGTTGTCCTCGTCATTGCATCATCATTCGGAAAAGCGGTGTGACTGGAAATTTGTACGGGCGCTGATAACCACGTAGTTGAGTGCCCCACAAACCAAATATCCTTATCGTGTTTCATAGACACTAAGTCCAGCGCATTAGACGTCTAATATCAGTCGTATTTGCACTGTATTCGCGCATACAAGTGAAATGAATGACTTCCAACGCTCAGAACTGCGCGAAAAAAATCACTCATCCCAAAAACAGTGGTACGAACTATTCGCTCGTAAACTTTACCACGAGAGACATTTCAACGGTCAACTATTAAAAATCTAAGAGAGGAACGGCGGTAACGGCAAGAAACAAGATATCGATATAATAGGATCAAAAGTACCCACATTTCAGCGTTGGGACGAAACTGCTGTATTTCCCTCTGCTTAAAATAATTACAAAAAATCGTTCAAATGGCTCTGAGCACTATGGGACTTAACTTGTAAGGTCATCAGTCCCCTAGAACTTAGAACTACTTAAACCTAACTAACCTAAGGACATCACACACATCCATGCCCGAGGCAGGATTCGAACCTGCGACCGTAACAGTCGTGCGGTTCCAGATTGTAGAGCCTTGAACCGCTCGGCCGTCCCGTCCGGAAAATAATTACACGATCTCAAAAATTAACTTGTAACTGACCTGACAGTGTTACACAGTTTTTCCGTCTTCAAAGTGCAAATGTGAGATTTGAATGACATGGTCAGTGCAGAAAGGGACAGGACAATATATACATCTGATGAAAGCTAGTTTTCACATTCAATATCGCTTCTGCATTCAATTATTCCAGTATCAAATACCACGCTAATTAACTTTACTAACGACAATATTGGTATGTCAATGTCACAACCCGCCTTTTTCGAAGCATATTGTAACATACCATTGTATCTTGATGCCGAATGTTGTTTGTACGGCACAGAGTGAAGTATGATGGTGAAATGACGATTGTGTAATTGTACTTGCTTCACGCAGCACGTCCCAGCTTCGCCTCTAACATTTTGACAACATTTATGGGATTAATTTGCCTCCATGATCCCGATATACACTCTTCATACTCTTTTTAACGCACAACCAGACAGTCCAAAATTAGGCCCCCACTGCAGCTATACTGTTGATACAACTGAAGTACTACGTAGCGCACCTCCAACATGTCACTGAATGACGCTAGCAGACAATAGGTGCGTTTTGCACTCGAATGGCCCATACCACTGCTTTTCCAAAGAGCGACTTATTCTCTAAGCATACTTTTTGTGCAGTTCTGGGCGTTCAACGTCACGCATTTGCCTTGTCAGAGTACAGTCTGTCTTGGAGTAGCTTATAGTGTACTGCCTCAAGACTCC
The DNA here is from genome assembly GCF_023864275.1 of Schistocerca cancellata. Lineage (NCBI taxonomy): Eukaryota > Metazoa > Arthropoda > Insecta > Orthoptera > Acrididae > Schistocerca > Schistocerca cancellata. The sequence goes on along the minus strand of NC_064626.1, from coordinate 561,929,457 downwards.
ACATGGATCCTGTTTGTCGGGAACAATCAAAGAAAGTCTCGAAGAAGGTAGAACGTGATCTTCAGATTCCGCAATGTCGAATGTGCCACAGCGCGTCGTAAAACTGTGCAGAACCGTCCGAGACATCGGAAATGTTTTCCGTCGATCAGTACAAGGCCGCACGTGAGTAATCATCATTATCTGGCCCTAACTTCAGGAAGAAATGCAACAATGTCTGCAGAACTTAACGGAGGTTTGCAACAAACGTTTTCGCAGGCTTAGAGCAGTTGCTCTGTGTGCCCGACGAAGTGGAATGTGTGTGTGTGTGTGTGTGTGTGTTTGTGTTTTACTCATAGCCGAAATGTGTGTGTGTGTGTGTGTGTTTTTTTTTTACCCATGTTGTTGTTATGGTCTTCAGTCCTGAGACTGGTTTGATGCAGCTCTCCATGCGTAGCCGAACTGAAACCCATCAGGTACCACTAAGAAGACTCGGAGACTCCATACAGTCCTTAATGTGCATTAGAACTGAGTGACAACAGAGCTAGTAAGCGATCACATAAAGAACGCGACGTGTCGCCACCAGGTTCGTGCGGTAACTAGTGCTCTGTTAACCGTTTTGTTACTACGCATGAGATCTACGTGCTTGGTACTTCGTTTACCTCTAGTATCGAAACTCTTTTTATTTTTCAAATTACGCCTCTGGGAGACTTTTGTGTACCCAGTCTTCTTCTACTTATTCTTTTGTTCGCAATCCACAAATTGTTCGGCACCAATTCCCCTTCTCTATTTTCTCTTTAGCCTCTGCAAGTCTATGCAGTTGGAAGTACTTCGTCAATTTCAGATCTTATTTTATCTGCCTGACGTATTGAAGTCTTAATTTTCTAATACTTTTCCTACCATAGATTTCATTAAAGAACAGGCAAAAATCTGTGTAGGTTTCCAATCCGCCGGTCCCTCCGTTCCCTGATCGTCGTCCGCAACGACCCTTTCGCTGCCGCGTTGCTGAAAACTTCGCTGGTCGCTCCCTCTGTCCATGAACAGTATTCATTTGCGTTCGTGCTTCTCAACTGTCCATGTCTGCGAGCCATACAGGACTACGCTCCAAAGAAATATTTTTACATGTTGTTCCCTGGTACTGAAACTAACACTATTCGACTTGGTATCTTTTGGTATTTGTTGTTATTGTTGTTGCTGTTTTGAATGCTATTTTATCTTGTGCAATTCTGCATTTAAACTCCTGGGCTGATCTACCATCCTATTATTATATTACACAGGTGTTTTACCTTCTTCATGCATTCTCTGAGCCGGCCGGTGTGGTCGAGCGTTTCTATGCGTTTCAGTCTGGAACCGCGCGACCGCTACGGTCGCTGGTTCGAATCCTGCCTCAGGCATGAATGTGTGTGATGTCCTTAGGTTAGTTAGGTTTAAGTAGCTCTAAGTTCTAGGAGACTGATGACCTCATATGTTAAGTCCCATAGTGCTCAGAGCCATTTGAACCATTTTTTGCATTATATGACTTCTCGGAGACTATTTTCAGATTCTGCGAACACTGTTACACCATCTGTAAATTCAAGCATTTTAGAGATTTCTCCATGTACAACTAGTTATTTCCTCAATATATGGGTCCTAAAAGTGTATATTGGAGACTAATGGGGAAAGGCTGCATCCCTGTCGGTCACTTACAAAGTGTGCTCCACTGTTTATTACCTTTTATGACTAATGTGACTTTAATTTTTTTACGAACGTCAACGTTCATTGACATACCATGACAGGTCAGTTTCGGTCTTGTAGGCTAATTTCAAATGACACATGTAAACATAAAGAAACGTTCCTCGTTAACAATTGCGTTTGTCTTATATCTGCCAAACATATTCTCACGACGAACAATATGGTACAACTAGTAACTGCCAATTACAATGAAGCGCCAAAGAAACTGGTATAGGCATGCGTATTCAAAGAGAGAGATATGTAAACAGGCAAAATACTGCGCTGCGGGCGGCAACGCCTATAAAAGACAAGTGTCTGGCGCAGTTGTTAGATCAGTTACTGCTGCTACAATGGCAGGTTATCAATATTTAAGTGAGTTTGAACGTGGTGTTATAGGCGGCGCACGAGCGATCGGACACAGCATATCCGAGGTAGCGATGAAGCGGGATTTTCCCGTACGACCAGTTCTCTAGTGTATCGTGAATGTCAGGAATCCCTTACGGCCGGTAAAAGGTTCTGCAAGAACAGGAACAACGACGACTCATTCAACGTGACAGAAGTGCTACCCATTCGCTAGTTGCTGCAGAATTCAATGCTGGGCCATCAACAAGTGTCAGCGTACGAACCATTCAAGGAAACATCATCGATGTGGGCATTCTGAGCTCTAGGCCGACTCGTGTATCCTTGATGACTGCGCGACACAAAGCTTTACGCCTCACCTGGGCCCGTCAGCGCCGACATTGGACTGTTGATGACTGGAAACGTTACTTGGTCGTACGAGTCGCGTTTGAAATTGTATCGAGCGCATGGACGTGTACGGGTATGGAGACAACCTCATGATTCCATGGACCCTGCATGGCAGCAGGGGACTGTTCCAGCTGGTGGAGACTCTGTATTGGCGTGGGGCGTGTGCAGTTGGACCCGTGATAGGTCGAGATACGACTCTGACATGTGACAGTTATGTAAGCATCCTGTCTGATCACCTGCATCCATTCATGTCCACTGTGCATTCCGACTGACGGTCTTGGGCAATTCCAGCAGGACAATGCGCCACCCCACACGTCTTGAATTGCTACAGAGTGGCTTCAGGAACACTCTTCTGACATTAAACACTTACCCTGTCCACCGAACTCCCCAGACATGAAAATTATTAAGCATATCTGGAATGCCTTGCAAGGTGCTGTTCAGAAGAGATCTTCACCCCCTCGTACTCTTACGGATTTATGGACATCGGTGCAGGATTCATGGCGTCAATTCCCTCCAGCACTACTTCAGACATTAGTCGAGTCCATGCCACGTCGTGTTGCCACCCATACGACGTGAGGCTGTGATGCACAGATGTTAAGGGTTCTCAATGTCATGACTTATCACGCGCTGATTGACCGAACGGCCTGAAAACTTTCCCATTTTTCTCCTTTTTATATTACTGGGGTGCAGAACGTTCTGTCTTCGTGATTACACACTGACAACTTATTTGATAGTTCAGTTATACACAGGAATTTAAGCTGCACTTGATGAAACTTTTTACTTCAACAAAAGCGGTTTCATAATAATGCGGTGGATAAACCAGAACAGACAGCAGTAGTTTCTTTAGTTTAGGAAAGCGCACTAGCTTTATGCCGGAAATCTGCATTGAACGAAAGAAGGTTCAAATCAAATGGCTCTGAGCACTATGGGACTCAACATCTTAGGTCATAAGTCCCCTAGAACTTAGAACTACTTAA